>NW_028327176.1:182248138-182551168 GCF_987537825.1 Furipterus horrens
GATTTTTTTTTTTTCACATTAAAAAGACAAAGGTGCAACTGTGAAGATATATGTCAGAGCATCACTTTGTCCAGCAATGACATGAGTGACTCCTTTGGGGAACTAAAGACTGGATGAATATTCACTCTTTTTTTTTACTGTTTATACAATGCTAACGGCTACAGACACAACACATTTCACATTTAATCTGCATTATTGACATTCTCTCCATCACTGTCTTAGACCTGAAGAGAACACATCAAGCTCTGATTTGTAGGATTTGCCTGCTTTCGTGGTGATTTTAAATATTCCCATCATGGCCGCTTCCAAGCTCCCAATGTGATGTTATTGAACTCAGAGTAGCAAAGAAATGTGCAATTGCACACCATTAATAAAGCATTTCTCCCAGCACATAAAATAGCTGTCAATAACCTCAAGAGCAAAGAGAGCACTAAAACACGGTAAAATAATTAAGAAGTGATGAGTTGTAAGCATTCATACCTTTGTTTTTAGTACAGTTTATTTAATTTTAAGTTTATATTATTTATATCGTAGGGACAGCTTCAACAACTGGCTGGCGAGGCTCCTGAAGTTGAGTAGCTGGTTCTTGTGAGCTGCTCAGGAGAAGGATGTTGAGCAAGGAGAGTGACCTGCAGAGTCTAGAGAAGCCTAGAGGCACTTTGCTGAGAGGGTCCTCTGGGGCGTGTTTGACCTGACAGAACAGAGTCCGAAGCGATAGTGACTTCCCCCCAAGTGTGGGCAAATGCTTTGGGGCAGCTAACTAAAGGGGTCTCCAAGTTACGGCTGATCCACAGGGTGGTGCAGCCCCTCCCTGCCCAGCCATCGCTGGAGATCTCCTGCTGGTCCCCCGATGGCCATGGGGAGTCACGCAGAGGGACAGCAAGGACTGATAACCTTGTAGGAAAAAAAAAAAACTACCCTGAGTGTTCAGAAATCAAAGGGAAGAAGCTCTGGGAAGCAAACGCAGTCTAGAGTTACTTTGGGCACAGATTCTAGACATTTTGACTCAAGTCATAGATAACCTTTTTCAAAAGCCTACCTTTTGAGATATTCATGTGGTTAAAGACCGGGGAGGGGGGTTCAAAGGTCACCTCTGTTCTGCGTTCAGGGTTCCTCTACACAGTGTTGGCCCTCCTGGTGGTTCTAGCCTTGCTCACCTCCACGCACCCCGCCTCTGGCCCATAAATGCCCTCACATCCTCTCCCATTCTCTTCTCTGCCGCACTTGTAGAGGTTTTGTGTTTGTTCTCGTTCATATTTCTCCGTCCTTGCATTTGCTCCTACCCACCACCCAGCTCAACCAACAGAAGACACTCAGAATTCATCCTTCCCTTCCAGAGCAATTGAAAATTGTAGAAGTCGACATATTTTTCTGACCCAGTTTCATTTGAATTAATTCAGTGTCATTATTCCTAATGCCCACCAAGACCCTCTGTACCAAGGGAGCAGATGCTTAGTGGGAAGGAAGGCAGTTTAGGAGCAGGTAAGTTTTGAGCACCCAAGGGTGGCTCTCATGGGACAGGTGGAGGGCTAAAGAGAATAAAATGCGTGCTGTCTTTCATCAGACATGAAAGAAGAAGTGTGCTTTGTTTTTTTTTTTGTTTGTTTGTTTCTTTTTCTGCCTCCCGCTTTATTGGCGCATAGTTCCCAAGATCCAGGGCTCAGAATGACACACCTCTGCCCCATCATAGAAGCGAATGGTAAACACCAGCTCTGGGATGTTGCTGAGGACTGTGGAGCATCTAGAAGGCAGCCCGTTTGCTGCTTGGACTACTTATAGTTTGGGGCATAAATTGATTTCTTTTTCCCAAAAGATATGGTTTGAGTTAAGGAGGGGTTTTTGTAGCATTAACACTAACATTTATGCTGCTGTATCTTTTATATAAATGCCATATTTTCTTTGATTACTATCATATTTATATTCTTATTGTGTTTATTTTTGTCTTTGTGTTTTTATATTTTTCATTCTGAATATTTTTATAATTTTTATTATTTTCAGTTTGAAAGGGGATATGTGTGTGAGTAAGGAAAGAAAATAATGGATTCTGTTTTAGTCATTAGAAATCACTCTAAACGTGGGCTCCACGTCCTTGCCCAGCCACAGGCAGGAAGCCCCAGACACTGGGCAGCCAGACTGCGTCTCCCCGCAGGAAGATGCCCACCCTCAGCTCTGCCCACTCCTGCCACACCCGGGCTGGGCCTGGTGGGTCCTGATCGTGCCGGAGATTGCTGTGGCCACCTGGCCTGTTCTTTGTCACCCCCAGACCCCTTCAATATTTGTGCAAGTGGGGAAGGGCTCTGCGTAAACACTGTTGCTCCCTCTGTAGCCATCAGGCACTCCACGGCCGCTTAATCTGAGTGGAGGTGAACAGGGCCAATTGTGTGTGCTATTATGCTTGTCTTTTAAATCGCCAGATCTTTTTGACTGGCTTAGCTATTTTTTTTTAAGTTGTCTAGACTCCTGCTGCGATGAGGAGAGAGAGAGAGAGAGAGAGAAAGAGAGAGAGAGAGAGAGAGTGTGTCTGTGTGTGTGTGTGTGTGTTTTCATTCAGGAAATATCTGTGCACCTGTTCTGTGTCAGGCGTCATTCATTCGTTGCGCAGGCGCTTAGGGTACAAGGGAGAGTGAAACTGAGGCTCTGCCCTGCTGAAGTTTGCATTCTCTGCAGGAGACAGAAACACAGATAGAAGCAAGAAACGTGTCAACAGCCAATGTTACCAGGAATGACCAGGGCCACGAAGAAAAGTCAGGCAGGATAACAGGATGGGGAAGGATGACTCTTTTTCTTACTGTTTCCCAAATAAACCTCATGTGTTGATGTTAAAAGTGGTAGCCAGAAGTAGTAAACTAAACCGTGCAATTTATCCTGCCTCTGTAAGGAAAACAAAACCTCTGACTTCTCTTTCTTCAGCTTTTGGGGCTCTGTTTTCTAATTGTAAAATGACTTTAATACTAGTAGCACAGTAATTACTGCAAAGAGTAATTGAGCGAACACTTGTAATATGCTCCAAGCAGTGCCTGGCGAACAGTAAGAACTCACATGCTAGCTCTAATTGTATACTAATGTACAATAATGATATTTTGTGGGTGCCCAGTGCCTATGCAAGGAGACTGTTCCAGAACGTCAGAGTGATGGAGCCGCTGCTTGCCTGGGGATAGTAAGTCGGCCACTATCTCTCTGATCTTGTTAGTCCACCTAGCTTCCGAGGGGTTCGTTCTGCAAATCACAATGTGTGAGCACAATAAGAAAACTGGAAAATACTAGATGAGCATAGATGTTGGTATTGAGCACTAATAGGGACCCAGAATGATGTGTCTAATTATAAATGTCTTAAAAATATACATCTGTGGTCATTTTTGCTGCACATCTTGTCCTCTTTATTTTATGATGCCTGCTTTCCATTTAAGGGGCATCTGCCCCTTGAACCTCTTATAATTCACTACATGGTGGTGGGGGTGGCCCCTTATCACGCTGCCATCCTTGCTGATCATGTCCAGCTGTGTTGTTTTAGAGCAGTTGACCTTGAACTGTAGATGAGAGACACATTTGATCCAATTCACATTTGAGCCTCTGTTTCCCTTATTGGTCCCTAACACAACCTCTCCTCTGAGGATTTTCTCATCATCTGGGGACACGCAATTGTTCTACCAATGCTCGCTCACATTATACCAGGTGGAAGGAGGCAGAGAACAGAATGACAACACTATATGAGGGCTGTCAGAAGTATGTTTTGTTGTCCTGGCTGGTGTGGCTCAGTGGATTGAGTGCCGGCCTGTGAACCAAAGGGTTGGCAGTTCGATTCCCAATCAGGGCACATGCCTGGGTTGCAGGCCAGGTCCCCAGTTGGGGGTGCGTGAGAGGCAACAACACATTGATGTTTCTCTCCCTCTCTTTCTTCCTCCCTTCCCCTCTCTCTAAAAATAGATAAATAAATTTTCAAAAGAAAAAGAAGAAGTATGCTTTGTTAAATGAATGGATCTTGATAAAAGCAAAAATGTTATGTGAACATTTATTATCTATAATGCATGATTCTAGGTGCTATAATGATGAGTAGTGATTTTAGCCTACAGATTAAGAATAATTGTCATACTGCCTTCATTAACAAAGAGGAAGGCTTTCCAGTGACACGCTTTTTTTGGAAGTTGGGATAAAGCAAAATAACTGGAGACACCAGGCTGTTCCAGTGTGGGGGCAGCTTGGCGGGGCGCCCACCCTGAGCCTTTCCTCCCCAGCTCACCCCACCTGCTGTGGGGCAGACTTTGGTGCCGAAGGTTCTCAGGCAGCATTGAGCTACCTCAAGAATTCTCCCTCTGTGCCCCTGTACTTGAGCAAGGTGACCAAGCAGACCAACAAGGTGTACGTTCCTCCGAAGGGGTCCCACCCTCTCGCCCGCTCACCTCTCCCAGGTAGTGTCAGCAGAAACCTCTCCCCTAACCCCTCCAGACAGGTTTCGCTCACAGAAGGCAGATGTTCCCAAACAATGTGTTATCAGAGGGTCGCTGTAAAATACACTTGTGGTATTTTACTGCCACAGGAAATTGGAGAATTTTCCCTTAAAAAAAAATTCAGACCTTTTCCCCTGAAATTGAAATTAAAAATCAACAAATGTTTGTTCCAATGCCTTCAAGTGTCTAAAAGAGTGTAAGGCCCTTTTACTGGACAGAAAACAGAGGGGTTTTATAGCAGTACCCTCCCCCTTCTAAGGAGAAAGACCTAGTCAACCGCATTGTTTCAGCTGTCAGAGAGGAGGTGGCACTTCCTTTTGTGTCCCATAGATATGGGGACTTAATGAGCATTTTTTTGTTGTTCTGTAGGAAATGAACGAGCAAGCTTGCTGAGGTCACTCCTGCCATTTGTTAAGTATCCTGTATGTCAGGGACGTGTTCTTCAAGTCTCACTTCTCCCCACCCCAAACCTCACTCTCCTGTAATTTATCAAGTGACACTGAAGTCACATCGGATGTTTCTGATGTTATCATGCCTTAAACCGCACAGGTGCAGCCCCAAAGAGGAAAACAGATGGGGAGGGTTTTTTTTTTTCTTTTTCATTTTGCAAGTCAAATAACCTTGAGGGGAAAACATCACATAGTTTTGTGAGAGCTTCTGCTGTTGACAACAGTGTCATCTTTCGGCAGTGCTTTCTGAGGTCGGAGGCACCCTTTTACATATCCCTTAGTAAAAAGTACTAGAGGGTGCTTGGGGTTTTGCTCTGGGCCTCGTTTTTCCCATTCCCCACCCCTTAAAATCTCTAGGTTGTACATTGGCAGTCTTTACAGTATGTTTAAGGGTCCACGTGTGGGTCCCCAAGACCCTTTGGGGGGGTCCATGAGGCCACACTATTTCTGTATTAATTCTAAGACAGTATATGCTTTTTTAACTCTCTGGGGAAGGTACTGTGGAGTTTTCCGGAGGCCACATGACATACGCTGTCCCAACGCACTGAATGCAGAGGTCGAGGTGAGAAAGGAGCTGTCTTCTGCAAAGCCAGGCACGCAAACACTTAGAAGACTGTAGAACGATGCCACTCGTCTGACTAAACATTTTGGGTTTAAATAATATCACTTTTCATTAAAATGATATGTATATTAACATGTAGCAGTTTTGTGATTATTTTAAAATAAATTAATACATACCTTGAAAGTTGTTCCGTTTTAGTTTCTAATATGATAACTATTAGAATTCATAACCCACCCACTCTGGAGCTCTTTGGGATCAGCAGCAGTTTTTCAGCATGAATGTGGGTCCTGAGAAAAGCTTCAGAACCATGGATCTGATGTAAGAGCTCTTAACTAAAGAGTTGGGAAGGTCTGTATCTTTCTCCCTCTTAGGAATGTAGTGTGCAGCGCCTCGGAGGTACAACACCTGCATGCAATCCTGCAGTGATTGCCCATGTCTGCAAGGTTTATTACAGATTCCTCATTCTGAGCCTCTGCCTCTTCTGCCAGCTCTCTTCCTTTACTGCTGTGAGCTCCAGGCGGTCTGGAAGTGCCTGGGCCTTGGGCATACTGGTGCTCCGTGTCCATGGGGTCCTGTCCCCCCTCCCTCAAGGGACTCCTACTGCAGAAGGGCCCTACCTCCCTCTCCGACCCTCAACATCTGAGCCTCAGTTTTCCTCTGCTATGTTCTGTAAGGGGAAAACAGTACCACCTCATAGATTTCTGTTGGAGAACAAATGAATTGATTTCCCAAGTGTTCAGCACAAAGTGAGTGCTCAAATACTGCCTTCCGTTATACCTAAAAAGGATTTAATCATGTACGTTTCACCCCCATTCATATTATAGCTCCTCAGGGGTGAAGGAGGTCTTCCATACTCTGCGGGACTTGGTGGCGTGACTGCTGCAGGACAGTCTCTTAAGAAATTCAACCAGGACAGTTTTAGTTTGTGAAAGACAAGTAGGGAGACCCTATTAGCATCCTCATGATTCTTACAGGCCTAGTGAGCAATTCTTCATCCTTACTTCAGAAGACTGCCCAGAGACTATATAGTTTTGACTTGTTCTCAGTTGTTATCAACATCATCGGCCCAACTTCCAGTGGCTGGCTGGGTTCTTCTTTCTATGGTCTCTTAGGAAGCACTGAAGCCCAGAAACAAGGACTTTGTTTCAAATATGTATTTGAAATCCAGTTTGCCTGACATAAACCCATAATTTTTTCATAACAACCAAATGCAATGAGTGAACCTTGACCGAGTCACAGATTTAAAAAAAAAAAAAAACACTATAAAATAACTCTAGAATAATTTTAGGGTTGTATATTAGCCTGTGAGGGCTGCCATAACAAAGGACTACAGACTTGGTGGCTTTAAACAATCAGACTTTATTTTCTCACAGTTCTAGAGGCTAGAAGGTCATGATCAAGGTGTTGGTAGCATTGGTTTCATTCAGAGGCTTGTCTCTTTAGCTTGTAAATGGCTGTCTTCCTGTGTCTTCACGTGGTCTTCCCTGTGTGTGTGTCTGTCCAGATTTCCTTATAAGGACAGGAGTCAGATTGGATTGGGGCCCACCCTAATGACCTCATTTTAATCCAGTAATCTCTTTAAAAACTCTACCTCCAGAAGACCTTCTCAGGTCCTGGGGGGTTAGGTCTTCAACAAACAAATTTGGGGGTCTGCGATTCAGCCCATAAAAGATGATGTTAACTTTGAACATGGACTGGGTGTTAGATGGCATTATGGAATTCTTGTCCATTTTCTTGGGTGCCATAATGGACTGTGGTTTTATAGGAAAATGCCACTTTGGGGGATTTATGATGAAATGTGTAGGGGTGAGGAGAGATACCTGTGCTTCAGGCGGTTCAACCACAACAAAAAGTCACAAAGCAAGGAAAAAAGAGCAAAAGCACCAATAATAGGGAGAGATTCAGAGAAAGGACCTGCAATAAACAGGGTCTCGTCGGTAGCCGTCCGTCTCGAGAGACGATGGTGTAGCTTCTTAAGAGTCTATCTGCACCGCCGAGAATGGCTGTGCAGTCCGACTCGGGAGTGACACGGTATCTGTCTCCTCCCGTGTTGAATCGACATCTTGCGATGACGCTGGAGTGTCCTCTCCAGAGAAGCTGAAGCTACAGAGCCTGGGCAGGGTGATATGGAGGGTCTGCTGTTGCCCATGCAGCAGACCCCCCTCTCTTCGCAGCTGAAGGATCCAAGGGAAAGACGGAGTCAATACAGCTTGGCTTCAGGTGCGCCGCAGGAGTTGCCGGTGTTGACTACAACGTCAAACCGCCTTAGGGACTCCGGCTCCGGATTTTCTGTCGGGGTTTACTCCCTTAGCCTTTCCCCTGAAGAGGTATGCCGCAAGGCAGCGGAGGTTTTTTGGAGTCAGAGTTTTCCTTCTCTGATGTGCCCTGACTGGAAGATCGAACCAGCGACACTTAGCTCGCAGGCCGACGCTCAATCCACTGAGCCAAACCAGCCAGGGTTATAAACAGGGTCTAGTGTCCAAAATATATAAGAACTCCCACAGGTCATTAAAAAAAAAAAAAAAAAAAAAAAGTCCATGTTTTGTTTCCAGTAAGAAAGGGTGTATAGAAATACAGTGATCCCTCACTTACCGCGGGTATTAACGTTCTAGACCCCCCCTGCGATAGATGAAAATCTACAAAGTAGGAACCTTACATTTATTTTAGTATTTACTGTACAGTACTGCAAAATCCCACAATATAGCTAAAAATCTGCGATAACTAGTTAAATATAATATTTTTTAAAAATCTCACAATACAGTGAGGCCACGATAAGTGAACCGCGATATAGAGAGGGAGTACTGTATTGCATGTTTTCCTCAAGAGAGGGTGTTACCCGATCCAGAGGTCTTGAGGCAGCGGTTCAGAGTGCCTGGCCCTGGCTGAATTTCGATGTGGTCTTGCCTGAAGGCTAAGGATTGGACACACTGGCCTTAAAAGATCGATCCAACTCCTTGAGATCCGCAGTCAATTTTGATCTCCGGTGTGGTTCCGTCTGTGATGGGAGGTGTTGGGGATCCTGCCAACTGGGTTCTAGTCCCTGCCTGGGACTTTGCAGTGCCAGGAGAAGTGTCCACAATGGCTGCACTCCCTTTTCCTGACACCTCAGAAGTACCCTGCCAGCAAGTGTTTTTTGTTTTTAAGGTTCAGTTGTGACACCACCAATGTATTATGGGCTATAACTAAGGTAAGTAGAGCTCCCTCAATTCCATTCAAAAGCCTCAAAGGCGCATTATCAGAGAATTCAAGCCCGTTGTTTGTTATGCCAAAGGGAGTGACAGTATTCTATCAAGCACTATGAGTAGTTCCATTTTCATCCTGAAACATTGTGTGTGTGTGCGTGTGTGTGTGCGTGTGTGTGATTTTTACCCTCAATTTAGGTCAAGGCTACAGAAAGCTATTTCAAGTTAGATATCTTTGCACCCAATTGTTAGTAACCTCAGAAAAACTCATGTAAGAAAAGTAGCAAATAACCCATGTTTTACAATGAATGGGCCACTTTGAGAGGAAGGGAAGATGGAAAAGCCACTGTCTAGACTCCCTGGTGTGGTGAGCTGTCTTGTGACAGATCAAGGGAAGGGTCTGCCCAGACCCTGTGTCTGTGATGTAACAAGTGAGGTCAGCAATTCCATAGACAGACCTGTTTGTTTATACCCTGTCCCATTCTGGACAAAATATTTATTTGAAAAATGGAAAATATTTATGTCTTGGAGGGCACTTTAGTGGCAGAAATGGAAAGTTTCTAATCATTTTTCTTCCAGCGCTCTCCTTAGAAGCTACAAAATCCCAAATCTTGCACTTAGGAGGCAGGCAGGCATCGGTACCTCTACTGCTGAATTTCACTAACATTGCAACCAACTTTGTTCTGAACTGAAAATTTTCCTTTATTCAAATGTAAGGTTATCATGGTTTCTTCCATTAGGAAGAGGGAACATTTCCAGTGACTATTGTGGTGCAAATCTCAGGGGTGAAGAGAAATGAAACTTGAACTGACAAATAACAGTGGTCTTCTTTTCTTTTCTTTTCTTTTTTTTTTTTTTAATTCAACACTAACATCATTTTTGAGAAGAAAACTTAAACATCTGGTCTCCTTCTGGGAAACTGCACTGGTTTTTGACCTTAAAAAAAATTTATTAGTCTAGTCTGCAAGTATGCAGTTAAAAATATTACTATGTACCTGAAAAATCTAACATTGACACAGATTTTGTTTGTTAGGATTGTAGGGTTAACAACACTGAATATCCCTGTGCCCTGCCTGGCGGAGCAGAATATAAATATCTGTGTCAACATATGCTTGCCGCAATTAGAAAAGGTTTTCATCTCACTGTTGCCTTCAGCACTATTGGAAGAGTTTATTGCCATCTGTGATCATTAGAAACGTAAATCCTGATTATAGAGATAATAATAAACAATTTCTGCTTTGTTGCATTCCAAACATGTTGCTATGTAATATGCAGGGAGTTTAATGGAACACAGGCTTTATTCTATGTTTTAAGAACAAATAAAGGCCTCTGTTAATATTTATTTTTAATGATATCCTTGTAACCACATGATAATGGGGTTTTTGAATAGAACCCCTTCTTATGCAGAATCAACATTGCAAATGTAAGTATTCTTATATCTGACATATGGGAAACAGATTGAACCCAAAGTCAGTGTTTTAAAGGTTTGGTAATATTGGAATGCTTGTCTGAGGACATGCTATTTCTGTAGTAAAACTGGACAGGGAAGCAATGATTTTGGCACTTGAACTCCCACTTTTAGAGGTTTGAAATGTAATATGTTTCCACTTGTCTTTTTCTCTGAGCTGGGATTTTCTGTTTTACTGTAAATTGCCACTGCCATTTAATATGTGTATATTTTTCTTGGTGTGAACTTCAAAAAGGACATTGACCTCGCAGAAAACCCCGTGGCCGGGAAGAACAGCCTAAGTAGCAGCTTTCCACACGGAGCACTCTAATCCTGCTTTCTCTTTAGATTCCTTTGAGATCAATTTTCAAAGAGCCCTCAGCAAATGGACATTTGTTTGGGGGTGGTATGTAGGTAGGAAAACACACAGGCATGCACACACACACACACACACACACACACTCTTGTCCTTGCCCTACTGTGTTATGCCCTCTAGATTAGGTATTAACTTTGACTCAACTGGAGGAACTCAGGGTTGAATTCATTTAATTCATTAGAGTTGGTTAATATTCTGTGCCTACTGTTAGTGGCCTTATAATCTAGCAGAGAGAACAAGGTGATTAGGCAATCATTGTATTATCCTGTAGAGCAATAATCTGCATTGTAACAATATCCGCAGGTAACTAATTCACAGATACATAGAAAAGTGCTGTCCAGATGACCATTGGGAATGCAGTGCTGTCACCACCATGCAGATGATGACGCCTCCAAGCAGGCTGGAAAGTAATGGAAATGGAGCAGTCAGCCCAAGAGAAAGAGTGTGTGTGTGTGCTGCGGGCTTAGGGTGCCCTGCAGAAAGTTGAACAGAGAGGAAATGAGGATTCTAGCCTGGCCACTAGACTGACATTGGCCACAGTGGAGTAGCTGGCCAGGGAGATGCTCTGGATGTGAAGGGCAGGATCCACACCAGTTCAGGGATGGAGATGACTTCAGTACATCCTGTTGTGGGTACTCGGGACTGCTTGAAATAAAGGATTGAGCACAGGGACACATTGCTGCTTGAAGTATATGCTTCTGAAAGCCATTTCACAATTGGTATCAAGGCCTCAAGTACCTGTACCCTTTGACCCAGTGATTCATTTTTATACCCTAAAGAAATCAGCCTTTCTGTACCCCTGATTATATGCAAGGTTTTACATCGCTGCAATAAACAGCTTAAAATTTTAACAATAAAAGATTGGATAACACATGGTATATTCATGCAAGGGACTATTAAACGTAAGTAAGATTTCCTAGGAACTATCAATGATATAAGAAAAATGCTTAAGACATGTTAGGAAGGAGAGGATAAAATTAACATGAAATAATCATATATTTTTTAAAAGTCAATATTGCATAGAAAAGAATGGCAGGGAATTAGACCAAATAGTAGTGCTAATAACAGTTATCTTTGGGCTTTGATGCTTCAATTTTTATTTATTTAACTTTTCAGTATTTTTCAGGATGTCTGAGCAGCCCCTTTCCAGCCAGTGTGGTTGGGGCCAAAGGCTATTTGGGGGAGGATAACTTGCAAGACGATTCTTTATATTTGAATAGTATTAATCCTAGAGCTCTCCTCAAGGATCTCTACCATGCTCATCTGGGAGGCCAAGGGGAGTCTGGTACTCTGGTAATAGCTCCTGGTTGGTCGTTGACTTTACTCTGGGCATGACGGGAAGCCTTGGAGGGGTTTGAGCCAGGCATACCGTATATCTTGCGTGTGAGCGGCGTGGCTCTGGCTCTTGGGTGTATGTCAGCACAGGGAGGCACCAGCACAGCAGGGAGGGCAGCCAGGAGGAGGCGGTCGCAGTCCAGAGAAGTGATGGGGCTTGGGTCAGGGTGGGGGCTGGAAAAGCGGTGAACCATGGCTGAACACTGGCTGGGAGGGGAGCCAGCAGAACTTGAGGACAGCTTTGTTGTGGGCCACTGGGAAGAAAAGAGTCCAGAATGAGGCCGAGGACATTAGCCTGGATATCTGAGTGCAGCTGGCATCGCTGGCCGAGATGGGAAACATGGGGGTGTTTCCCATTCTGAGGGTGAGAGATTGGACGTGTGTGGTAGATCTCGTACAAGCGTCTCAGGTTTCTGTGGTGGAGCCAAGTGGGCACGTGGATGCGTGGATCTGGTGTTCAGGAGAGAGGTCTGGGGAGGAGATAGACACCTGGGAACTATCAGCTCATCAGCGGTACGTACAAGCTGAGGGCTGGATAAGATCTCTGAGAGGCAGAGTAGACAGAGAAGAGGCTGGAAGGTGGATGCGGAGGAAGACCAAGCCCAGGAGAAAGAGCAGCCAGCAGGGCAGGGAAGCCAGGAGTCTCTGGTCTCCTGAAAACCCCAGTGGTGAAGGTATATCATGACTGCTGCAAAGTAAAGTAAGAGGCACAGAGACCATTATCCCATCTCGTGGCAGGGAAGTCACTGGTGTCCCCAATGAAGTTGCAGTGGGATACAGGGCGCGAAGGCCTGAGAGCGTCTCTGAATCTGAAGAGAGAGTGGAAACTCAAAGGTTTTATGGACTACTGTTGGGAGAATAAGAGAGGCAAAGAACATCTCCTCTCGTACACCCGGGAGGACAGAAGTTCATGGAGTACCGGTTTCTAGATCTGTGGCCGAGTTGCCTCAAGTCTTATGATCCCCAGGTCATTCTCCAGCTAGTTTGGCAAGAAATCTACGCTTCAACTTCAACTTTGCAGCCATCTGTCTCAGTGGCATCATAATTGATCAGCACAATTTCCCCCCTCTTTCTAATTAAAAGCAAGAATCGAGCCTTCCTGTCCTCCATCTAGCACCCTCCTTCCTGGGTCTGCTTTCAGGTGAAGGACAGACAGGACTATGGGACTGATGCAATGGATGATGTGGCTCTTTTGGAGACACTTGATCCCCTATACCCAGGGACTAAGGGGGTCACCGGAGGCCCAGAATGACAGCCACCCCTTATTTCACCTGTTGTCTGACAAAGTCTTGTGGCACAAAGACTCTTGCCATAGTGAGAGCATCTTTAGGTCACCTAGAAAGATACTAGGAAACTGACTTTCTAAGCCTGCATTTCAAAACACTTCTCCCCTGCTACCATGGATTCAGAGCTTCCTCCTCCTCTGGCCAGCAGTCCCTCCCCACTGGGCTAGCGGGACGGTTATAGATGCTTCAGTGAATGGCGGGAAGCTTCCTAGGACAGGATGAAGGGTAGAACCAGACTGGTGAGAAGAAGAGCTTTTTGGGGTGGCTGGCAAATGGGGTGCATATAAGGGGGAAGGCCCCAGGGAGTAGGTACCAGGGCTTTGTAGGTGCCAGCTTCCTGCCAGGCCTTCTCAGCCCCAGATCCTCCCAGGGGTCACTGCCACCAGGCTGCCCACCAGAGTTTCCCTGCTTTCTGGCCTACTGAGAATTGGAACAGTCACCACTTTCAGATCTCCCTGGAATCTAAAATAAGCAACGTGGCATTTTTTATATTTTCTGAAGAGTTTTTGTTGCGAGCAGCAAAAGGTCAACAGTTCAAAGTTCTTTCCTGAAAAATGCCTGTGTGACAATGTTCAGTGGGGAAAAACAACCAGAGTACATGAAATTGTTTAATCTCCATTCTCATTATAAACAAACAGGCAGACTAGAAAGCAAGTACTCCAGTGTTAGCCAGGATCGTCTATGAATTATAAGGGATGCTTTTTTCCTTGTTTTTGTTTATACTTTAAACTTTATACAGGATGCAGCTCTTATTTTTATAACTGAAAAGAAGTAAGTATAAAGATTGGTTCCAAAGTCCAATCCTTTAGTCTACTTTTGCAATCTGCTTTGGCAAATGGGTACCTGGAGGGCTGCTCTCTGAGTCTTTGGTGCTGTCGTGGATGGTCGGACTTGGGGTAGCCTGGGCGCTGGTCACAGGTTGGGGTGGGGCTGGTGGAAAGATGAGAGCTGAAGGGGCTGCCTTGGCCCTCAGGCAACCGCTGTCCAGGACGGCCATGCCTCTCTTCCTCTCTCGTTCCTGACTCATGGCAGGGCACACACCTCTGGCAGAGAAGACAGTCCAGTGGCCATCATCCATTTCAGGACTAATGTGCGTTTCCTTTCTTGATCTCCCAGTAGCTCCGTGAGGCAGGCAAAAAGGGTACCCCGGCTCCTCGGGATTGAGGAATCTGATGTCAGAGCGACTACACCGCTTGTAAATTCCATGGCGAGGACCAGGATCCTGAACCCTGCTTTCCTTACACCAGTCAACGACAATTTTCCAATATTTTAAAACCTCAGAAGCTATGTAGAAATGAAATTTTATAAGGAAAAATGTATACAGATATGATAAGCCTAACGTTGAGTAGGGTGACAGAGGTCTGTGTTCGAGAGGCTAAGGAGATACCAGGGCACGGACCCTCAGCGTGAAAGCTGACGCTGTCACGAGCCCTGCGAAACTGGAGGAGAGAAATAGGGACCCCGAGGTGCAGGAGGCGGTGGCCCCAACGAGAGCCCCTCTGTGGGGCCAGGGCTGGAAACATACGTTTTCATGGGTCTTGAGAGTTGTGGGAGCTTTTTAAATATTCATGTTCTTTGTTATAGTCATGATTCTTTTTTGGATGAAGAGTCACGCAGTGAAGCTAGTCAGCTCGTATGACTCTCCATTGTTTGGCTGAGTAGTAATACGCTGTCGTGGGAGAGTCAATTGATGGGTGAAGAGTGTGTTAGTCGCTAGGGAGCAACAGGTGCACACTGGCTCTCAAGCTCCTGAATTTCCCCCCTTGGCTCTTTTTTTTTTTTTTTTTTCAGATTTAATGTCTTTTATTGATTAAAATATTACATTTGTGCCAATTTCCCTTCCCTCTGCTCCCCTCCACCCAGTGGCCCCCCTCCCTCCAGTTGTCCCCCCCTTTTAGATTATGTCCATTAGTTGTGCATACAGTTCCTCCCAACCTCTCTCCGTCTATTCCATTCCCTCCTACCTTGATCCCCAATTCCTATATCATCTCCCTCCCTTTCCCCATTCCCCCTCCCTGTTGACCTCCCCCCAATATGCTTCCCGTACCCACAGTTCCTTTTCCACTCTCGTTGCCTATTTAGTTTGCCTTTGTTTCATCTCCCTAGCTTCTGTTTTTTTAAACCAGTCCCTTTAACATCTCATATAACAGTGGTTTGGATCTAATGAACTCTTTCAGTTTTATTTTGTCCTGGAAACACTTTCTCTGTCCTTCTATTCTGAATGACAATTTCGCTGGATAGAGTATTCGTGGTTGTAGGTTTTGGATTTTCATTACTTTGAATATTTCTTGCCAGTCCCTTCTTGCCTGTAGGGTCTCCCTTGAGAAGTCAGCTGATAGTCTAATTGGGACCCCTTTGTACATAATTCTTTTCTTCTCTCTTGCTGCTTTTAAGATTCTCTCTTTATCTTTAATTTTTGACATTTTGATTATAATGTGTCTTGGAGTGGTTCTCCCTGGGTCCAGTCTCTTGGGAACTCTCCTTGCTTCCTGGACCTGCAAGTCTATTCCCTTCCCCAAGTCTGGGAAGTTCTCCTTTATTATATTTTCACTCAATTTTTCAAGTTCTAGTTCATCTTCCTCATTCTCTGGCAAACCAATGATTCTTATGTTGGGCCTTTTATAGCTGTCCCAGAGGTTTCTGATCCTCTCATTGTTGCTTCCCATTTCCTCTCGCTGCATTGGTTGACTGCTTGTTCCTTCTCCATATTCCAGTTTGTTGAAATGAACTCTGGATTTTTTTTTCTCACCATCTTTCTCGTATGCGGTTTTGTTCCTTTCGTTATGAAAGTTTTTCGCTTCTTTCTTATCTTTTTCCTGCTCTTTTGTGAATTCTGTAAGCCACCTGATAACAATGGCCCAGACCTGAGCCTCTGACAGGTTTCTTATCTGTTCATCTGTCAGGTTCTCTATCTGCTGCCTGGTGAGTTGTGTCACCGGGATTTCTATAGTTGCCTGCCTCATTTTGACAGATGCGTTTTGTTTTCTTGGGCCGACTGTCGGGGGCAGTGCCTGTGTACGCGTCACAAATCAGCGACCGGTGCCTGCCTGTCCGCGACCTATTTCGCAGCCCTGTGGTGCTTTCTTTGGGGGCGGGGGTCCAAGATGGATTCACACAGTTATTCAGCTAGGAGACCGGGATCCGTCCTCCCGACCCCCTGGGCCTCACTGTTCAAGGCGATGCGGCGGCCGCTCTCCCCAGCGCCGGGGTCGCGCACGCCAGGGGCTTGACCGGCTGGGATTCCTCGCCGCCCGCCGCTCCAGGTGCGACTGCAAACAGCACTGCCCTCTTTAACTCTTACCTGCCCAAATGGCACCGCTGGTTTATAACTTCATATGTTGGGCTTCCGTGTAGTTTTATTTTCTGGAATTTCTAGTTATCCTTTGTTTTGAAGTAGTTGTATTCCTCTCTAGTTGTAGAGGGAGACCTAGCGTGTCCGTCTAAGCCTCCATCTTGGCCGGAAGTCCCCCCCTTGGCTCTTTGTGTCTCTTCTGTGGCTTTGACTTCAGAGCAGTGATATATGTATATATGGGAGTCATATACATATTTGCATATATATATATATATATATATATATAGCTAAATGGTCATTTAAAGATTAGTCCAATCCTCTGATTTTTATATGAATTATTAAGATTCAAGAAGAACAATAAATCATGTGGTCATGCTTATGTTTAGAAGTCTTCTTGGTTCCTTGACAAGCTAAAGGACTAATCTAAACCACATGATCACATCTGCCTACGAGTAGGGTGAAGAGGGACCACCTTCCTTTTGAGAAAAGAAAAAGAGCCTTCAGACTTAAGAGTAAGGTTGACATTTATGTTTCCTTGGTCACCATCTGTCGATGGCTCGAGCCTATAATTCTTGGGAAGTGTCATCTTTTGCATGAATAGTATACACGGGCTGTGATATTGTAATTTTTAGTAGTAAAAAAAAAACCTTACTATCTATCTTATAATGACCTTTTCATAAAACCTTTCTTAATTGTTTCAAAACAAAGTCGTCTTTTCCTTGTGTAGAGAATGAGCAGCTGAAAGTGACAGGGTTCTGCTGGCCCTCATTACCCCGAAGTCAGTGTTTGTTGGTGAATGTCAGCTGCCTGGGGCACCACAACTCAGAGAACAAGGTCTGTCTTTTGAATAGTTTGCGCCTTTTGCTATTCACTGGTGGCAACAAAGCTTTTCATGGTTCCAAACACAATGTAAACTTGTTCTAATAAATATATGCAGTGCAACTAAGTGAATAGTGAGAACTCCTGATTGTTTGACTGGTGGAGATAAGGGGGAAGGTAACAGAAGTCTTCCCCTCTGATAGCAGATCGGCCAACACCAAGATGTGACTTGCCTGCCAGACAG
Source organism: Furipterus horrens (assembly GCF_987537825.1). Classification (NCBI taxonomy): domain Eukaryota; kingdom Metazoa; phylum Chordata; class Mammalia; order Chiroptera; family Furipteridae; genus Furipterus; species Furipterus horrens. The sequence continues at coordinate 182,265,576 of NW_028327176.1, forward strand.
GCCCAGAAACTGTGCAGGGAAATTCACTAAGCTTCTAACAGCCATCCTGGGGTTTATCATAGGAAAGCACAAATGATGGCGAGCAGAGGCAGCTTACTCAAGTACCACATACTCCTTGATCCAGCAGAGCCTGAAGGAGTATCCTTGACTATGAACACTGCCCTGACCAGTGTCCTATGACTGGTTGCAGCCCAGTTCTGTCTCTTGCACGTTCGGTGAGATTTTTGTTTAGACATGAATCGGTCCGACATGCTTAAGTACCACCCTGTGAATGGCACTTTGGGAATACCCAACATCAAAGTTGTAACACTGTTCTTTAGCAGATATAGTTGGATAAAGGCCATGTCAATACATTCCCATCTACCAAATAACAGGAAAGTATGGAGGGGGCCATATGTGATGTATTGTCTGTACATAAAGTGAACACAGTTAAACAGCAGATGAAATCACTGTTGATCTGAAGAGGAATGACATATTCCCTGCTCCCCAGGCGCTCCATCTGAGAGGGAGCAAGGGAGGATAATGATGGGAAAGGCAGTGAGGGAATTAGACCAAGTGGGAAGGGTGGGTAGGTTTAGAGGGATGTGGAATATGCTTCTGTGGGATGTGTCTTTATCTCAAAAACACCTTGTTTCTTCCTACCTCTGACTGTTGTGCTCAACAGTCTCCTCCTAGGAATCACCCCTTTCCTTTCCATCCTGAACACCTGCCTAATCTTTAAGACACAACCTTTCCATGAGCTTTCCTGGGCTATCCCAGTCTAATGAAAAGGACTCCTGATCACTTTTTTGGCCAGTTTGGGGGATATTCTGTCCAAATGGCTTCTGGGCAGGCAGAAAATGAGATTCCCATCATGGAAGGGCAACCGCCCCACGGCACCCAGGAGTGAGGAGAGTACTCTGTGCCAGTGGATTAATTCATCTGGTCGATACTTGTTGAGCATCTGTATTACCTTGTGTTGTAGCTGATGAATAAAAGAGGAGAGTAGCTACCCCCTTGGAGCGCAGAGCCTAGCTGGGACTACAGATAGGAATAAGGTGTTAAGGGCAGGGGAGAGAACAGAAGAATGGTAGACATGTGCAGAGTTCAAGAGCAAATATGAGGGGCACTCCATCCAACTCAGACTGACAGGGAAAGTTTCCCAGAGTAGAGGACGCAGGAACAGAATCTTGAACATTTAGGCATTCTGTGTAGATGTTCATTGAACATGTAGGATGCATTTAGAAAACCTTGTCAGGCTCAAATACGCAAATACCTGGATCTCAGCTTCTATCCTGCACAATCATATGAAGACTCCTGGCCCTCAGAAGCATTGTCACTGTTTGAAGGGTCTGACCGGTCTCAGGGCTGGGCTTAGGGCCCAGGAAGACTGTGTTGTGAGGAGAGTGGAGAGATGATCAGAGCCCCGAGGTCTGTGGAAGGCATTGGTTTACTGATTATTTAAAGGACTTTAAAAAAAAAAGTATATGAATGATACATGATGATTGGGGCTGGGGGAGAAAAAGAAAACATACCCGCCTAAATTCTACCAGCCAGGGACAACTCCCTGTAACATTTTGTTTCCTATCCTTCAGTGTTTTCCTGCAAGCATGTCCGGTTTTTGTTTTTTTTTTTAAATTTCAAATATGGGATCCTACTCTTCTATAGATCCTGATCTGCAGCCTGCTTTGGCAGTTGATACGTTGTAACCAGACCGAGCATTTCTCAGACGATAAGCGTTATAATGAAGTTAATTCCAAGCACCTCGTCAGTCATGGACACCCACAGCTTGCTTTGGGAGTCCAGCTTCAGGAAGCGACACACAGTTACAGGAAATCATTTTTCAAGCTTCATTCTTGTAGGTGGTGTTGGTGGCAGGGTTTATTGGCGGTTAAAAGACAAGGGGGTGAATGAAGAACTCTACCTAGAAGTGATGTCGATAAAAATACTTTCAAAGACATTTGCTATGAAACGATACATATCATTAATGACTGGTTTTACTTACCAAACATTTTTTCTGGGTAAACCAGCTGGTTTTAAATTAGAGGGTATCGAAGACTCTAAAGTTTGCATGCACTTATAGTATCATTTCATTTGAATTTCCCTTTTCTAACTTAGTTGATATTCTACTAATGACTTATTTATTTAGGCTTTTAAACAATTCTATGTAAATGCCTTATGGAATGCTCTTCTTTTTTAAAGCTCTGTTTATTTATTTTTACTAAGCCGAATACCACACTTCACATCTGGGCGCAACCAAAGAACGGATAAGCTTTCCTTTGAAGACTCATGATTGAGTTTCACGTTTTTGAGTAGTGACTCTGGGCCTGACGTGCCACAGGTGAGACAGGGTCGCTGCCCTTGGGGTCACGGGTCTAATGGAGAAGCAGAGCTGCAGCATTGTGAGGAAGTGCACTGTCCAAAGGCACCTTCTTAAGGAGGTCCCTGGTGTGAGAGCTGAGTCTTGAGGGACAAGAGAGGGTCAGGTGGGAAAGGAGCCTGGGAGTGACAGGCCAGACAGCGGTGACAGCAGGAACAGTCACGCCCGCCTGACGGAGGTGGCCACAGGCAACGTGGCATTCCCAGCGCGTGCAGTGTGAGACCTACAGGAGTCGCGTGCAGCTGGCAAGGACCGGGTGGGACGTGGGGATTTATTCTGCGGGGCAATTAGCCAACAGACTGTCATGGAGCTGTTCTCCAGGCCCTCAGAGACACAAGACTGAAGACCTTGCTTGACACTGGACATAAAGGTTCCGGAGCCTCTGAAGTCCCGGGCCTCAGTCACCTCGGTGGTGGAATAGGAGAGGAGAAGCAGGGTGGAGTCAATAAGAGAGGAGGCAGTGGAGGATCACCAACGGTGACACTGAAAACATGTGGACGAGTAAGAAAGATGATAATCACGAGGGGAGAAGCCGGTAAAGGCGTGATAGTGAGGTCAAGGCGGAGCCGATGGAGAGGGCGGGTTTGGATGGACAGCAGAGAGCCGTGTACCCACGAGACTGAGAACGCTGGTGACAAGGTGTCCTGCCTCAGCTCCGACTGTCCTCTCCGCTGAGCCTGCGGGGAGATGGTAAAGAAGAATGAAGCCAGAGGCGGATTGTAAGTGCAGGGCTCAGGACATTGAGAGTAAGAGCTCTTGATGGGCTCATTTTCCTCAACAGAGGGGGCTGTCCTCTGAGAACAGGGGACAAGGTGAGTTAGGAGCTTTGCGGGGCAAAGTGAATGGTAAACCTACTGCAGTGAGGACCTGTGGGAGGAGCTGACCAGGCAGAGAGAGGCAGGGACAGCTTAACCCGGCAGAGTCCCTGGCACATAATAGGTGTTCGGTTAATGTGGAATGAAAAAATAATGTCAAAGGATGGTGGAAGAACCCAGCTGAGGCTGGCAAGCATGGCTTTATCTTGATACTATCTGTGTGTGGTTTTTCTTCAGTGCCCAGTGTCAGAGACGTATACATTAAAGGGGAAAGATGGACACTGACCCAGTATTGATCTCTTCCTGGGCAGTTGCAAAGTTCGAGAATGGAACGGAGAGAAGGATATTGTTAGAAGAATGGTTAGGGGTGAGCCAGGCAGGATCTGATCCACTAGGAGAGAAGGGAGGAGCGTTCGGGGTGCACAGGAACGGAGGTAGTCAGGGTTCGAAAGGTAGGATTGTAACTTTCATTTTGTCTGTAATGGATGCACATTTCCTCATTCTTTGAATGATATTTGTATGTTATTAATTTGAAGTTTTTGTAAAGATGAAATAAGCAGCCTAAACATCCAACAACAACAAAATGCAAGTTCAAGTTAAGGTTGTAATGAAAGAAAACCCTATGTGATGTCCTTGGGAATTCGGGACGGTATCACGTTTGACTCGGGTAGATGTGGCCGGGAGAAGCCTCAACGTCCAGTACACTATTAAAGATCAGAGTTATTTCTCCCTTCTGAGAACAGAGGACTGTGCTGAGTGCATACTGATAGCCACGGCATGTACTCATCCATTCAAAAGAACTCGTGAGGACCTCCTCCATGCTGGTCACTGTGTGTGGCACCAGGTCTGTGCTGAGCGCCATGAGTCACTTGGAGGCAGCGGAGGGACTGCCGACCATCAGACTGGTTTTTGGTTTGGTTTAGGAGGAAAGGTGGCCATGCCTTTTAAATAAAAACAAAGCGTGTGATCAAGTGGCCACATGAGTGGCAGAGCATATTAAATACAGAAATGATTGTGTCATGAAGGAAATATATGGGTTCAGGTAGGCTAGAAAACCTTGATGACACTGATGAAATTTTAAATAGTAGTTGGAGGGAAAATGTATGGGAAGCTCAAAAGGCACCTAGGATGCCCTGAGTTAGTTATCTGTTGCCATGTTGACTTCTGTACTTGAACTGCACGTCAGGCTAACCTGAAAAATGTAGAGGCCTGAAACTTAGCTCTGGGATACAGCTTTCCTTTTTAATAAAGTGAATAGAAAGATAAACATTTTCAATACTGTAACTGAAAGAATAAATCAATGTCTCCAGGACTAGATCAGATGGCTTAAATTCAGACATAAGCCTAATTCTGAGAGAAGACCATGAAAGTAATGAAGTAATGAAACAATTGAACAATAAATCTTCATTTTGTAGAGAATACAGTGAATGCTTGGAGGTACATCATCATTTCCGTGCTTTTGGGTTATTACATACCCCAGCATCTTTGCCTGGAAATTACAACTTTTATGGTTTGTAACTGACTTCAGGGTAGGGTGGGTAGGAATTTTTAGGATGTTATCCTTCCAAGAAGAGTTTGGAGAAAAAAAAATTTTTTTTTTTTATGTTGAAACATAAAACGACTCAAGTTTTAAAATAGTTGAGCGACTCTTCCCCTAGAAAAAGAATTAGTTCTCAATCTTGTTTAATTTGAATCTTTGATAGAGCTTGTCACTGGGAACCAAAGGAAATGAATATGTAGGCAGATAGGATTCCTACCCAGAAGGGGCTTATAACAGTATACTTGGAATCTCACACAGTTGTTTTACATTAATTTGTTAAGTTTACCCCAGTACATTTCAATTAGTTTCCTGGAGAGCAAGTCAATTGCAGCTTTCATTACTTTTTAAAAATTCTGTTTGGGGGAGTTGTGGAGACTTATGTACTGCAAATGTTGCTTTTCATAAATGACATTGAAAGGGTTTCAATGCCCTGACATAATTGAATAAGAATTTTAGGAGTCTTGTAATTAAAATAAAAGCAGAAAAGCCATGGACAGACATTTTAGAAGAATCATAGTTCTGTTGATTTTTCTTTTGGAATTTGTGGATCAACTATAGATCGTTTGTAGTTCAAAAGAACTGGGAAACGTGTCTGAGTAGGTCTAATTTTGTCCTTTTTAATGTTTCTAACCTCAGTTGTCTTCACTTGTTGGACCAACCTCTCCGCTTATCTGCAGCTACATTTTTAAAAATTCCTTTCATGGGTTCAAACATGTTAGTCATTATCTTATCCATTTCCAATGAGTTATGAATGTGATATTTTTGGATTTGCTCTGTTTCTAGACTTGGGGTTTTTAAGATACACAATTGATGTATCAGCTCTACAGGAAACGTGAGTAAACTTAGCCACTTTGAATATTCATGTTAATTAGAAGCTACATCCTGAAGCAGGTATGTTTTTAAGATGTCAAGTGTATCATAAAATAAGGACACCTGATAGATGTGCAGTGATTTGGCAGGCAGCTCACCCGTTGATAAATGCACGGGGCCCTAGTTCCTCGCCCTGTACGACACTCGCAATGGATTTGGATTAAGTGCTTGGTAGTTAGCGATTTACAGAAGGCAGGACTTTGGGCTTTTTCTATTTCACATTTAAAATAATATTATCTATCTTGGGTTTTAACAGAGGGCATTCTTACGTTGAAGGGAATGAAACAATTATAATCTTTCATGGTTGTGTTATCGTTTGCAGATAAGTTAATGGCTTCCTGTGCAAATAATTGTGGATCAGCATACCTAAGATTTGAGTTCTCTTTAAAGTAAAAAAAAATTTTTTTAAGCCATGGGTCTATAGATATGAATCCCTCTTCAAGGTCATTAATCAAACTTCAAAGTGTTAATGCTCATGAAAAGAAACCTATTTTAAATTTTTATATGAGTATTAATTTTAGCATTTCACAGCCAGATCATCATATGGCATTCATTACTTAAAAAAAAAAGCTAGCGTAATATAGAGCATGTATGTAACACCACATATTACACATTATAGCATGTGTGTAATACTACACGTTATATTACATTGCACATTATACATTATACCATGCATGTGCTATACATTGTATCGTGCATGTTGTATAACACATGCACATTAGTTATGATGCATGTTATTAAATGCATGTTTATGTGATATTGCATACAATGTATTATGTGTTATGCATATTATATAACATCTACAGTATATGCTATATATAAACAGTCACATAAACAGAGGAAGCAGTGTGTCTGTGAGCAGCTTTTATGTGATGGGACCCAGCTCTGATGTATCCAGGGTACCATTGAATGGCCTGCATGTGATTCACTTGACTCAGTCGGTCATGTGTTTTGGTTCACTGAGGACTTCCTCCTGTCCTTTCCTGTGACCATCCGTTCTTCACAAGAGTACAGACATTGCCCCTAGACAAAGAGAACAGACCTTCCTGTCCTTGATTTTGTTGATACTCTTGCTTTCAAATCAGTGTTTTGATAAAAATCCCTTGCTTAGTCATTTTTAGTTCGCTTCCCATGTTTGGAGCCTTAGGTTTTTCTCATTTTTGAAACATTATCTTTGTTAGAAGTTAGATGCCTCATAAGTAAGCATTGACTTATTCTACTATAAATGGATGTATTGTTTTAAAAGTCTAAATTGTTCGGAAGGGGGTGAAATCAGACATGAAACCTCATTCCTCAGGTGGAGCCGCTACGTGCTGTGTCCATGTTGATTGTCACCAACTTGTTTCTTTCCTAAAGCATCTATGGGACCTCTGCTCTGCACCATGAGGATATTAGCATCCTTCATTGAGCTCTTCTGCCTGTGATGAGACCTGGTTTACCCAGGACTTTCCCAGTTGTAGCACTGAAAGTCCCCCGTCTGGTAACCCCCTAAGTCTCAGGAGGCTTGGCCCCTACCTATAATGGTCCCGTCTGTTAGACTCGAATTTTTGCAATATCGTGGTTCAGTACTTTACAGAGTAACTATAAATGTTTGCTTTGTCTAGAGATTATTTCTAAAAATCAAAAGCCATTCTGCCAGTCTTATTCACTGTGAAGCCATGGAATAGCAATAGATCCATTGAGAAAGAGGTTCCATCCTGGATCACTGAATTTTGCAGCTTTAAGGAGATTTTCCCAATGGCTTCATTTCCTTATAGACACTCCTCTATTTTTGCTTTACCTTTGGCTTTTACAGTCTTTTCTATCCATGAATTTCTTCCTTAAATTCCTGTTCTCACTTGGCAGGCCAGTCCCTTTGAGGAACTTTTTATATATAATACGCATGCTCAGATGGCAAATTCTGTTACAGTGTGTTTGAGATGTCTGATTTTACTTTCACACTTGATTGATAATTTCAGTCTAGATTCAAAATGATAGTTCCTCAACTTTGAAGGCATTGGTTCTCTGATAGCTACAGATGAGTGTCATCAGTAAGTCTGGTGCTAGACTGATCCTTACCACTTATTTGATTGTGTTTGCGTGCCCACACGTGTGTCTGTCTCTCCATCTGTCCACCTCTTTGAAACCTTTAGGAGTTTTTGCTTTATCCTTAGTTCTGCTATTTCACCAATGATCTTTTTTTTCATGAATCCTTTTTTTTTTTTTTTTGGCCTAATTGATCTGAAGTCTCCACTAGTTCAGGCTATTTCCTCCTCACTAATATTTACTCTCTTTACCTAGAACTCCAGTAGATGAGTTTTGGATCTTTTGGAATTGATTCTCTGTGTCTTTCATAGTCTCCTTCTCTTTGATTATTTGCTGTATGTTCTGGAGGTTTTCTTGGCTTAAATTTTGCAGTCCACTGACTGAGCCTTTAGCCATATAAATTCTATTATTTAGTCCATTAACTTTCTGTTTTGGCACTGATTTGTTTAACAATATGAGAACTTTCCCATTCTTGTTCCTTTTTCCATGAAAGGAACATGAATATCTAGGACTCTTATTTCAGACCTTAAGAAAGTATCGTTCTTGACAAGGATGATCTTGACAGATGATCTTCTTGGATTGCTTAGAATTTTTCTTTTCCACAATTGAACACTTCTTTAACATTTAGATAGAATATCGCATTACTGTTTCCTACAAAAACCCCAGCTCCATCTAAGTTGCCTATCATGGTTCCTTGGAACAGCTTCGTCTTGTCTGCCTTCTTCTGCTCTCCCTCTGGCTTTGAACGTCTTTCCTTTTGTCTCCCAACTCTCCTCTGATTGTCTCCCTGCCCCCACTCCAATCTACACAGAAGGTTCTGGGACACCTCCGCAGCCAGAAGCAGTCTCCCCTTCATCTTAACATTCATTGACCCTGGCTTGAACCTTTCTTGTCATTGCCCCTCCCTCTCTCTTGCTGAGGGTCACCACAGCTAGAGTCGGATTCCTAAAAGGTAGGCAAATAAGGGTGTCAAGTGGACAAGAAAATTCCCAGGCAAGGGAGGGAGGAGATGGGGAGGTCTAGTGACTAGGTGGATGCTGCCCCGGCCAGGTACCCTGAGTATAAAAATGGCTTCTCACTGGTTAGGGGCTTACATTTCTATCTCTTAACCTGGAAACTCGATCGGACTGAAACGTAATTTTTCAAATTATTTTCCAAAATTCTCCTAAGTAGCAATTAGTCAATAGATAACCAAAATAGAGACTATTAAAATTCTCTTTATAGATCAGGGGACAGAATTATATAACCTGGATACATTCTTGAGATTTCTTTATGGTTTGGCTTCAGTAAATTACTACTTTACATACAGCTTTTAAAATAGATTTAGACTTAAATTTAAAGAGTGAGAACCACTTGTGTAAACATCATTGAATACCATGGGGTGATGTTATTTATATTCTTTCTTCACTTCCTCTGAAAAGCCCATATCTTTCGAGAAGGCTTTAACCTATATTGTACTCCCCTTGAAAAGTGAAAGGAATTCAATTTAGCATATTTTAACTCGGCCACAAAGTTCTCACTGTTGCTACTGAGAAGTGCCCAGACCAAATCACCATGACAGGTATTTGAGAGGGTTAGAACGCCCTTATTTTATTTATGCATTCATAGCGAAAATGTTTCTCTTTAAAAAACAAACAATCTTGCACGTTAGTATTTAAGTGAAGGAACCAGTGATGAAGGGTTTTCTGGGCTGGGCTGAGGGGTCTGGGTTCATCCAGACAGCGTTGAGGGGACCTTTGGAAGGATGAAGGCAAAGAAGTCACATGATCATGTTTGTCGTACCGATGACATGGTGGAAGTAGGATTAGAGGCAGACCCGTGCGGAAGTTGTGATATAATCCATGTCAGAAAGTAATGAAGCCATGGGCTAAATCAGTGCAGATGGTTCCTGTCCAATTCTGAGTTTTTAGTCTGTATGAATTGTGCTGCCATTAAACTAATTTACTGGGTATTTTAGAATGCCTAAGCCCTTTTAGAGTGAGAGGGGACGTTGGAGATTCTTAAGAAATGCTGTCATTTTACAAATGGCAAAACCTAAGGCCTAAAGAGAGGAAGTGATTCCTCCAAGTCCGACAACTTATTTCTAGCAGAGCTTAGGCTTGGACCCAAGACTCCTGATTCTAAAGCCAAGGCTTTTCCTCTGACACCAGCCACCCACCTGTCCTTCTTACGCTCTGCTAAGCACATGCCCAGGCTAATGTCCCACCTAAGGATCTATCAGCTGGTGGTTGATGACACAGAGTGTGATATTTACAAAATTAACTTACTACTTTTCTCTAGTCAGCCCATGCCTGACTCTTCTAGATGACTCAATTCTAGTCTTCCCTGATCTTCCCAACTACACATTCTTGCCCACCATGTTCAGAAGATGATCTTGTCAAGTACTTCCCAGAGAAAATAGAAATCACCCAAGAACACACTGACCACTGCCTGCCATCAAATCTCATAACCATCAACTGCCTGCCCCTTGCTGTAATAGTGAAAGTGTCCTGGCCTTACTTCACACTGGGTCCTAGATCCTGGGTCCCAAGTCCTCCTGCCTTTTTCAGAGATACTCTTTTTTTTTTAAAATTATTTATTTATTTGTTTGTTTGTTTATTTATTTTATTTTGAAAGAGAGGGAGAGAAACATCACTGTGTGGTTGCCTCTCACTCGCGCCCCAACTGGGGACCTGGCGTGCAACCTAGTCATGTGCCCTGACTGGGAATCGAACCAGTGACACTTGGCTCGCAGGCCCATGCTCAATCCACTGAGCCACAGCAGCCAGGGCTCAGAGATACTCTTGATGATTTTTCGTATTCCAGTATTTTCAACCCCTTCTTCTCTGAAAGATCCATCCTGTCAACATTTATATACCATCTGGATTCTCCCATTTAAAACTCTGCTTAGAATACCTATCCAGTGAGCACATGGCACTCAGCTATTCATTGAATAATTATTTGTGAGCGGCCACCATGTGCTAAGCTTTGGGCACGCCATCGTGCACAAAAGAAGTGGAGCCACATGTGAGCTAATGGGGGACACAGATGCTAAATATCTGTGCTCGCTGAACATTAAGATTGAAAAGCGCAATTCTGATATTACAGCAGGAGGTACTACGCTTCAGTTTTTTTGTAGGTCCTGTATTACAGTTCTGTAGTGACACTTGTGGCCATGTGTTTTCTCTGGCACATCTGTGCACGACAAAAGCCCTGCCCTTTGTTCTGGGGTTTTATACTCAGGTGTCTGGGCTAAATAATGCACATAAACTGAATCTGAAGAAGTGCTAGTCAGCTCATGGTGTCAGAACCTAGAATCACACATATGTATTTTCAATAAAAATTAATTATGAAATAAGTAAACCATATTTAAGATGATCTCAACTTGCAAGATAGACTGAAGAAAATCCTAGTTGTTTTCTGTGAAGGAAACCAAAAACATCATGCAGAAAAGATGATCTGTTAAGTTCAGCTCCCTGAACTATTTTTTTTAATGGCATTCACACTGAGTTTGAATCTTTGACATCAGAAAAATAAACGTGCAAGCACTACATATGCTAATGACACATTTAATAAAAAGAAACATCATTTTTGCAATGACAGATGTAAAATGACAAGGTTTCTTTGCCTACCTCAGTTATCACCCTCCTGCTTTCCTCATGGGCCACATAATTCAATTTTAGCGTTTTCCCTCTTTTCAGAAGTAAAAACAGAGCACATTGGCAAAACCAAAGATTTCCAGGAAGTAGTAGTTGCTGTGATGGCGAGGAACATGCAGATGAATAAATCACTGTTCCCTAAGAACTGTAAAATGTTTTATTGGAAGTCTGCTCTCCATATTTATGTTTTCTTTCCCCCTCTTGAACCTGAAAGCCCATCGAAATATCCTCAAGATGGATGTTAAATAAAAACTCTGTGATATAGTAGGTAGTTCATTTCTTAAAAACTGATATGTCAAAGCCTGTTTTTCTAGACTGATGTGGAAAGGCTTAAAAAAGTGAAAGGAAATTACCTTTCTAAATATAACATTCTAAAGTGATGTAACAGTTTTTTTCCATATGTTGCCTGAATGAAAGTAGTGTTTTTACAGAAGCCTGTTTTAAAAAAAAAAAAAAATTTCTTTTTTCAGAAGCCTGGTTTTTAAAAAATCAGTACTTCACTGTTAAATAAACAGGCTGTCACAAGTTCGGGTTTCTAAAGCTGTGTCCCAAAACGTCGGATTACCACATAACCAGCGTAAGAAACATGGTATCTTCTATTTCCCTTTACTGACATCTATTGTACTTGTGGGACATTCCGACTTTAAAAACCACATCCATTGGAATTCTGTTCATTTTAGGGAGTTTCACTTTATTAATCAACATTGCTCGCTTTTGCTGCTTGCTAACACATCTGAACTGCTTGCTATTACTAATCGAGGTCGAAAGAAGCTCTTGGACTCTGTACATGGTGCTGCTTATAAAATGTTTCTGTTTAGAAATATCTGTGATTTCTGTGGCTTCCTCCCATTTATTAAGTACAGAATTTGCTGAAACCTTAATTTTCATAGTTACCTTTCTTCTTTCTTATAGCCATAATATTACCCCATTGGTGTGCTACTAAACCCCCAATTTCAATATTTGAGTTGTGTTCTTTTTTTAAAAATATTTTACTTATTTATTTTTAGAGAGTGGAAGGGAGGGAAAAAAACATTGATGATGTGCAAAAGAAACATGTGTCTGTTGCCTTCCTCTCACACCCCACCCCCAGCTGGGGACCTGGCCTGCAACTTAGGCATGAACCCCGACTGGGAATAGAACCAGCAACCTTTTGGTTCACAAGCCTGTGCTCAATCCACTGAGCCACACCAGCCAGGTGAGAGTTGTGCTCTTTTTATACTTTCAAGTACACACTACACCACTGAAGCTGCCTCTGGGCATTGTTGCTAGCTAACTCTCTGACCCACCCCCACCAACTCCCACCCCCATTCCACTGGCCGCAGGTTCCCTAAGGGGAAGGACTCTGCCTGTCCTTGTCACTGCTGGGTCCTCCCCACCCGTGCCAGGTACATTGTTAGTGCTCTGATGTTGGATGCATTCCAGGCATTTTGGGAGTGGCACCAGTTGCCTGAGTGATAGGAAAGAGAGTTAGGGAAGTGTCGACACAACTGTATTAGGGCAGTTGTGATCTAGCTACCATCCCATCTGGTCGCTGGTCTGCCCGCCTTCCTTCAGAGCCTGCTGCCTTAGGCAGAGGCTTGGGATTGTTCTTTGTAATAGTAGTGCCTTTCACAGCACTGGAATGTACATCATTCTTTCAAAACAACATTTACTTCTTCACCTTCTTTGCCCAGTGCATCTCCGACATTGAAAAATAAAGAAAAATGGTGTTGGAATTCCCAGTTCTAGTTGGCCAGTTTTTCTTATTAAGGGTCCCCGCTTTGCTTTTATGTTTTTAAGAATGAAAAAGAGAGGGACATACAGGAGAATGTTAGGAGAGAGTCTCCTACTGGAACTTCTAATCTCTGATTAAGTATTAGCATTAACAATACTTTGTCAAGTAATTATGCCAACTGGTAGTCTTTTAAAAAAATAAACAGGAAATGGCAAATTCTAAGGTGGCAAAACCTGGTGGTTTGTGCTGTCTAGCTGCTTTGGGTTTCATTTTTAAAAAAATTCACAGCCACTTCACCATGAAATTCAGCCCAGATTTGAGAAGCATCCAGCATTGGCCTAACATATCATAATAATGTATAAAGAACTTCAGTCAGTTCTACTTAGTATTGGTGTGCGATCCTGTGGAAGCCAGGAATTGATACACATTAAGAACTGAACTTGTCTTAAAAACTCAACTCATTTCATAAACTTTATTTATGTGCGGCATTCAGTCAGTGCCTGATGAAATGTGCAAACCCGAAATAACATCAGGATTGAGTGGGCAGAACCTTCATTTTGACAGATCTTTCCTAATATATCTGTTAAAATGTCACTGGAAACTGTTCAACTTATTAAAAATTGCTGATGTGTGTAGTTTTTCCAAGAACACATTCATTCATTTTGTAACATGAGAGGCATTTCTCAGAGACACTATGATTTTACTCATTCTGTAACCCTATGCCTGGCATAGTGCCTGGCATATATCAGGCATTTACTATGTAATTTAATCAAATTATGGGTAAAACTAGTATTTTTACTGGTTAGGAAACCAATGAATACTAGCTATTGAATGATTTGTACCACTTTTTCGTAGTCTCCAATTCCAAATTCTAGGGATTTTTTTTAAAGTGGTTGAGACCTACTATTTTTTTCTTTTGAGACACAAACTAGTCAATTAGAAATATCAAATTACAAAATAGAAATTGACTTGACTTTGCAAGAAAAGCTACTGAGTGTTTTGGAGGTCTCTATTTGAATAGAAATGTGTGTGTCTACATAACAGGTCATAAATACTTGTTGGATTAATAAACAAAACCAAAGTCTGAGATATTTAAGTAATCACCTGCATGAAAAGAAAAATCTTCTGATTGTTTGACATTCTTATTCTTAAATTCTCTCTGTGCCCAGATTGATCATCCAGTTTCTTGTGAATTTGGAGGGTTTTCTTGTTCATATCAGAACAATTATGTGTAGTATAGCATCCCAGAACCATGGTTCTAGGAAAGGATTAGTAAATCAATAAACTTTTGACAAGAAAGAACTTGGAAAAGGGAGTACTCTTTACACTCTTAGTTTACAACTTTTCTTTATATTTCCAAATATAATTTTTTTTGCATTAACAACCTCTCTAGAAAAAGCAGGATACCTTTTTAAAAGGTATCTTTTCCAATAGTAACACAATTAAGGGTCCTAGAAATATATCTAATGAAAGATCTATGAGACCTTTATAGAAAATGGAATAGCTTTAACTTTATTGGAAGATACTTTTAAAAGACCTTAAAATGGAAAGGGGTTAACATATATTCATAGATAATTTTATTATTATAAGCATGTCAATTCTTTCAAATATAGATTCAATATAATTCCAACCAAATTCCAACATGGTTTTGGTGGATCTTAGGCTGATTCTAAAATTTATACAGAACAAAGATCCAGGAATAGCCAAGAGAATCTAGAAGAAGAAACAGGTAGGAGGATTTTGAAATGTTATTTACAAGATCTGTCCAGAAAAAGTTGAGCCATTGTTAATATAACGAGAATGGTTTGCGGGACATTGATGTAATGTGGCAGCCAAGGAGAGTGGGCCGGTATGCGCATGTGTGAACAATGACGACTTCACTGTACTAGTAAGTGGGGGTGGTAGACACTATTGAGTGAGCATGTGTATTGTGTGGCTGTCCTATTCAAAGTGATTGAGCAACAAATCTGCATCAGATTTTGTGTTAAGCTTGAACATTCCTCTACAGAAACTGTTCGGATGATTCAGGAGGCCACAGCATTGAGCAACTGGTGATTGGCAGCTTAATCACAACAACATGCCTGCTCATGCATCATGTCCCATGCGAGTTTTCTGGCAAAACATCAAATCACCCAGGTGACTCAACCTGCCCTCCCACCAGCCTAGATTTAGCACCCTGCGACTTTTGGCTTTTCCCAAAAGTAAAAGGACCTTTGAAAGAGAAGAGATTTCAGATCATCAGTGAGATACAGGAAAATAAGACAGGGCAGCTGATGGTGACTGGGAGAACTGTATGAGGTCCCAAGTATCTACTTTGAAGGGGACTGAGGTGTCATTGTCCTATGTACAATGTTTCTTCTCTCTTGTATCTTCTCCAATAAATGTCTGTTTTTCATATTACATGGCTGAATAACTTCTGGACAGACCTTGTATATTGTTATAAAGCCATAGGAATTTAGACAATGTGATTTTGGCAAAAATAGCATCAGGTTGGCCATAATATGGGACAAAATGAACTCTCTATTCTGTGGGTGGAGTTGTAAATTGGTGCGATTACTCTTGAAAATAGTTGGCGTAACCCAATAAAGTTCAACATATGTAGGATTAACAAACCGGCAGTTCCAATTCAAGTAACTACAAGGTAGAAACATGATATCAGTGCCACATACAACATTGCTTGTAATAGGGGGAAAAATGGAAATGGTCTGAAGGTTCGACAGTAGAGTATATATATACTCATATACCACAAAGTAGCCAGTGAAATGGAATAAACTACTGTCCACCAGTGCAAACAATTGCTCTACCTAGTCAGCAAAACAACATGGAGGAATCTCACACACATAATACTGAGTGGACAAAAGCAAGTCATATTAGAGCTTGTATGTCTATTTTTTGGCTCAAAAGCACATAATATATTAGAGTGATATTCCTCTACGTTGGTTCATTTATGGCCCCATGTGTTTGCAGGATGGCTGCAGCAGCTCTGGTCTCTAAATCCTCTTATTTTTGTCTGGTCAGACCAGGAAAGGGTGAATTTCCCTAGTAATTTTAATAAGATACCCCAAATTCAGTCTCATTGGCCCTGATTGGTTTGGCTTGAGCCACGTGTCTCTCCATGAACCAATCAAAGTAATCAGAGGGGTGAAACATGATGAATTGCTTAGCCTAATTAATGTCATTCAGAGCACATGGGCCTGGAGTAGGGAAAGAGAGAGGAAAACATTGGTACACTTGCCTGAAGGAGGGTGGATAGACATCAAGCTTCAAAATAGCAGATGCTATTACTCTGTGTGCCTTCAGCAGCCAGTTTAAGAAAGTTTGTACTACAGTAGCTGTTGTTAATTGCTTATAGTCTAGGAAGGAAGTGAGGCATCTTAAAAAAGGACAGGTAGAAGCCAGAACGTGGTTTCTATGGCACAGTAGATGTAGAGGCGTAAGTTACCTAGCATTCCCAAATCAGAATGGACAGATGGGAAGCGGCACCCCAGGGTGGCAGGTATGGGGCAGGAGCAGGACTCTAGTCCAAACACAAAGATTCCTTTTGGATTTACATGATGAAATTGTGTATCCCTCAAAAATACTTTGTTTTTGTCTACTTGACTGTCTCTTTTAGATCCTTGTGGGGAGAACATTTGGAGATTTGTTGTGCTTTGACAGTATTACCATTAACTATATTATAGTCCACAGTGATCTAAATTCCTGTGATTTCTCCTAACTCCTTATGTGGACTTCCACCCGCGCTTAGTTTCTTCTATGAATTTCATACGTTTTACCCAAGAAATAAAGATAACAAAGTTCGTGTGCTTATAAACAAATCTTCAGGATTCCTGTATGTCAAGTTATTGGCATTATAGGTAAGATAGTTATACTTTGGTTTTCTCATAGTTCTTATTATAAGAAGTGTTTTGTTTTGTTTTTTAATCAGACATGACTTTTAAATCTTTCTTTGTCTAAACGACACCTAATTTGGGCCAATAAAAGCCATGTTTATCCAGGTCCTGGGTATGGTGGGCCTCCAAAGCTAACAAGCCTTTTATTTTCATCTCTTCTGTGGATAATTTTTGTTAACATTCACTTTGGAATAACTAGAATTGATCCCATAGTTATTGTTAGGGACACAAAGCTTTTAGTCTCTCTCTGTACTCTGTTGTCTAAAATTAAGAATAAGCTTATTTTAGACAGTGTCGTTAAAAGGACACAGCGTTATATTGGATTTGTGTCTCTGTTTTACAAAACCAACCCTGACATTTTGTTTATTTTTATTCTCCAAAGCACACTAGTTGTGTTTTGCCTATATAACTTATTTTAAACATCACCTTGCATACACTCCAGACTATAAGTTTAGCATTGTTCTTTGGCCAAAAGCAATAAAACGTGACCAGTTTTACCATGAGTCAATGAAGTGCATCCGGCATTTTCTTTTCACAAATATAACATTAACAGATATTTATAACATTCCTCCAACCTCCAAAAGTGTATTTTTTACATAAAATTATATTTTTATTTAATGTCCTAAGTATAACACGTTAGTGGATTTTGCACTTCAGGCCAGAAAATGAAATATTCTTAATTTTTTTTAATCCTATTTTGAATTTATAGAACAGCCTCTGAGGTCCTCAAGTATTCACTTATAAATAAGCATCACTGATTGTAAAAGCTTTCTTGCTGTTCTCATATTCCTGTAATGGTAGTTCACTTTCTACAGACCAAAAATATAAATTCATTGGTTTACCTCATATTGAATTTCCTGGCTATATGATGCTTCCCCCCTCCCCACCCGCTTTTTGTAGAAGTACATTTGTACTTTTCATCATTTTTCATGAGGAAAGCATTATCCTAAAGTTTCCCTTAAATGTTTTCTATATAAATCCCTCATTATAAGCATAATTTTGTTGACTATAATCTGTTTTCAGATTTTCTCCATTTTTATGGCTGCTATGGGACAAAAAAATAAATAAATAAACACATTGCTTTTTACATGTTGTTTTCTCAAATTGTCTCATAGTATCTTTACTATTTCCAGTTGGGTGTTTTTTAGATATTTCTCTTGAGTTTTCTAGGTATTCAAACTTGTCACCTGCTGCTGATGGTGGTAATTCAGTTCATTTCTTCTCATTATTGCATTATGAGCATCTTTTATTTTGTTCTGACTTTTAATAAAAAATGTTGTCTGTTGGCTTTAAATCTTTTTTAAAAAATTACGATAAATGACCTGCTTCTAGGTTACTGAGAGGTTATCAGATATTGGTGCTGAGTTTTTCACGTGTCATTTTGGCATCCTTGAAAATATGAGTCTCTTGTGACCTGTTGGTAGAGTGTAATAGACCTACTTATGGAATGTTTCTAGAATAAGCCCAATATATATTGTTGTATCATTATTTTACTAACCTAGGAATTGACTTTTCTGAGCACTTTATTTAGTACTCTTCTATCTTATTTAAGTCAAACAAGCCTCTTATATATATTTTTCTCTCTCTTTGTGCCTTACCATGCACATTTGGTTATCGGGCCTGGACTAGCTTCATTAAACAAACTGGAAGCCTTATTTGTTCAGATCCTGAAAGCTCTTTATATAGTTTGAAGGAAACTTAATTCTTGAAGTAAACCACATTTATTAGTTTTTACCATTTTTTTTTCTTTTTGGTTCAGTTTTAATAATTAATAATCTACCACCTTAGAAAACTCTTTCCACTGAGATGTTCAAATTTATTCACAAGGATATTTTTATATAGTGCTCTTCATTTTTTAAATCTCTGCCATATATATGATATGTTCCTCTAATGATTCTGGTTTCATGTTGGGTTTTATGACTAGATTTGTCCGAAATCTGCCTATAAGATATTCCATTCTATAATGAACCAGCAACTACTTTTTAAATAACTGGATACAAAAATCACTGCCGTTATTTTTACTTCTGCCTTTTCTAGATGATAGTTATTGTTGTTTTTCAGTGTTACTGAGTTTAAATATTGGATTCATTTCTTTGTTCTCTCAAATTATAATAAGAAGAACTAGTGTTACAAAGGAAACTACATTTTCTTACTCCCCATATACAAAATGCAATTGGCTCGCTTTTACTATCTACCTCTGCTCGTGCCCCTATTTTTAATAACATGATCTAGGGTTTCAGACTTAGATGGGGCTAGTTAGTACAGTAAAGTTTTTAATTACATTTTTTTTCCAAACATTTTGAAAGTCGGCACTCGATTTGGTCTACAGTTAGAATAATTAGCATACTTAATTCCTTCTTTCCCTGCTTTTGATGCTGTCCACCAGTGCTACTCCTCTGTGACCACTTTTTCACTTAACTTTTTATTTTGACTTATCCCTCAGCAACTGGAATATTTTTGAGGAACATTTTTCATGAAGATATCCAGCTGGTAAATTTCTAGGCACATTTGTTTTGTTTTTTTTTCCTTTGAAAGCCTAAAAACATTAAAATGTCTGTGGTTCCTTCTTTTTAAAAATAATGACCAGAAAAACAGCAATCCCAAATTTTACAGGATGTAAGCATCCTCCCCATGACTCTACCCCCCTTCACAGCTACTTTGCAAAGATGTGAGATGAGAGGAATTATCGGATACAACCACAGAGAAGAGCTCAAGGATAGAGTAGCCATGGCCTTGGAAAGTTGTTCCCATCCTGTGGAGGACTTGTGTTTGGGAACTAGGGATACTATGGTTGAAACTGAGTGAAATAATCCATTTTCTTTCCATTCCTTGGAGCTTTATTTCTTCACGTACGGTAAATGCTTCCTGGTCTCTGGCAAGTCAATGAACTTTGTAAGTGCTATTGAATGTCCAAGTCTCTTTTGAATTTTCTGAGTATGTCAAGGGAAGGAGAAAGTTAAAGATTGGATATTAGTAGCTTTCTAATAACATATCCTGTAAGTTTTTTGTTTTTTAATTACCAATTGTAATGATTATTCCATTAGGTCTATTATAGACTAATAACATAGATGTGGCATTTTCCTGGGAAATTTTTGGCTTTTTTGAGTCCAATCTTCCATTTACTACTTAAAATGAGCTTTGATTCTCATGCATGTGGATAAATAATATTTTAAGTTTTTAGTTTTAGCAATTTATTTTTTGTGTTTCCACTACAGGTGAAGACGGATATTAGGAGTCTGTGGGTGACATCACTGGAAAGGCTTCCTTCAGCTATAAAAGTGAGCTGTTTTCATTGTTTACCATTGAGTATGACCCAGATTAAAATATTAACATATGCAAAGCTTAGGCTTGTTAGGTATTTTTGTAACTATAAGTACACCTCAGGTACAGTTTTTCTTGCTTTTAACTGTCTTGTAAGAGAATAACAATTTTCTAACTACAGGATGAATTATGAAAGAAAACACATACTTCAAAAGACATACATGAAGAATAAAAATGGAATCAGGAACAGTAAATGGTAGTGTGACCCCGTTCGGAGTCTTTTTTTCCTCTTGATCTTCTAGTTCGAGAGTCAGTCGTTAGGTAGTATTTTAAATGCTTCTCATTGGCCGGAAAAGTTCTTGTCCTTTTTTAACGTCTTCTTTTTCTTCAAGTTTAAAATCTCGATCCAGTTTTGTGGTGGTCGTGTTTGAAAAGGAACGATGAGTAATAAGAGGCAAAGAAAGGAAGAGGCTATGGGCCCCTCTTTTTTTTTTAAAGTCTAGGCAATTACTTCACTCTGTTTCTTTCCTACATACTTTAATTTATCATACTCTGACCACATTATAAGCTCTTTGTCAAGACCTGGACTGTGAAACTAACATTGCTCGATTATATATCGAATGCTTACTAGAATCAAAGGAATAGATCTTCATTTACTCATTCTGGTAGGCATAGTGTTATCACTTTTTACTCACCAGTTTGTGTTTTCAGTTTTACACCAGATCTTTTTGTTTAAACAAACAGTAAAATAGAAACAAAATTAAAAGCCTAAATGTTACAATGGGTTAGAGCTTTGTTGCCTTCAACTAGCGAAACAATAATGCTTTACTGGAACCATAAATATTTGATACACCGCATTATTCTTCTTGAGGTACTCAAAGTTATTACAAAGACAAATGGTATTTTAATGGCGTAAAGATGACTTTGCTTGTGACAGTTCAGAGTTCATTGGTGTTTGGTTAACTGGTAAAACAATGGTTTGCTTACTGCAGATCATCATTACTGGCAAGAAAGTCCCAGGAGATCTTCTGCCTAACTTATGACTTACAGTGCTGGGTAGCGTAAACAGTAGGAGTCCGTGGTTCAGAGTTAACTTATCCATTAGGCACCGTGCCCGGGGTCTGTGATGCTTTTAGTGGCCATGAAAATGTTTTAATTGTAATTTCTTTTAGAAGCAGGATAAAATGAATGTAATAATAGTGATTATGTAATAATGAACCTAGCCTGGATTATATTTTTCTTTATATCAGTGCAGTTGTAAAATAGAATTTTTAATTGTTTTTATGGAAGAAGGAGCCAAAGTACACAGAGCCCAAGAATATCATCATCACTGGGTCAGTCAGACTTACTCTACTTTTTTTTTTTTTTTTTTTTTTGGAAAGGAGTAATCTTTTTTTTTTTTCATAAGTGACTATCTTTGCGTAAATGAATTTACAGACTTGTCTGCTAATCCACAAGATACATGGTTCTATCTGCAAAGAAAGAAATGACATTGTTAGGTTAGATAACTATGGTACTTCATTATATTTTCCTATAATAAAATTAAAAATTTCTCCCTTGAGAGACCCATTGATATTTGGTTTGCTGTGTAATATGCTATGGAAAGTAAGGGAAGGGAAGGCAAGATGGGACTTGGGGTTCTTTGGTGCTGTTTTTTCCCAGGGGTGTGTGTTCCATTGGGAGAGGGTCTCACTGCCTGCCCACTGCTGCCAGAGTCCAGAGTTTTATTTAGTTCTTCCGTGATTGCTGATTGTTATTCCTGGGTACTCAGCATTTTCCATTACTGCAACTGATCTGATATTGTTTGTTTCTGAAACTGTGATCTAGTTTGGGAGGAAATATTTTTCTTGGTCTTCAACTGCAGTGACCATATAAATTGTGCACAGAATGTCTTCTGAAAATCACTTGTTGATTTAAATTTAGTGTGTTGCATGCCTGAGGGACTGCTTTTTCAAAATAGGTGCCTACCCAAGTATAAATTCCCTGAGAGCTAGGATCTTTGAATGTTTTGTTGTTGTTGTTGCTATATACTCTAGAAAAATCCAGACATATAAAAGAAACTCAAATATTTGCTGAAAGAATGAATGAGCTAATTTCCTCCTTTGGGAGAGTCATGTCCCCACCCTTCCCCACTCCCATTAGTAACACTGGAGACCGGGCACTGGAATGGCCATGTCCCCAGTGCCTGGGAGGGGTGACCCTGTGCTGGTCAGTCCCCATCTTGAGACTCACTCGACCCTTTCACAGAAACAGGCAGCTAGGCTGGAAGGAACCTTTTTAGTCTTCTAGAACTAATTAAAACAACAGAAAAAGCAAACTAATGGCCTTCTCCAGTTCAGTAGCCCCCTTGGGCTCCCCTCACCCCATCCTTGTGTCAGGAAGTTCAAGCCACCTCGAGTTTTTCTTCCTAATCCACCTGGAGGAAAAAGTACTCCTGTATTTCTAAAGTAATTATTTCTTTTAAATGTAAACTGCATGTTATTAAATTGATAAACACCTCCTCCCCAAAGAAAAGGCATGCTAGACACCTCTAAAGTGTTCTGAAATTTTATTAACCAATGCACCCCAATAAATTCAATAAATACATTTTTTAAAAAGATCAAGTGTTCTGAAATTATTTTGAGTATATAACTGAACTGGCAAACCTCTAGTTCTCAGACTAGCAAGTATCTGGGCAGGAACACAAAAATATATATACTACATCAATATAAAATAATAATCTATAAAATAATAATCTACCAGTCTGTTACCCACCTCTCTAGGGAAGCAAGCCAGCATATGCCATTGCTACCACCTAATCAGATTAAGCTGAATAAGTAAGAGAATTCTAGAGAGATGTGCCCCTCCCTGTAGCCACTGAAGACCTATGTCTAAGGTTGTAAATAGGGGGAATCAACTGACCTTAATTAGTAATACTTGATTAGGTAGTGTTAATTTATAGAAACTTTGGAAAAATCAGAACTTATTTTGCATAGTTTGTTGACCCTAGAGGAACTACAATGCATTTTTTTTTTCTTTCGGTGTAAATGAGTGAGTGAGTCAGCTTCAAGACTACATTTTTGAAGTACCACCCCCCAAATGAATGCATGTATGCCCATTCAGATATACCTAATTTTTCCCTGCCCTGCCTCTCAGTGCCTTCTTAGCCAGGGTTTCACTGGCCCCGGCTCTTTGATGAACGGGTTCAGGGAGAAACATCTGCTGGAAGTACACAGCATAGAGCTGACCGAGGTGAAGAGAGGCCGACTCACTGTTTAGGGCACGCAGCGGCACTGGGGTGTTCTTGTCTTGGCTGTCCTTGCTCCCAGGTGCCAAGCCCCTTAGACTGCTGAGTGGGGAACAGGAAAGCGGGGTGCTTTTAGCAAAGATGCCCCAAATCACAAATGGTATGTTTTCCCACTATATTAGCGGTGACTAAGCACTGCTCTCACGGTGTCTTGTACCCGTACTGTGTGGACGTGCTCTCCTCCCGAGGGTACGCATCACTGTAGTTTCTTGCCACCCTATCTGAGAAGAAATACTGCTGTTTTTATGAGCAGTTGCAGGAGGACGTCACATTGAACCCATCCCGGTTAGTAGCTGCTTCTACATCACCTCAAAAGGGTGCAGTCTTGAAGCTGAAGACTTTGTGGGATTGGAATATTGTAGCTTATTCCCCCTAAATTTTACAAACAATGCAGGGAAGACATACCAGGGAGGAATCGACACTGTACATCCCTTCACGTGTCCTATAAGTGACCTTGCCACTGTGTTCCCAGGGCCTTCTAAGTGCCTTACTTAGGGCGGAAGGCAGCTAATAGAAGAATTATCAGTGGCTACAGCATAAATGATTCACATTGTGAATAAATAAGTTGTTGTATTGAGCCAGACGTTGCTAATAATATAACCATCAGTGCAATTCCTGGCACGGCACCAAAGCGCAGGGACTCAGTGCAGTGTGGAATCTTTTCAAAGGCTGTTGAGATGCTTTGCTTCAGTTTCTTCTGTTGCAAAATCCCCTGATTATTTTTTGACAAGCTAGTGTCACGGAAATTATTTTTTTAATATATAATCGAGGGGGGAAACTTTTGTAGTAATTAAATATAGTGGTTACAAAGATAGAGCACAAAATTACAGCATTCAGAAAGATGTACAGGTTTGACTGCAAGGATCGGGCACCTCTCCTCTATTAAAAAAAACATCTCCTATTACAGGGGTCTGGAGCGTGGTTGCTCAGCAGTGTGAATGTGGTTACCACCCCCGAACTGCTCTCAGAATGGTTAAGATAGTAAGTTGTATGTTGTGTGTATTTTACCACAATTTAAATAGTTGTAAAACTATCACCTAGACGTTTGCACACCCTAAGCTGGTGTAGAGACTAGACACCCTTGGGGGTGGGGAGCATGGGGTCCAGAAGAGGAAGACCTCCTCACTGTAGATCCTTGGCTTCAGCAGATAGAGGGGATGAGGGGATTCCCAATCATTCTGGAGAGAAAAAGGGCACAGGCTTAAAGAAAAATGTACTGTTTTCTCACGGGGGGATGAGCTTTGGAATGAGGAACTAGTCCTCCTTCCTGGCACTGACTGGTAGGGAGTTCTCAGGACACTGTCCTCAGTCTTGTGGAATCATAGTGATAGGTTTCTGTCATAAACCAGGAGTGGGGGGAGAGGGCTTCATGGTCAAGTAGGTTTGGGATTGAAGCAAAGTTTCTTTTTCTGCAAAGCCTTTCTTTACTGTACTGCCCTGAACGGTACGTCTTCAACATGAAGTTATTACTGGCAGTGTTTCCCAAACTTATTGAACCACGAATACCTCCCCGCCCCCGACAGCAACCTGCCCCACCTACAACCGTTTTAACCTATTACTGTGTGGTTTTATGGAAGGTGGTTTGGTACATGCAGATTTAAGGTCAAGAATGGGAAAGAGGGCGTGGTCAGAAGAAATGCAAATGAACTGAAGCCGTACTGTGACCCGTCTCTCCATGGGCTCCAACTGGGTAACCGGTCATGGGGCCAGCCCTCAAGTGTGCTACCTAGGAAGTCTCCCACCTTTTATCTCCCCTTAGACTGACCTGTATCTTCCCTGGAAAACTTGTGCGGCGTCTTGAAACAATTAGCTAAGGCCCTGGCTCAAGGATCAGCAAAGGATGACCTTCAGTCACCTGAAATTCTAATGTGGAAGAAAGTGTCCTTAGATCCCTTGTTATTTAAACAACCTCCAGTCTCATAACATTTGATAGATTCTGACAAACTCCTTAGGCACCACATTATTGGAAGACACAGCATGAAATTGCTTAGCATAAGTTGTTATTGATACATCGTTAGAAGTGACCTGTGTCAGGATGAGCATTTTATAAATGAGTGCCCATTTTATATAAAGCACTAACGTCTAAAGCATGAAACATTGTGGGGGATGCAAAGGCAAGAACACAAGGCTTCTGTCCTTGTAACAAAGATGATAAAGTGATCGGAGGAGGTAAAACACATATATAAATAACATTTCTGCAAAGCAGTATGTGATGAAAAATGGTGTCAGAAATTTAGAGTACCCAAGGGATTAGAAATGTGATCCAAAGCCATGTACTTCCCACAGAAATTGTTCACTTTTGAATGTTCTGTGTCTTTGAAAATAATGTGTGTTCTCTATTGGTTGGGTACAAAGTTATGAATTAATTAAAAATCATGTATTTGTTCAAATCATCAATATCCTTAGTTAACATCTTCTCTATTGGACCTGTTGTTGTCTGAGAGAGCAGTTTCGGGCTCTCGTTGTGTTCGCCGATGGTCAGTATTTTCTTTTAGTTCTATCAGTTTTTCCTTTATATGTTTCAAAGCTATGCGCTAAATCCATAACCGTTAACAAGTTATTCACTCATTAGGTAATCATTGTATTTTAGAAAATACAGAATATTTTGTCCCCGTGAAGTGTGGGATCACAGATTATTGAAGATTTCAAGCTTTTAACGTCAGTTGACAATGAACCTTGGACAGACCTGCCTGGGGCTTGCCCAGGGACCACCTTCTAGGTTGCAGAAGGCCATCACATAAAACATCAGAAGAAACAGAGACACTTAGTGGTACCAGATCTGCTTTCTGCAGCAGTGGATAATGAATCCGGTGTCTGGACCAGATACTTAGTTGTAATATTTGAGAAACCTGTAGAAGCATTGGACCAGATTCACCAAGCTTAAGAAGTCAGTAAAAGAATTATCCACCTTGGCTTTAGATAACCAAGGCCTGTATTCATGCTGACCGAATAAAGGCAACCTCCCCTCCCCCCCCCACCCCGATGCTTTGACCCCTCTCTTTTGTCTCATTCAGATCCCAACTGTCGCAATGCCAGTTGCATTTTTCAAGGTCTGCATACTTTTAGAAATCTGTGTCTTATTATTGCCTTACACCATCATGACTCCTGTGCCGTAAGGAAAGCGTGTTCTGGAGGGCGATTGCGGTTGTGATAATGAGTTTCAGAGTTAAGTCGGGTATTAAAGCAATCATTGTGTTTAAAAATCAAAAGACATGGAGCTGCAATTGATCTCAAGTCCTGTATTAAGTAGACTATTTTCTTTTAATATTCTTTGTCTTAAAAAATGTGGGGTCTGGTTTCTTAAAATGTGGTAACTTCATATATATTCCTTTGATTTCTAAAGCATCGGCATTCAAAGAAAAACAGTTCAGCAATTTCACAAAGTCCTCAAAAATGGAATATTATAGCAACCAGGCTGTTAGGCAAATGATTGCCAAACTGGTTTTCCCTGGTTTCCCTTTCTTCCTAAACCTCCTCTCTTATTTCTAACTCTTTTCTGGGTGTTTTCAACTGGGGATCTTCCAGTCACCTCTAAGGCCATTTATTCTTAAAACTACCACTTTTCCCTGACTCCTGTTGGAGAAAAATGTAGGTATTTTCGTTCAGGCTTATGGTTTCAAATGCACATTTGGACACCTTTCTCTCATTTTCATCCCCACCCCGACACTCAATATCTAATTTGTCACCAAATCTCACTAAATTTACCTCAGCACCTGTGTCTTCTTTTCCATTTCCATGGCCTTAACGAAGGGGGGTGGGAGTGGGGGGTGGAGACCATGTGAGCATTTACCACGAAATATGCACAGCATACTTTTTCTTAGCCTTTCAGCCTTATGGAGTTGTTACCATGATTTGGACTGTACAGGTGAGGAAATTAAAGCTCTCAGAGACTGAAGTCATTGCCCAAAGTCACACGACTAGTCATTTTTGAAGCAGGACTCGTTACAAAAACCAAAGTGCAAGTCCAGGTCCAGTGGCTTCTTGACTGCCGTGGAATGCCGCTCCCAGCCCCACCATGTACATACAGGCTTCCCGTGTTGCCGCATTGGGGCAGAAAGACTGGATCATCTCTCTCGCTGGTTTTTCTGGACTCTGGGGTGTTCAGTTCGTCCCGCCCACCAGCCTGGGCCACCCGAAGTACTGGGTTAATTATGTCAGGTGTCTGGTCTGAAACTCACCATGACATGTTGCTTGCTCCCTGTACTCCAAGCTTTTTTTTTTTTTTTTTCATCTTTAAGTCAACTGTTCTAGAAAAAATGTGTCTTGTGTCTCTGTCTGCTCATGGAGTTGGTATAAGGAGACACTATGGTCTCTGGGGTCAGCTGGTCCTGGGCATGGATCTCACCTTCTTCCTGAGAGACCTCGGGCGAGTTTTTGCCATCCTTACCTATACAATCTTGGCAATAAGCTCACTGCAGCGTATTGCGGACCTGGAGAGGACGTGTACAATGCCAACTTCACTGAGAGCCGGGCCCTTGGCAGGCTCTCAAATGGAGCTACGGGGCAGTAGCAGTAATGCTATTTATTATCTAGGCCTTATCTGTCCTTTTAAACTCAGTTCAAATTTCTCCTCCTCTTTAAATTACTCCGACCTGATTTTATCTGCCCCCTCCTCCAAGCTGCTGTATCAGTTAGCCTCTGAACAATTCATTTAGCAATTTTAATTATGTGGTGCCTCTTGACACTGCTTTGTGATCTCGAAAATCCTTCTCGAAATGCCTTCTTGAGTGCTGTTAATTCCTGCTCTAATGGACTGAAGGAATTTAGAGGCAAGACTATGTCGTATGCGTGGTACGCAGCCTGGCGCCTTGTACAGAACTACTCACAAACTCTTTGGCTCAAAATTAAGAAATTTCACATGCATTCATCAAAAACCAATGAGCTGAGTTGGTTTCAAGTATCCAGGACTCACAGATAGGTGCCTCCATGTAGCACGATTAGCCCAAATTTCTTTGTTCGTAGTTCTGAACATGAAGAATGTTGCAGAGTCAATTTTAAAACTAAGAAATTTTACTGCCTGATGTTTCTGATAAAACTGTCTTTTTAAACCCTGGGACATCTTAAAACATGTCATAATTTTTCTTAGAGTAACTCCAAACTGTTTTTAAAAATCAAATTTTCTTCATTACTATTATGTTCCAGGCTTAAATTTTTTCTTAGTTGGACTTCCTTTTTTTTTTCTTTGCCTCTTCGCTCCAGGTAACTTTTTCTTCGCCCCCTAGCCTGCCCCAGCCAGGTTTTACTTTGGGAGTCCGGTGGAGATAATGGTCCTGTGAAAATATGGCTGGGGAAGGGTCCTCAAACATCTTGTGGGGAGAGAAAAATGCTGGGCTCTTGTCAGCTGAAGGAAGAGTTTTGTTAATCATGGGAGTTTCAGCTTTATTTAATCACTGCATATTCAGAGCCAATTTTTAAAACTCCATCGTTTATTTATCATCTTAACTGGGGGTTTGGGGCACCCTCTTTAAACAATATAAGGACAGGTGAAAGAAAACTCATTTGAAACAAGCTGCGGGCAACTTTCAGCGGCCACTGGAGGTGTTCCCTTCAAGAAGCAAGTTCAAATGCACTTGCACTAAGCCTGTTTCTAAACACAATATGCGTTCCTAATTTGCAATATTTTGCCTATGTAGAAAACGTAATTTTTGTTGAAATATTTACCTAAGAAAAAAAGAGGTGTCCTTGGTCTGCTGGGCTTAAAGTTGTGGAGTTGAACTGTGTAAGATCCTTTGGAAGAGCCCTTTCCCTGGGAACGGCATTCTTCCCTCTTGGGGTCAAGAACGGGGAGTGAAGAGCTGGAAACCACCCTCTCCCAGCTGTGGAGAGGGGTCCTCCCCTGGAATGCCTGGCTTGGTGACTGAATTCTTTGCTTTGTGCCCTTGGCCTCACTCCTCTGTCTGTGGGACAATGCTAGATAAAGCCCCAGAGGGCACAGAGGCGTGGGCTGGCTTGCACACGCAGCCACTGGGATCTAGAAAGATCTCCCTCTTAGCAAAATGCCCTTTCAAAAGAAAATTTTGAATTTTTGAAGAACATTGGAACATTCAAGACTAGGATTCTAGGGAAAGACTAGGTGTGAATGAGGACTCAGTCAGTACGACCATGTGCATGCAACAGCGTATGTTGTGTGCAGGCGCTCTTCAGTTTGAGCCACGGTTGTTTTCCAAAAGTTCATTGGAAAAATATTGGGGTGTATTTTTCCTTATTAAATATAGAGGTAGGCATGGGATGTCCTCCAGCAAATGCAGCCTATTAACCCTTTCTGTACCAGAAGTACAGTTAGGGCCATACGGGGGTCGGATGGGGGCCAGTTCTCGTCACTAACATTCTTTCCCGTGGTTCCCGTAAACAATTGAAATTCCAAAATCTATGCACAAACCTCATCTCCTGGAAAGCTTCCCAAAGCTACAGAATGAGGCCTAAACCCTTTTTTATTAGGTGATGTATCTTGATTTTGGACTTTACAGATACCCATGTGAGCAGTAAAACTATAGTAATACAGACACGAGCAACTGTGTGTAAGAGTGATTCAGGAGAGGTTCAGTGACACTTCAGAGCAATGACAGAAGGCAATCGTACAGCATTCTAAAGTTTTATGTATTTTTAATTTAGCCCTATTTTAATTTTAAAACTCTAAGACCCAGGCCTTCTTATTTACTTTGAGGCAAGAGCTTAGGTGGAATGCTTTCAAATGAACAATATTGATAGGGCCTGGTATCCTGAGAGGAGGGCGAGGAGACCATGAGGATGATGGCCTGCTTGAGCCGTTTACGGAGAGGAGGAAGGAGGGAATAATTCAGAAGATCTGGCTATAGAAGAGCAAAATAGACATATTGTGAAAGTCCTCTACCGTCATCCATCTCAAGGTGAGAATGTGCTGGTTGAACAAGAGAAGAAGAACGAGGATAAGGACGTCTTTACCTGTCCCTCCTCCTTTCAACAACTCATCTTCCCAGGAAGGGCTCCTGTTACCTTTGACATATACTCTTCCATAAAAACACTAATAAGCTATGGTTAGAGCCTACATTTGAGGATCATAATGGGTTGAAAAGGTTTTATAGGCAGAGCTGGGGACCATACCAGGTGGGGCAAAAGTAGGGTTATAGTTGTGAGTATGGGAAACACAGTTTATTCTTGTATTGTGTAGTAATTTGTATTATTTTCCATGTGAACAACTTAAACCTCCTTTTGCCCCACCCTGTATATACCATTAGAACCTGGAACACATTTTCCTGTAGAGATAAAAAACATTTACCAGGAGCCCTTGCCATGTGGCTCAGTGGTTGGAGCATCGACCCATATACAAAAAGATTGGGGATTTAGTTCCTGGTCAGAGCACATTCCTAGGTTGTGGGTTTGATTCCCAGTCCGGGTGTGTATGGGAGGTGGCCAATCAGTCTTTTCCTCTCACATCAATGTTTCTCTCTCCCTGCCCCTCTCTCTAAAATCCATAAACATTTTTTAAATTAAAAATAAAACAGAAAAACATTTACTAGGAGTCTTTTGGAACATGCTCCATATTTAAATCGGTTCTGCCTGTATGTGTACAGTTGAGTGAGCCTGAGCAGAGAACAGGAAGATGCTAGTTTCTCATGGAGGTTAGAGGACTTTCTCCCCCTGGACCTCAATGAACTCTTCTACCACTTTGTACACCTAGAGACTAGCCTCAACAGTGTGTTCCCTAGACACAAAATAACATTTCAAACTTGTCCATTTTTATGATTTTTTTTTTTTTTGTGAACAAGAGCGTTTGTATCTGAGAAACTTTAAACACTTATGAAAATGATTATGATGCTCATGGGGTCGCTTTAGAGTACAAAAAAACAGACGGGAAGGAGGTTCGTTGACATGACCAGCTGACCTGCTGGGAGATACCGAACACTTTAATTTGTTTTTCTTCCTCCATGATCATTCTTCTGACCATCTTGAAAGACAGCCAAGATAATTTTTTATTCTCGTTATTTCCAACCACTTCTTGGAAGTTCATTCAGACTTACAATTAAACACATCATCCATGCTTTGGTAGCACCAATTTAAATATTAAATGTTTACATTTATAAATAGAGAGGATTAATTATCTACCCCCGCAATGACTACCAGGCTTTAGCCTTAAAAGCAAGTTCTTCAGTTTTGCTCCCTCTTGTATACTGAGCAATTGCTCAGTAAATGCGTTAAATAATATGGTCTCTTGGTTCAGGAAAATGTGGTTTCTGAACCATTTAGAGCAAATGATGAGCAGTTTCTAGTTTACACTTATAGCTAATCAAAGACTTACATTGTAAAGAATTTTTACTTTAATATATCAGTGTATGTTCAGGGAGAAAACACTAGAGCTCTATATGGTATTTTCTTTTCTAACATTCAAATCACATTCATGTTTATGACACTGTCCGCCACCCCCGAGGTTTTTTACTTTCAGTGGTTTACTGGTTTCACTGGGTTTTTTTTTTTTTTCACTTCTTTTTTCACTTTAATACATAGAACATTTTCAACTGTAATAGAGATTCTTACTCAAATATACTAACCTTAAAGGAAATTACTAAACTCTTTTGAGGCAATGTGGTCTTTAAGACTCATTCACTCGGTGACTCAAGAACATCACAGAGGATTTAGTGTCGCCTGTCTTTCTGCTCTGCCATTTTTTCTGGCTTCTTTCTCAGGCAGGTTCCCCTAAATAGTCACAAGACGGCTGCTAAACACAGACGGAGGAACAGATTCCCTTGTCCACATGCACCAGGAGAAAGTGAGGAACCTCTCCCTAGCCATGGAATACAAGTCTCTGTTTCCTATCTGATAAGGCCCCTTACGTCACGGAGAGCAGTAACCACACTAAGAATGCCATGCACCCGATTGGCTTGGATTAATCAGGGGCCACCAGTAGTGCTGGGGATGGGGGATCAGCTGTATATCTTCCATTGGCCTGTGAGCCAAAGAGACAGGGAGGTGGGTACTTAACCAAAATAAGTTACTGGGAAGAGAGAAATGGAAAACCAGTGCTGGGTAAGCAACCAACAGTAGCCATAAAAGCGGGGCTGTTGTACTTAAATAAAACATAGTTCTGAATATAATCTGTCAATCCCTGGCTCTCATCCCTACATACGATTGCAGACTGTCCGTCCTGCTACAAAATTCCTCAAGCTATTTCTTGGCACCTTGGGGAGATGGAGCATGTCTCATATTATGAACAGCCATGGTGTTGTCTTTATCTTCTTGTCTAAGCTACCGAGGCCTCCATGACTGGAAAATACCCACCAATTGGCTGGTACCGCCATCCAGAATCACTCATGCACAAAACCTGCTCTGAGGCCAATTAGTGCTTTGTTCTTTGGAGCATGTCATGTAGTCATATTATATTCTGTACAGAATTGGGGAGATGCTTTTAATAGCTCGTGGAGTTTGAAGTGAAAATTGCTCTGTTAGAAAATACTTTGGGTTCTCAATTCCTCTATCTTTAGAACTCAGACACAGGTTGCAGAGACGGGGCTTCAGGGCAGTAGACCAAACATTGCGCTTCTGAGGATGCCTTCCCAGCTTCTGGCTTGGACATCGGGGGGGGGGGGGGGGGGCGGGAGGTTGTAATCAGGAAGACTAGTACCTTGTGATGTTAAATAAATCAATATAGGCAATTCTGTAAGCTATTTATTCTTTATAATGTTGTAGGTATGGGAAAATGGGTTCCAGGCTCCAGAATTTGAGTCTGAACTCAGAAAGATTTAGAACACAATCTGTTTGTAGGTTGCAAGTTACTTAAATAAGTTGTAGTCCTTTATGCAACTACCACTACAGGATAAAATTCCTTCTTGTCTTCTTTTCCAAATAAAACCATGTCATTAGAAAAGAAAGCTTTGGAAAGAGATAAAAATTTATTTTTCTTGCCTGTGTCAAGGCTTCAATGATTTGATTTAATAATTAATGTCAAGGCTAAGCAGGGGGCTTTCTTCCTGCTGGATCAGGTTTCTTAGTTCCACAAAGGCGCTAGCTATAAAATCGGTGGTAACTCCCCTCCCCAACTGCTTATGGCATTTGTTCCTTTATTCCTTAAGGTTTGACTATCCAGGGAAGCTGGTTGAGGTAGTATGGGGAGCCCTACTCTGGAGCTCAGGCAATTAAAAAAAAAAGCACAGGTAAGGCCAAAGGAATTTGTAGTGTATAAACTTGGCCTCAGTGGTATCTATCTGTCTGCCTGTCGTAAAAGTGCCTTGCTTCCACCTCTTAAATGGAATAGCTATACAAATGCAATAGGTTGTCTGACATTATTTTTCCTTCTTTCCATATTGGAAATGCCCTTGTTTGAGCAAGAATTCCCTGTTAAAGCAACAGCAACAAAAATAAAACAGAGATATATGTCTCAGTCTTCCCTCCACTCTGGCCATACTCTGGATAAAAGAGGCAAGCTATAGGAAAAAAAAAAAAAAATGCAGGCATACAATGTGAACAAAACGTATTAAAGGGTCAGATGTTCCACTTCCTGCAGTCTAGATGGGGTTGTGGTTGTCTGAAGGAAGCCAATATATTCACATGGGAATGTTGTCCAGGAAAGAGAGTTTAGGAACGAGAGGAAACTTAGCCTTCTTCTCAATAAGCTGGGGTCCCCCTAGATAACAGTGGCTCCCTCTTCAAGTGTTCCTGTGGTCTGGCTCTGTCCCGCTGTATCTCTTACTACTTCCCTATCTCATACCCTCTCTGCTGTAGCCACAGTGGTCCACTCACTGCTAACCTGCATTTCCCTATTCATGAAATGCCCCTCTTCTCTGCTTAGGGCTGAAGCCTCCCTTCCCGATAACCAGTGAGCTTAGTTTAGCATCACTACCACTCTCTGTGCTCACCTCAGCCATACCTAGGTGTTCATTTTAGACGCAGAAAAGACCTAGTCCTAACTATCTTGTGCTTAGGAGAAAATGGAGGCTTGGAGAGAGTTGGGGACACCATCCAGTTTGCACAGCAACTTGAAACGGACCCGCAATCTAGATATCTGGTCTCCTCGCCTAGTTCAGTTGTCAGCGTACCAACTGCATTTATAAAATTCTTTATTTTCTCCACAAAAGGGGTACGTGTACACGCACACACACACGCATGCACACACACACACACACACACACACTTAAAACTGATGAGTCATGAGAAAGATGGGTTTAAAAAAATTCATTTATTAACTTTGTCTGTTTGGAGCTGGGGACACCACCTATGTAAATCTTACCGCATGAAAGGTGGGTCTTTTTAAACATAGATTAGGGCCGGTTTGTACCCCCTTAGTAGTGGTTACCTAACTACGAAGATTTCAAATTTCTAGCATCCTCAGAGATTTGAACACTAGCCCTTTCAAATATTGCTATAGCTAAGACTTTAAAAAATAATTTCCAGCTGTGACTTTCTGGGTACGTTGTCTTTGACTAAGGATCAACACTGAGAAGGTTCCATTGAGTCTTAGGTTTTCAGCAAACAAGAGACAGAATTAGGTCATCTTCATGCGGCACTATAAGGGATTTAGGCAGAATGCACTTCTGGTGTAATGTGCATGCTCTAACATTGTCAAGTATCTTGCCAAAAGCAGTCTGACAGCCTCCCACGGTGTTAATTAATTTCCCTTGTTCATAGTAGTATGGTTTTTCCTGTTTGCAGCAGATGTAGCTAAACAGCATATCTCATGAATTCAACCAGAAATATTTTCCTGCATTAAAAATACCTACTGTTACATGGTTTTCCTTATACAGGCTCTGTGCCGCTCAGGAATCTTTGGAGAAACTAAACTCAGACATACGGGAACGTGGAGGTGTCAAAAACAGACCAAGCCCTCCTTTACAATTAAAGCTGATATTAAATACCCCGACAATAACAAGTAAAAATACTACCTTACTGTCGCTGAGTGCTACTAGATCCTTGAAAGTTTTCTCAGCAGGTATAAAAATGATTCAAGACGTCTTGTCTGAGAGAGGTGTGTGTAAAAAGACGTCAAGAACAGAAGTATTTGCAGATGACTTGTACACAGAGTGGCTAAAATACTTATTAAATAGGTCTTTCCGCGAATATAAAAGTGAAGACGGAGTCTAAAATCTAATCGCATCTTGGTCTTTTGGCTAAGATCAAGTGTAGTATCTGTTCTTATCAGTTTAAAAATCTACGTGCTATTTTTTTCATGCTGGTTGCCTTTGGTATAAGAGCTTTTCTATGAATTAGGGGAGGCTTCCTGCGTTCATCATGCGTTGCTGTGTCCTGGTGCATACACATCGACTGACCAAGAACCTTGCTGCTATCTGCAACCTGCCAAGACAGCACATAAAGCATTGGCTGCCCTACCTGGAACTTTGGCTAAAAACAAAACAATATATCATCAAGGGAGCCTTAAACAACCAGAACACCTTTAAACATAATGCAAAATGAGTTGGTTCTTTATGGCTCCCCTCAATAGTTTTCAACTCCCTGGAGTCTAGTTCCAGAGAAGGAATTATGGTTTTCTTTGAGAGCCAAGAATTTCCTTTGTAAATTTCTAGATTTGGAGTTCTCCTACAATAAAATTTAATGGTCCATCGGAGAAACGGCACCCATATGGAGCATCGTTTCTATGACTGGGCCATCTCAGGCAGTTCTCCAGTGCTGAACTCTTCTTTGATCTGTTTGGACTCACTGGTTTCCATGGAGTCCTGCTGGCTGATGGCCAAGGCAGAGCTCAGCATTCCGGCCCACGTTCCTATTCAGACCTGACCCGAAACACTTGCACAAAGGCCTTTCAAATCGCAACACTTTATAGGTAATCACTGAAAATAAGTTATGTGGGGGATAGCACAGGGTAAAGGTTTAAAAATCTGTGTTTCTTTTACTTATTTAAATTCTGATTGCTTTCTGGAAAAATATTTAGTCTTCTACTGATACAACATAGTTTCTCCCATCCTCCTACTTTGGGCCAAATAATACAAAACAGAATTTGTCTCATTTGACCTTCAATGTAAATAGAATGGGTGCCAAATTACTGTGACCAATATATATTGTGCATCTGGCAGCGATCTTTCTATTTTACCGCAGTGATGCCTCAAAGCAATGGTTAATCCTAATTCATTTTTAACATTTTAACCTAAGCTTTCTTCTCAGGGCTTCTTTGTTTCTCTCCCACCTAGTTTGCTGGATGGCTAAAATAGATCACTGTAAAAACCACTGCTTTTTTCTTTATTTTTTTAACTCAGGCTTTTGCAAGCTAGAGAGACAAAAGGAGCTTCTTGACTTAGAGCTAGTCCTCAAATCTAGGGAGATTGAAACTTCAGGGCCTATCTATCCTTGTAGAGAACGGGGAGGTGTCTTTATGGTGCAAATAGAGTAGAAGCAAAGAGAAGGAAGAGGTGGCTCTTTCCTGGAGGGATGAGGTTGAAGAGGCCACTGAGCTGGCCTGGGAGCTTCTACAAAGGACAGTCCCTGACCTAGTCTGATGCCAACCCTTGCAATTAACTAATGGTGGAACCTATAAGGCTTCAGTCAGAGGGAAGAATTAACTCTTTAGTTCACGTGTAAAGCCATGAGATGCTCTTTGGGGGTAAATTTTTGCCTAAATTGCTTTCAATACTTTACTTTGATGTCCAAGTTACTTCAACTGTTTACGCAGGTCATTTTGTCAGAGTCCTGCGAAGCAGGTATAGGAATGTTTCTTAAAGTCAGTCCGGTTCTTTCCAACAGTGTTCTTCATGTTGGCATTGTGCTAACCCAGATTTTGACCTTAAAATGTATTTCCAATATCCTTTTGAAACCATTCCTGGGATTACTAAGGGATTTTTGTATTTAAGGAAAACAGTGGCTTTATTAATTTTTATCTCTTCTCCCTCAATGAGGTAGATGTTTATTTTTCTTCATAAACCCCATGGATTTTTACAGAAATATCAAAAAAAAAAGTCAAGAAAAAAATTATACAATATTTTCTCATGTGCTTATGTTTCAAAGTAAATAAACAACGAAGAATCGGTTTTCAAAAATCAGTCATGGGGGTGTTTTTCTAATTAAAAAATGAAGTAGACTCTCTTTTTCATAGCCTCTAACTGACTTTTATTTCGCTGACTTTATAAGGAATATGATCCGTTTAATCATATTCTCAAAGGCATTATAAAATAAGGAATCTTGGGTTTGTGACAACAGATAAAACTAGGAGCAAAGCCTAGAGCTGGAAGAATACCCCAGGTGGCAGCACTGGGGACCTGAGCAGGGCCCCCACCTGCAGCTACACAGGCCTGACCGGCTCTCCCCACTCCACCAGCACTGACCACAAACCCCTCTAGAACAGGCCCCTGGCGTAGGGCCAGCTCGTCAGCCCTAGAGCTAAGGCTATAAAAAATGTTTTCACATTTTTATGTTTATCCATCAAATTTTGGCTTTTTCTAATTATTTTAGGAATGATGGGAACACTGTGGGTCATACAAGCATTCATAGCTAAGAGTTCTTTGTGTTGTTGACCCCAAATAGCAGTCCATTTGCCAGAGGCAAATGACCTAATATTGTTGCTTCTTTTTCTTCCATCCTAAAGCGTGCTCCTTTTAAAGAGGAAAGGGCAAAACCCTCCTGAGTAAGAAGGGACCAAAGCCCGAGGCTGTCAAGGAATTGGTCAAATCAGAGGCACTGCTCAAAGGCAGCAATCCTGCCACACCGCACTGGCTCAGTCTTTCACGAAGCCAGCATTGCAAAGGGCTCAATACGCCAGGCCCCACGGTGGGTGCTGAGGATACAGGGGCTAAAATAGAACTGACACCCCCAGGGAGCTCAGAGCGGAAAGATCATTTCAAAGACCATTATATGTGTATAGTTACAAATCGTGGTGAGTGCTATGCATGAAGAGAACAGGGTGCTCCTGAGATGGGGATTTCGTTGGCAGGAGGCTGGGGAAGGCCTGTCTGAAGCTGGGGTATGAATGAAAGAATGAATGATTGAAAGCCAGAGAGGCTAGAGGCCATGAGCAGTAGGCAAGCGGGACAACGAGACGGGGCTAGTGGGGTAGAAGGACTTTGGTTTTTATTCTAAATGCAATGAGAATATACAGGGTGTCGCAAAAAAAAAAAAAAAAAAAGTATCCCCACTTTTAATGATTATAAAGTCTGTATTTATTAGCATACTGTTCCCTTTCAACATTCACAATAAAGTACATAAATGTACTTTTTTTATACTTAGTGCCTGTTTTCAAACTGATGACCATTCTGGTCTAGACATTGCTGGCAACGCGAAGCAACGGAATCACAAACAATCAAGAATCATTTCATTTGGTATTTGGGCCCATTCTTTTTCAATGGCTATCGTAATTCATCAATGGTTTCAGGGTTTTTGGCATAAGCGTGATTCTTGAGAAATCCCCAAAGGAGAAAGTCCAGTGGTATGAGGTCTGGTGAACACGCAGGGTGAGCTAGAGGACCCCTCCGCCCGATCCACCTGTGTGGCAGGTCCTCATTGAGACAGGCCCTTACGTCGCGATGGTAATGTGGAGGCGCTCCACCTTGTTGGGCGTAAAAGTCCTCATCATGACAATCTTCGTGAACACGTGGCAGGGCTGATTCCTGCAGGAAATTCACGTAAGTGGCCCCAGTCACAGTACCTGCCGGGAAGGAAGGGCCAGTGAACCCACGTGCGGATATGCCGCACACTCCATCAGTCCTGTTTGCGCTTCTCCCGTGTTTTCGTGCTTCCAGCAGCGCTTCACAATAAACTTTCCTTGTTCAAAACTTAGTCTGGCTTCAGCCATTATTTCTCAACGGTGAAATCTAAAGCAAACAAAAAAATTGTCAACTTACCAGCTATTAAAGTGTGGACACATTTTTTTGCGACACCTTGTATTTACAGGTTTTACGCGGAGGAGGGTTGTGATCTAGTCTAGCGCTCTGAAGATTCACTTTAGCTCTGGGGGTGATAATGAATCGCACACAGGGGTGAAAAAAGGGCTTTGGCAGTAGTCTGGCTAGTCAAGAGCTAATGACCTCTTGGACCAGGGGATCCTGATACTAACCAAATTACCCTACTGGGCATACAGAAGATGTGCAGATGTTACCAAGGAACCCCTGCTTGAGCAATGGAAAGGAAGAATGATACCAGAAGTCGTAGTCCCAGTATTTCCCTTACCTAACTCACCTTTTGTAAGCTATGCAAGGACTTTCTCTGCCTGGGTTCTCTCCATACCTCTGAGAATGTTAGAGCCTGAGTCCATGGGTGCCCGTATGCATGAGTCATGGTTATTAGGTGATCTGAGGTACTATGCAAACTCTAGAAATCGCTGCTGCCGCTTTTCTTTTCCCCTTGGCTCCTGTAAATTCTTGGGGAAGCCAGAGGGCATTTATATTGTTTGATCCTGGAGATGAGTGAACATGGAAATTAGGGATGATTTTACAGTTGTCATAGAATTTTACTCTTGGAATAGTTCTAATTAGTGGTAACTATAAGCCTATGTTAAATTTATTCTATATTTCACCAATAGTAGCATTTAGATGAAATAAGAGAATACAAAAAATTTAAATCATTATTGCTTTGACACATGTTTATAATATAATTAGTATAAACTAATGTATAAATTTATGTATTAAGTTATATATTACATGTGTTAAGTTGAATATAATATGTTATATTTGAGGAGTGCTTTCTATTATTTTAAGCAATAGTAAAGCATTGATGCATGGTATCTTCAGCTATTTGTCAATGTATTACCATTTTTCTTTTGAATGTTATAGCAGAAAATATATCAGACTTTAGAATTACAAGAAATTTTGAAAATGAGTTGGTATAACACTCCATCTATTTTTATAGAAGTAAACAAAATAAAAGCACTCTCCTATCATAGAGTCAAAAAATCAGGCTCTTTACCTACCCAGAAGGGAAGTCATTTTTTTGTTGATAATTCGAAGAATAAAAAGAGAAAAATATAATTATTTATTGTTTTTTGTAGATGTTTAATTTCATTTTCATACATGTAATTTTATAATAAAAGGAAGGTGAGAACTCATTTTTCAAGTTTGAAAAGAGTGCTGCTTATAGATAAAAACATAAGACAAGATCTAAATAAAATAACTGGCCCCTTCTGACACACTTCTTTCTCTTTCAGTGTTTCTGCGGGTAGACCCACAGCATGAATGTCTGCTTCTGAGTAGCATGAAATAAATAGTTCAGCATTTTTCTGCTACATATCAACCCTCTGCTTATTTCCCCCCTCAAATTACATATTCTGGCAAGATTTCTCACTTGTTAAAGCATTTAATTATTGTGTTTGGCAGCCATGGTTGGTTGCATTCTATAAACAAATGCCTACTTCAAACACTAATACTGATTTTTTTATAGTCTGCCAGAAAGGAGACTATTTGATGTGCAGTTTGGATGCTCTATTTCTGATTATATAATTTCAGTCTGGGAATAGAATTTTGGCATTTGTCAGCAGTCCTTATGCCATAGACAATTAACCTTTAACATCCTCTTTAAGAGGGCAAATCATCATGGATACACGTTCCAAAAATACTTTTAAGGTAAGCACCATTCTGTTAAAAGATCTTTTTATTGTCCAGCAGTTGTACATCTGGCTAGTACTGCATTATTTTTAATCATGCTGTGTAATCTGTGACCTCTGCAGAACTGGGGCTAATTCAACCCCCGTTCTAGTCTTAGAACAGCCCCTCAGTGTTTTGATGGAAAGCCTGATAGACCAAGTTGATTTTCTTCTGCCTGTCTGTGGGCAGTGCTTGCTATTAGATACTGAAATATGTTCACGAACACCTCTCAGGGCACGAGATTCTCATTTTGGGCATTTACATACACCCGTAGTTGATTAAAATTTAAGTAAGCCAATGCCCTTAATGGACTATTATTTTTTAAACTTGGTTTCTACAAGAAAATCTAACCCTGCCTTCCCACCACACATGATAATACTTAGCCATGAGGGATTTGTTTAAGGAAAAAAGAGTAACCTCCTGAAGTGTGTTATTCTATCCGTGTTTATTAAACCCGCTTTACCCACCTTCTCTTCCTGGAGTCTGGTGTGAGGCTTCTTGTTCATAGAGGCAACCCTGAGGCAGAGCAAGAGTCTGAATCAAATCATAGTTTGGACATTGTACTTACTTATTGAGGTGGGAACTTGTATGCCCCCCCCACAAATTAACAAGGGTTGAAAGAAGGTTTTATTGTTAACCCTAAAATGAGCAGAAAGTTCAGTTAAGCAGAAATTCTCATCATTTGAGGAATTTGGATAATTGCTGTTTTACTCTGGTAATAATGACAGAATTATTGACTTCAGAAGCCAAACTCTTGCCCCTAACTTTCCCAGAATCAACTTGCTGCCAGGGAGTTATTGTATAAGCTCATCTGTGAATGACACCCCTCTAAACTTAGAGAGCCAGCTTGGTTCAAGCTATTGTTACAAATTATTGTACAACTACATTTATGGCACCTGGGTTTCTTTTATTTCAAGTTGCATAGTGCCAACTGACACCTCACATACTTTCTATAAAAGGTCCCTACAAATTAGGAACTGTCTTCTCCTTGAAACTTAGTGGTCAACTCAAAAGTTTTATGTGAATTGATGAGGTTGCCAGCTGAGAAATATTTAATAACCACAGTAACATTTTTGGAGCTTACTGAGTGCCAGCAGGCAGGGGAGGGTTAGTGCTTTGCACACACTTTATTTCTCTTATACCACCCCGTGACAGCAGACCCCGGGTGGTCTTCCTGCAGCCGTTCCTGTCCCCTTCAACCCCCTTCCATTTGTACCACTTATTAATGCACAGCGTGTGCACACTTACACAATTTGGGGACTTGCCCAAGGTCACACATTTACTGTGTGGCTGAAACAGGACTCATATGCAGGTCTGTCAGACACCGGAGGGCCTGCCTTCAGGTGCATTTTCTCACATGCACATGTATGTTCTTGCTATTTTTCTTGTTCTTTCTTTCATGTTTCCCAGGTTGGGATAGGTGTTCAGGAGAAGAGAGTTTCTACCCATACAACCTCATCTTCTAGTTTTCGTATTTCTAGCATAACTGTGAATCTTGAGTCATTTATTCCCTTCCTAAAATAGTTTTATTTTGGCCCCTTGTCTTTAGTGATAAAACTATTTTTCTGCATAAGCATGAGGATTATTTAAATCTAAGAGGACAGAATTTAATAGCAAAAATGAAACTACATGAATATTTTTGCAGCTATCATAATAAAAATACCAATAAAATATAGATGAATCAAGTAAAAAACTAGTAAAAATAAAGTTACTGACCACAGATATAATACAAAAATATACTTAAGAATCAGACCTCATACTATAAAATATATACATAATCTCAGTGAACTCCCTATGAGTTAAAGAATTATGTATATGGAGTAGCACAGTTTCAGATATAAAGAAGAAAATTTTGTTGAAGGCAAAAAAAAAAAGTGAAAAGCAAAACATGGACAAATGTATTTATGTAAAATTAAGACTTTTTTAAAGCCTAAACAGAATGAAAGAAACAAAATGAGAAAATATGCATAGCAAAAATTTGAGATTTGATAACATGTGCGCACGCACACACACACACACACACACACACATTTATATAAATGTGAGTGCAATATCAGGTTCTAATTATAAGTGGTCCAAGGATACTAACAGCTATTTCTCCCGAAAGAAAACAAATAGAAGACCATTTATGAAGATAAATTCAACTGTAATAAATTTTTAAATGAACACATTTTACACCTACCAAGTAAACAAAAGTCAAAGGCCAACACTGGAAAGGTTGTAGGGAAAACAGATTCGTGCATTACTGACAATGTAAATCAATTCTATTCTTTTGGAGAAAACGTGGGAGTACGACTTATTCAAGCCTTACCCTTTGAACCTGCAGTGCTCTGTCTGGGAAGCTGTCCCAAGGACACCACGAGATAAGAATGATTGAGCAACCGCAATGTTAGAAGCTTCGAGAAGTGGACGTGAAGGAGATAGATTGAAATCTGAAGGAGTAACTAGGGCAATTCAAATGAACTGAAACAATACATGTTCAAAAATGTTTTCGGAGACATGGGGAGAATTACCAGTGGTAGCCTAAATGTCTAAAAATTGGAGAACTCATTTTCCTGAAACACCCACCACCCTCCAGCCAAAACTCCTCTGCTCTTCTGTTCATACCCCTGAGAGTGGAGGGCAGCACTAACCTCAAGGTGCCCACATCACAGGCCTCAGCTCCTCCTTGGCTCCTCCTTGGCTCCTCCCTGTCCTTCACGCCCCACCTCCACCCCCTTTGGGTCAACTCTCAAACCATATGGTCTGCACTTCAGCTGCCTTCATCCAGGCTACCATCATCACCTCCTTCCTGGTTGGTCCTTATCTGCCCAGTTGCATTCTTACTCCCTCTACTCTTTTGCAACTTCAT
Source organism: Furipterus horrens (assembly GCF_987537825.1). Lineage (NCBI taxonomy): Eukaryota > Metazoa > Chordata > Mammalia > Chiroptera > Furipteridae > Furipterus > Furipterus horrens. The sequence goes on from NW_028327176.1 coordinate 182,309,308, forward strand.
TGAGAGTCTTTTCAAAACGCAGAACTGGTCATGGTCCTCCTCAATTTCAGACCTGTCAGAACCTTCTCATTGCTTCAGGACCAAGTCAAACTTTGTTACGGTAGATGAGGCTCTTCACAGTCCAGGTCTTGCTTACCTCTGTATTCCTGTCCCTCGTTACTGCCCCTCCTAACAAGCGCACATGCACGCACACCCACCCACGGTTTCTGCCTTGCTCTGCTGCTTGCGGTTCCCCCAAACTGTCACCAGGAGTCTGCGCACATGGGACTCTCTTTCTCTGCCCCTCATCCCAACCCCCAGCTGCAGGCTGCTGACTCCTGTTTATTCCTGTTTGTTCTTCTGCAACCAGTTCCTGTATCATCCCCTCTGGGGACATCGTCATGATATGGGTCCCTTTCTGGTACACACAGACACAAGGCTGGCTTGGGAGGCCCGCCGATGTCCACCATAACACCTGACAAACCCCTCATGTAGAACGTTGTCTTTAGTGGGAAAGAAATTCTGAAATCTGATGTCTGAACTGTTTGTTTTCCTTTTAGCTTGAAAAAAGATATGGGAACCTTTCTAATTGTAATACTGTGCATTTTATACTATTTAATGGCTAGCGGTAGCCACAGCCATTCGAAACTATGGATAAAAATGGTATATCTTTGCTCACTTGCTTGCTGCTTGCAGAAACAAACAGTCTGGGAGCCTTGCACAACCAGAGCAAATGAGAAATAGGGGAGGGATGTATCTCCAGGGGTATCAAGGGAGAAATTGGTAACACTGGGAGGTGAAAGGGTCACTGCTAGAAGGAGGTGACCCCCGTGAGATTACCTAAATTCCATTAGCTAGAAAATCCAGTGAGCCAACTCTTTATTAATTAAAAAGTCTATTGTCACACGTTTTCAGCAGGAGTAAAGTGGGAAGCCTTGTAAGTGACAGTGGTACCCCGGTACTCATCGTCAATTTGTTCTGGAGCTCGTGGAACGTGCCCAAACTGACAAGGACTGAATGATGAAGCATTTGCTCTTGCGGGGCAGCACTGGGGCTCATTTAACTCTAGCAAGTATGACGAGTCCCAAGCGAGCGCCGAGTGCTGAGACATTTTTCAAAATCTGATGAGTACGGGGTTGCTGAGTTCTGAAGCTGACAAATGCTGAGAGGTAGGACTATATTTTTAATATGTTCCCTTGTCTGTAATGTAAATAGTATCTGTGACCCCTTAAATCATAGTATGAATATTATATGATACTTAAAGACAAAATGGGGCAAAATAAAGGTAAATATGTTTCCCACTTTTTCTAGGCAAATGTTTTAGTTTCTCCCAATGGACACCTAAGTTCAGCAGGGCCTGAGCAAGTTTTAATAAATAACTCTATAAAGTGAGCATGGAGAAAAATCTAACTCCTTATGCCATTAATAGTGCTCCACGTATAAATAAGAATCATTTCTTGACAGAAAGAACCCATGTTAACTTCAGAGGCTTTAGTAAACAGAAGTTTCTCTATTAGGTTCAGCCTGAGTTACCCATCTTGACCCAATCTAATTGATGTAAGTGGTAGGAATTAATTTTCTGCAGATAGGGATAAAAACTAATCCAAGTCCATCAGCACCTTGTAATTAATTCACATACTCTTTTTAAAAGAGAGAGGGAAATGTTGGCACATTCTCTGGTTTAAGGTTCTGCATCAATCTAATGTAGAGTTCTACAGTTTTATAGGGTTCAGATTTCAGGTTGGATTTACAATTAACAAAGCTTTTGCTAAAGCAGATGGTTATTTCCAGCTGCCAAATGTTGAGGTTTTTCTTGGAAATCTGTTCCAACCATCCATGAGCAAATGCATGTTTCTGTGAACTAAAGACAAAACATTTCTAGGTGCCTTTTAAAGATGGTTAGAAAACCTGGGTTTTAGCATACTAGGTTAACATTGATTTTATAGCTTTAAAGCCCGAAATCTCTGAATACCAGTTAATTGTAAAGTGGAAATTAGTCTAAACACATCACCTTTCATTTCTGAGAGGATAAATCCCTAGAAGGACAAATATGTTATTGATTTTCTACAAAACCAATGTTAAACAAATTCTTATTAAATTGCATATGTAAGTGAAGGTGCCACACTAATGTAAAGTAGCCTTGTCTTGTAGAGGAAAAAGTAAATGTGGAAATCATTTTTGCAGTTATATTCAGGGTTTGACATGAGAACGCTGTGTTGCGTTTACCTGAGTCGCTGTGTTTTTAATCAAGTTAAACAGTTGTTAATATATTTTAACCTAGGTTCTAATCTTATAATGAATCCTAAGCTGCAGGAGATGTTTAGTCGTTTGCTAATCTTCTGGAGCTTTATGGCTCTCTATTCAGCAATATAAATAGGATTTCTAGAGGCACAACAGATGTAAATTGTAAACCTAAGTATGAGATAAATGTAGGCAACCCAACTTCACCGTAGTCCTTTCTTTGAAGAATCCATAAAATAAAGTAGGTGTGATAAAGTAGATCATATTTTCCCATGAGAATGATTTTATAATTATGGAACACTTTCTTTACAGAACTTAGTAATTAATTATAACAATAGTATGTTTTTCAAAATTACAACAGTTGTCATAGAAATACCATGCACCCTAATTATACCAGAGTCCCCAGTGCACTACAGTTGTTCATTAATTCACTCATTCATTCATTCTACAAGTACTCACTGAGTAGGTACTATATGCCAGACACTATTCCAGGCCCTGGGGATTTGATGTGGGCAAAATTACATGCCCCCCAACCCTCATCAATATCACAGAGTAGACTAGTTGGGGAGATTACGATAAACCAAATATTCATTGCAAATTGTAAATGCAAAAAAGAAAAAAAAGAATTCAGACACTGTCTTGAGGTGGCGATGACTGAGCTGCAATCTGGCGGATCATTTATAGCTGCAGTGGGAGGTTGTTCGTGGCAGAAAAGCGATATAGAGAGACCTTGATTCCCTCGAGAAACTTGTCGAAGAGTGGTGAGTCGGGAGTGGTGCAGAAGAGAAAGCCAGTGAGGGTAGCAAGAGGCAGGGACTGGACATGTGAGATGCTGAAGGCCATGTTAAAGATTTGATCATTGTCCTTGAAGAAATGGCAAGGCATGGAAGAGTTTCTCTTGGTGTGGTAAGGGGGGCATGGCATCGGACTTGCCATTTGAAAAGTGTATGGTGTGACAGTCCTATGTCCTCCAGGAGAGTGTTTAGAACATTGTACTAAGACAGATGAAAGAAGACCAGGGTAGAGATGGATAAAAGTATTTGAGAAAGAGAATTTAAAAGTTTAAAAAAATGACTGCAGTTGATAATGATTTTGAATATCTGGAATGAAAGAGAAAAAGCAGAGACAATGGCTCCTAAATTTCTGGCTGGTGTATCCATGCAGATGATGGTGGCATTCGCTGGAAGAGGACCAAGTTTGGGAGGAAGATTGTGTTTCATTTTGGATATATTACATTTCAGTTACCTGTGAAGTTTCAAAGCGGAAATATCCAGTGGTCACTTGCATGTACTGGTCTGTTGCTCAGAAGAGTCCTTGGATGGTCCTACAAGGGAAACTTTGGAATGTCCATGTAGGTAGGAGGAAAACGAGGACAAAAAGGGATCCTGGTCCCAAAGGGAGGCAGTGATTTAAGAAGGGAGTGGCTGAAGGTGTTGGATGCTCTGAAGAAGTTACACGAGAAAGATACTGACGTGTACCTGTTGAACCAAATAGCATCATACTACAGAGAGCTGTTTGGGGGGATGTGGAGGGGGGAGGGGGAAAACTACATTGGAGTGATGGGGGAAGAGGGGAAGGCGGTGAGTACAGGTAGCCCATGTGTGATGTCCGCCCTTGAAGAGAAGAGAGCCGCAGCTGGAGGAGAAGGGCACAGGGAGAGTCGAGGGAACATCATCTTAGACAAGCAGGTTTGAGCACATTTTCCTACTCTTAGGGCAGCTAGGGCAGAGATGCCTCTGGCAGCTAATAGGCATCTCTAGAGAACAAGACCCGCTTGTGTGTGAGAGACTCCAAATTCTATATGAATTTCCAAGTAAGTTTTTCAGGGATTAATTTATATTAGCGGAAACCACACACGGGTTGATATTTTCTCTATATGTGAGACTACAACACTGAGGACCGTAAATGTGGTGTTTGGGAGTGAGTGGGTGCTTGGTTGAATTTTGTACAGCATTTGGTTCACAACAGTTCGGCCTGTGTTGTGGTTATCACTTAGAGAAAAGAAATGGCAGTAGAGCATCGTTTGGGGGGGCTTTTATTTTTCTTCTTTAAAAAAATTGTAGAATTTCCCCCATATTCTTCATGTTGAGAACTATACAAATAAATGGCCCTACAGCCTCCAAATGGACAGAACAGGTTTTAGGCCCCGTCCCCCAGAGCAGTTACCTATGCACAGCTGTCTTCCCTAAATGCAGTGCTTTGATCCGAAGACCACTGCCAAATCCAAAGCAGAGTCTCAGTGGTATCTGAGTCAGAGAACCAAGTGATCGAGAGCCAGCTTGAGACCCCCCCATAGTGTGAGGAGACCCTTAAACTCATGGATGAGCCACCGAAATACAAATTTTCTCCTCCTTGGTTTCCTCTTGGCCTCGAATGAGGACTGGAATTTGAGGTAGCCAAGTAAGTGCAGCCTGGATGGGCCACGCAATAATCATCTGAAGCTACGACCTACCAGCAGTGCATATAGAATTGCTGCCTTACACTATCGTTCCAGTCTTGATGTCTAGAAAGCCTGGAAACACAGGGACCCTCTCTTTCGCGTAGTTGACTCCTCGCCTCAATACACCTGCTCTAGAACCCTTGTATCTGTGTAGGTCAAAGGCAGCCATTGGTCACGTGTCTCCTGAAGCCCCACATCATTATGCTAACCCTGCACTTGCTGAGGCTGCCCAGCATCTGCTTAAGGGGATGAGGGCCTGATGCCTGCAGGCCTGACCCTCTAGAAGAAACTACTCACCTGAGGGCAAGATCAGTTTAAGCTGAGCAGCTGGCAAAGTAAAAATTTCATGTGGTAAAAGGCTGCTCACCAGATCGCGCACACAAACTGCAAGAGCATAAAAGCTGGGGCACGAAACAATTTCTGTGTGTGATTCTCCAAATAAATGCTGGTGGCCCACACTTACGGCATCTGCCAGAAAGCATCCATCCGTCTGCAGGAGGAATTTTGTTCCCCAATACCATGTCTATGAGCCAGTCCACCAGATTTGGAGTTTGTGGTAAGGGCAGTCAAGACCCTCGCCTCCCACTCAGGTTCTGAACCAAGTCAAGAAATTGGAACAAAGAGTAAGGCAGCTAGAAACCAAACCCCAGCTGTATTACCGATCAAGCTGACATGGGAGATTCCTTCTTCTCTCTGTGGGCAGCAGGGCCTCCTACTACTAAACTCAGAAGCCTTGCTATCACCGGGCTGAACTGGGCAGTGCTCCGCAAGTGTATGTCACGCGTGTGGCACCGAGAAGGAAAACGGAATGTGTGCCGACTGTGGGCAGCTCTGTGCCAAAAGAGCCAACGACTGGGCTGGAATGACGCTGCCCGGGTGTCCCTTCCACACCTCACTGATCTGATTCCTGATTCCTGATTCCATGCCCAAGAGAAGTGTGTGGTGAAGGGTGGAAAGGAGACCGGGAGAGATTCCCCCGACACAGCCCGCCCTCCGCCCCAACAGAGCCTTCCTGAAGGAGTAGCAGGAGGTCAGGTACTTGGTACCGAGGTGGCAGTCGTACTTGATTCTGATGGCTTAGGGCACGTCTCAGCAGTTGGGAACCCTGCCGTTCCCGCTGACGTACGTTTATCCAGTCCGCATCTCTTAAGTGTCCTCTGTGCACCCAGAGCCGTGACGGTCCCGGGGGATTACAAAGAAGCAAGAGACCCGACTGATTGAGTCCTTATCCTCTGCAGAAGGTGGACACTGTGTATGTTTATGAAATTTAGAAAACAGTCGGTAGCTCACAGTCGCCGTGGGAAATTAGAAGCAAACATCTCAGAACTGAACTTTGCGGTGAGCCAACTGGCCTTCAAAAAGCCTTCGGCATGATTCTGGTTTTCTGGATATGCTGTCTAATGAGAAAGTGTGTTTCCTTCCTCAGTGTGTCCCTTCCATGAGCGGAGGGGGAGGGTGTCTTACAAGAAGGCTGATTAGAGAGACAATGACCTCATGCGCTCGGGGGCTGGGCTGGTTCCCTTTGCTGCAGGAAACCCTGGGAGCAAGAACACCGCTGGCCGGCCGCGGCGGGCCTGTCGCAGGAAGCGCATGTGCACAGATTGGGAAGGGTGGGTTGACCTACACAGGCAGGATATTACTCCGCTTCCTGTTCCTGACTGCGCTTCCCAGAGCGGTCACGGTCGTTGCTCAGCTTCCTGTTGGCGAAAATCTGGGACACCAAGTGTCCACCTGCCACAGCCTGCAAACTAAGGGCAGCGAAGTGTCCGACGTTGCTGTGAAAGCTGAGTCTTGAATTCACCTACAGACAGACCGTGGATCAACAGTACTGCGGTCCGAAGACTTTTCTGAAGCCCAGATGAAGCCATTCTTTGTGGAGGTGAAGGGCAAGGAGACAGCTGCCCTGACAGATCATGTTCTGGACCAAAACATCGCAGGCGAGTGAGGTGTGGGAACTCTGAGCGGTCTGGGCTGGAGGAAAGACAAGGTGATGTCATGAGTTGGCATCTGTCTCTAGGGTGGCGTTGGGGGTAATGGCAAGAAGCACAGGGCTTCATGGCAGCATGAGGGGTCAGGCAGCCCGACCGGTGTGGAGACGCAGGGTGGACATGGCTGAACTCTTGGCCACGGTGTCACCCAGCACTGCGCTGGGCCCAAAGTTGGTACAAGTTTTGGTCCCTGACTTAAAAACCCCATAGTTGAGTAAGTTGGTGTCTTTATACTGTCCTTGGATAGATTCCAGGCGGCAATGGAAGAAAGTGTGGGAGCTGGAAAAAATGCCAGCTTCCTGGCAGGGTTTTAGACTCAGGAGAGCGGTCCTTTCAGGACAAGCCCTGGGAATCGATTTATTGTTTCTGATGCACCGTGAGGTCTGCGGATGGCTGGCTGCGGGGACAGACGTAAGGAAGTGGATGGTAGCAGGAGGGTGAGCAGCGTCCGGTGTGAGCCCAGGGGACGGACCCTGGGAACACAAAGGAGGCACACGTGAACGCTCAGGTGCGGGCCTGGGGAATTTTATCGGAAGTGTCAGTTGGCTCCAAGGACCTCCTTTCTCACATACGTCCATGTCACCTCTGGTGGCTGATAGCAGCTGTGCGGGGATCTCAGTGTCTGAATTTGGGCAGTTTGCTGTGCTTCAGAAATGGCCACGCGTCCTGCGTCACTCACCCTGGACTTCTGATTAGCCCCCTGGGAATGTGTGTCTGTTGTTTATAGGGATCTCAGACTTGTGGCCGTGGTAAAGCCTCAAAGGCGAGCCTCTGTTGGGAAAGTGTGAGCAGTTCTTAGTGTCCTCATGGCTGATCGTTTGCTTCCAGCACCGCTGTGTTCTCTCTGCCACCCTTCTCCAAGGATGTCTTTGTGGCTGGGGGCGGGGAGGGAGAGGTGGTCACAGGAACTGAGAGACTGTGGAAGCCTCCTTTGTACTTTTCCCTAGCTGCCCACAGCAAAGGGAGCCCCCACTTTAGTGAGGAAGGAGAGGAGCGCCTCAGAGAGGAACAGGACTGTCCCCAGAACCCTGAAATCGGGGTACGGAGGAGTAGCGCCAGCTGCGTCCTACTGTCACATCATTTAAAATCCCCACCCTTCATTTCTACTTTCCCTTCATCTGCAATGAATCTAGAGTTTTTCTAATTTTGGAAATGTCAAAATAATTATCAAATGAGAGAAATTTCAACTGAATGACTGTAAACTGTGTATCCTCAAAACACTGCTGCTTTTTAGTAAACTGCAGGCTTTTTAAGAAAAATTAAAGTCAGTTGGGGGGAGGGGTTTCTGGGAATTTGCCTGCCTCCTGCAAAAACAACTTTGATCTTATGAAAAAAGGTGTAACTGGGGGAGGGAGAAAAAGAATGATATCAGGTATGGATTATTCTCTCTGCGGAACCTATAAAAGTCATATGGACGGTAAATAATATGAGAGCCTGTCCAGTTGTCTCCAGTTAATTCAATTTTAGTACCACTAGGGCTAGATGAATATAGCATATGGAGATACTCAAGGGATTCTAGAACTTTCTACTCCTTGCCCCTCCCACAGCTTTAATGCAGTCAGTGGTCTCTAACCCATGTGCACCTGGCATCTTGACCAGTAGGGGGCATACGTGAGCAATGTGCTATTTGCGTGAAGCTCAGGTCCCACTCGCTCACTATGAGGCAACTCCAGCAACCTCACCAGGAGACAGAAGAATTAGGCCATCCGAATCAATTCATTTTTAAAAAGCCTTTGCGAGTTTACATGATTGTGAATTTTTATTCAATTCCCTTAATCAACTTGCCTCATCCACAAAAGCTGATATAATTCTGGGAAGGGAACACTCAGGACATTAGAAATTCTTTTCATATTTTGTAAACAAATTCTGGTCATCTGGAAGAATGGTCCTCTTCGGGAAAACAATTGCGTGAAACCTCTTCCAATTCCGAAGAGAAAATAGGCTGGAGAAAGAAAAATAGGCCCACCCACATATAGTATAAGTCATTTTTTTTTTAAATAATTTATTTGTTTATTTTTAGAGAGAGGGGAAGGGAAGGAGAAAGAGAGGGAGAGAAACATCACTGTGTGGTTGCCTCTCACTCACGCCCCCTACCGGGGACTTGACATGCAACCTAGTCATGTGCCCTGACTGGGAATCGAACCAGCGACACTTGGCTCACAGAGCAACGCTCAGTCCACTGAGCCACAGCAGCCAGGGCAGTATAAGTCATTTTTAAAGGTTGAAAAATTGGACTTCTTGAGGTGAAAAGTGAAGAATCAAAAAAAAAAGCCTTCGTGTATAAGATTGGCACTGACGTAGCATTGACCATGCTCTTCTCTTGATTGACTCCATTCATATCTTCATTTTGATTTTTGCTGGTGTCTGCTGCTTCTTGGCTCACTGTCCCGACTTTTCCTGGGCCTCCGGAGGAAGGGCGAACACAGGACAGATGAGCATGTGGGTGGAGAATGAAGGCAGGCAGAACTGCCCCGACCTGTCTGCCGTGGGTGTAACGCCTCGTCCCAGGTGGACAGGATTCTCTGGAGAGTGGCAGCCTGACAGGCTGTCCGGCCCCTGCCAACCCCCTCCTGTCCCCCGTCGGGTCTGCGGAGCATGCTGTCAACAACCATGGTGGGGGCCCTGGGCAGAGTCTGGAGGAATCGAAGCTCTCCTCGAAGGGCAGAATCCAGACTCCTTCCTCCCCAGAGCCAGGACGGGATTCAGATTCAGGGTATGTTTGTGACCCTTTGCTGTGACTGTGTGATTTTTTTTAAAGGCTTTAAGAAGTGATAATGAGCTTATAAACTTTCCCCCTACTTAAGGTAGGATTGACAATTTAGAATCTTTCTTCTCAGGTATTATGGCTAATTCACTTGTGGGAGGTTTATTTTCTCTTTTCCTAGTCAAAAACATAGGTACCTTCAGTAGTCACGCAGTAAAAGATTATTATTTTCACCTTACTTTCTTTCAAAAGCTTTTATTTTAATATATGATCCTTGTTTCATGTTATTTGTATTTGACTTGTAGGATAGAAAAGATTTACCAGCTTTTGGCAGATTCTATCTAAACCATATTACTTTAGTATCACTGGTATGGGAAATGGTAAAAGTAGTTCACTTCTGGGTGTCCCCATTCATTATTTTTATTTTCTGTTGTGTTACAATTATTTTCAGGCAACAACAGAACCACTGACCAGAATCTGGCTCACCTGTTAATTTAGTTCAAAAGGTCATACACATTTTCAATGGAATGAAATACTTTTGAAATACCTGATCTCGTTCTGTTCTGTCTAGACCAGCAATTTTCAACCAGTGTGCCGCAATAATTTTTAAGACATGTAACACCTGACTACTTAGTCAGGGACACTGACCTCTTTTCCCTTAGATTGTCAAGTAATAAAATGACAATAACCAACACGGTAACAGCCATCTGGTGTGAATGAATTAAAATTATGCCTATATATTTTTTGTCAGATCGGCAAAAGATAGAATATATTCTTTGGTGTGCCACAGAATTTTTGTAATTAGTTTACATGTGCCATGAGATGAAATAGGTTGAAAATCGTTGTTCTAGACCTTGCACTTCTTAATGATACTTATTTAGAAGGGAACTCTTTGGTCTTGCCCCTGACTGACCACCGAGAGAAGCGTGGAGCCAGCCCCGGAGGCCAGAAAGAGCCCAGAAGTCATCAGCTCCCAGAGGCTTTCTGGGCTGGCCTGCCCTCCTCTCTAAATGCTTTTATCTGACCCAGGGCCCTGAGAGTTTCCTAAGCAGTAAATGCAACTGTTCTTTCATTTCAACAAATATGTATCGAAAGCCAATATGTGCCTGGCATGTTCTCAACACTGGCATGCTTTGATCTATAGGTAACCTGCGACTAAGAGGTAGAAAAACTGAATGTTGCCATGTGTTTTGTTCTGAGGGTGATTTTCCAACCACGTTTTTCTGGGTGACTGTATTCAAGAAGCGTCAAGCCAAGAGTTCATTTTAAAAATGCCAAATGTCCATCAGTAGATGAGTGGATAAAACAACGATGGGACATTTACACAATGGAATACTATTTATCCATTAAAAATGAGAAAATTTTATCCTTTGTGACAGCATGGATGGACCTGGAGAAGAACATCACGCTAAGTGAAATAAGCCAGGCAGAGAGAGACAAATACCATATGATTTCACTCATATGTGGGATCTAATGAGCAAACTGAACTAAACAAGCAACATACAGACAGACTCATAGATGGAGAGCAGGATGACAGCTAAGGGAGGAGGTTAAGGAGTGGAGGGCTTGAGCAGAAAGAAATAAGGACTCATGGACACGGATAACAGTGTGGTGATTATGTGGAGAGGTTGTCTAAGGGAACTAAATGGTGATGGGAAAAAATACAATAAAAAAAGTAAAAAAAAAAGTCTGTTAAATATTCATGGCATGTTAACAAATTAGTTATTTAACCAGACATCCGAAAGATAGAGGGCTCTTCTGTGTTCTGAACTGCCCAAAGGATTAGTAATTATTTGTAAAACATAGGCCTTCAGTGAGAAATATGAATCACAGTATTTCAAATGTTAATCACCTGTTTCTGCTCAATTTATTTGAGAATATTCAGAGTTTTACAAGATGACAAAATAATATGTTAACATGGAAGGAATGGTCTTTTATTTTTAAACAGCTTTATTGAGATATAATTTACACACCACACAATTCACCCATTTTAAGGGTGTATATATAATTCAGTGTTTTTTGCTGTAGTACATTATTGATTTTTAAAGTTGTGGTTAAATATGTATAATATAAAATTTGGTATTTTAACCACTTTTAGTGTCCAGGTCAACAGTACTGATTACATTAACAATTTTTTGCAACTATTCTTCCTATTTCCAAAATCTTTTTCCACTGCGAACAGAAAATCTGTACCCAGTAAGCAGCAACTCCCCATTCTCCTTTGCCCCGCGCCTTGGCTAACCTCTAGTTCTACTTTCTGTCTCCGCGAATTTGCTCTTATTCCAGATATTTCGTGTAAATAGGATCGTACAGTATTTTTCTGTATGGCGTTTGTATCTGGCTTACTTCGCTTGGTATAATGTTTTCATGATTTATTCCTGTATCAGAACTTTATTTCTTTTTGTGGGATGGTAGGTTTGAATTCCCTTGTATCTCAATCTCTTTCCGTTAAATATACCTTAATGTCTAAGCTGGTCATGAAGGAATCTTTAGTTATTTTTCCAGTCTACTGGTATTTTTATATTTAAGTTATTTAAAGCAAGAAGAAACTCTTAGCAACGTATTTATTTTCCGTTAGTTCTTTTAAGGCAGGGGCCATAGATTAATCTTTAAAAAAAAAAATCTTTTTATCTCTAATGCCTAGTCTAAGTCGTGGCATAAAGTAATTATCCAACAAATTTATATTGAGATGAACAAAAGAATGGTTTTAAGGTTTTACTCTTAGATATCAGGAAAGAGATGTTAAATAAAAACCTCTATAGTCTTTATGCTTCAGTTCTTTATTTTCTGGGCAATTTTCTTTTGACATAAAAATATATAGTTGCAATTGTTTCACACTCCATAGAGTCACTAATATCAATAGTAGGTGTGTTATATAATATAAATATTTCACTGTAACATGTCAGAAGTTCCCTCAGGAGATCCGACAATGCCTGGTTCATGCTTTCCGTGAATATCTGGGGATGTTTCTTATTAAGCGTGATTGGAGAAGCCCAGCTGCTAAGCAGGGTGACTTTAGACAAGTCTTTTCAACTCATGAACTTGGCCCCATCAACCTTGTTATTCCCTCTCGGTGCTGGGCCCAGGGATTGGGGACAGTCAGACTGCAACAGAAGCTGCCATAACTTTGAGAAGCCCTGTTAGACCCCACTGGAGTAAGGACACTGAAGGCAAAGGTGGATTTGGGGTGACTCTCATATTTTATCTTTAAATACAAAGTATAATTATGTTTCTGCCAGTTCTGCCCAAATAAAGTCAGGATGCATATATTTACAGACAGGCAGCCCACACTAAAATGCGCTCTTACTGCACTTTGACTAGTTCCAAAGGTGCGAAGGGCACGAGAGGAAGAATGAGGAATGCAAAATGAACTTGGGACTTGAAAGTCATCCAGGGATAGCTTGGCTATAGATGATTTCCCCACCTACTGTCTCAATAGCTCACCAAGAGCAAACATTTAGAAATTTTAAGTTGCAACTGAGTGATGTGCTTTGTGGAGCGGAAACGTTCATTTTGTGCGTGCGCTACTGCTGAAACCCTGCTCTCCTTCCATAGAGCCCCCCTGTGTGTCCCTCCTGCAGCTTCACACGTGAGGCATGCGCCCTGTGACCCTCCCTCCTGAGCTAAACGATGGGCCCAGGTAGGGCTCTGTGGCTTCATGCTCTCTACGTCCCCCGTGCCCAGTGTCCTACGTCGAGTAGGTACCCGATGACTCTTAGATTGCAGTGACTTTAGAAACATGAAATGCAACATATTACCAAGTGAGGAGCTCAGTTTTCATATATGGCCTGTGTAATCTCTCTTGATGCTTTTGTAAGTCATACCAGGTATTTACGTTATTATTGCTTTTTACATTTCAAAGGCCTACAGACTACCATTGGCCTAAATATAAAATAATAATTTCTGATTGTAGAGCTGTACACCCTGTACTCGAAAAGAAAGCCCTTCCTTCCTCATTTCTCAGTGACAGCCTGTAATCATCTTTGAGTGATTTTCAAGATTCTTTCTAAACCACTATTTCCTTCATGGTGTCGACTGGGGAACAGCTTCTCCTTGTGTCTGTCTGTAGGGTGGTTCTCATGCCTTCCCAAGCCCAGCCACCCACCTAGTGAGAAGAGGTAGCTGGAAATCTCAGCCAACTTTTTTTTTTTCCCAACAAGTATGCTGGGAAGAAAGTCAGATGACAATGTCAGCTCACCACCAAATATTTCTGGAGGACCTTTGAAAAGTAAAAGTTTCAGCCGTTAGAGTATGGCTGAGTTCTACCCCAGCCTTTTCTTCCTCATTAAGTTCCAGCCGAGGCTTGAAGGAACAGGAGATCAGCGTTGGACGTGGGTTCCTGTCCAGCCAGGACACGGCCCATTTCCTTCTTTGGGACTAGGTGGAGTTTCAAGTAGCCTGCTTAGTTTGGCTTGTACAAATCCCAACTGGAGTTTTTAGCCTTACCCCATGCATGGCCTAGCAACTTCAGGCGTGGGTGAAATGAGTGAACACCGAGACACTGCACATCACAGCTTGGTCTGTGGTTTGATTATAAACTAGAAGTATTTTCTCTTCGGAAATCAGAATGAAAATTTACCCCACTTTACATTAAACAGTAATGACTAAATATGACAATAGTGCTTTAAAATAATTGACCATTATCTGTCACTGTTTTCTGACGCAACTTAATAGGCTCATCCTCTGACCTAAGTAATTTTACTTAGGTTACATCAGGTACAGAGTCCTTTTCCCATAATTAACTGTGTAATTACCATTTAATAAGAGCCCCTTATTTTAATTAGAATAATCATAGGGCTCATGAAATAAATATTCTCTGGGCAGCTGCTATGTGTAACACTAATGAGCATGCTGGAAAGATTAAAAAAAATTCTAAGGCTTATTCTTAACCTCAAAAAAGTGTTTGTTCATCTAGAGAAAGCAAACAAAAACAAACACAATAAATATAATATGAATAGGCAGAATTAAGTGCTAAGAGGATATCAGTAGAGGACATGATTAATTTTAAGAGACATTATAGAGCTTATCACCTAAGTAGAATTTGAATTGGGCCTCCCAAATCTTTGGGGATACTTCTGACTCTGAAATTAAGGCCAATAGAAAGTAAATATTTGCTTTTATCATATTTGTAGTCTTTTTTTTTTTTTTTTTTTAACAAATGAAGGTTCTGCTAAGCCAAACTGAAAACTCAGAATTGATCTAGTTATTTACTGTCAGGTTCGATTATACCATGTAAGCAAATTCAAAGACCCCAAGTGCATTGTGATTTCCACGTTTAGGGAAGAGTGGGGAGAGCATTCCAAGGGCAGGTGCCAGCCTCCGCAAGGCACACAGGTGTGACAGCTCCTGGCATTTGTGGAGATCCTGAGTCGTCCTGTACGGCTGCAGCTCCTGGTCAGACTTGAAGTACGGAGGTTGGACTTGATCTATAGACCACAGGAAACTATATCGGGCTTTCTGGCTGAGGGTGATCTATATCCAGAGTTTTAATACATTGCTATATAAAGAAATGGTCTCAGGAAGCAAGAAATAGAATTTATTCAAGATAGAGTAAGGAGGTTACTGCAATGATTCAGGCCAACACTGGGAAAGTGACAGTAAGACTGGAAGAAAGGGTGGAAAGAAGGGACAGAGACGTAATTGATTCTATTTTATGACCTATGGAAAAGTTACAGCTATCATTTAGTGAGCTTTGTGTCAGTGCTTGTACCCATGAATTTTAATTTATAGAGTTGTCTAAATGACAACGCAGAGGGACTAATGCCACTGAAAGATTTTTATTTACTTAACATTTCCTAAGGAGGGGCCACAGGGGCAGCACCAGTGTCAGCGGGGAGGCAGAAAGGAGTGAGAGGAAAGCCTAGGTGGAGCCTTCCTTGAGGTTTGCAGGGAAGTGCAAGGCAGGGCAGGGTAAACTGCTGAGCATCCGCTGGTTTGTCTGATTCCAGCAGGCCTGGGCTCATGGGAGCTGTCCCTCGTTGTCTGGTACTGGGCCCTGGAGTGAGGAGGGCAGGATGAGGAGGGGGCTCAGAGTGTGTGCTCTGGATCGCAGGAGAGAGAGAAACAGCTTTGACTGCATAGCCAGGCCCTATAATGATGAATAAGAACCTAAGAACACACGAGTTATAAAATCTGTGCACTGTGTCACTTGGCTAACTACTTTCTATACTTTATCTCAGCAATCTGCGGTATGTGCTAAATTGCCCCCATTTTACACATGAATTAACTGAGACCCAAAATGATTCACCACCTTACCCAAGTTCACACAGGCGGTCACAATTTGGGGAGGCAGATTCAGTCCTCCAGTCCCTGCTGCTAGTCTCTGTGCTCTGTTGCACACAGCTTTCTCTGCTTGAGTGTTCCTTCTCACTCTGGGCTCAGGACATGAGACTCCTCCTGCCGAAAGGAGTGATGGAAATTTAGAGAAACTTCTCCAGAGGCCACTGGATTGGGAAATAGAGGTAGATTTACGTGGTTCCCTGTCTCTCTGTGAGTAAGCATATGTACACTGGTGGCCTGTCATTTGGCGTGTGAGAATGAATGAATTAAATGTGTGACTTAACCACTCTCCCTTCCCTTCCTGGAAATGCTTCTCAACCCTTGGTTCCTCTGTCTCTGATCATTCTAACTCTGGGACTTGGGGGCTCTCCTGACAGCAAAGCCTTTATCAGATTCCTTCCTCTCCCATGTCATTGGCCATTGATCTGAACTGCCTCTGGGACAATGCCTGATTTCCCTGGGAGAGACGGTGAGGTCCTACATCAGGAACTACCCCGTTTGGTCACAGTCCTGCTCAGTTCCTCGGTTCAGGCCAAGCACTCCCCCATGAGTTCCGTCTCTCTCAGCCTCCACGATTTTGTTCTCTTAACACTTGGCTGTCTTCTCACCCCCCCCCCATACATCTTCATGCCTCACGTCCTCGAAGAGCCAGCTTGGTGCCCATCTTCTGTGGGGAGGCATCCACGGGGCCCGTGAGTCATGCAACAAGGTCCGTGAAGCAACCACTTTGCAGAAAGCCGTGGTGGGGATGTAGGACCAAGTCAGGACCTCAGGGAGCTTGTGACTGGCTGAGGAGACAGGGTGAAATAGTAAAAGATGCAAATATAACAATTCAAGAGAACGGAGGATATGTCCCATGAGACTTTAGAAGACATTCCCAGCCAGACTAGTACCACTTTGTAGGTTGGTATTGCTTCGCTCCTCTTCATCCTGCAACACGCTCTAGTAGTTGACCCGGGGCTTTGATTCTTTAACAGGACTGCAAACCTTCAGAAGCGTCACGAGTCTAGTTTCGAAGAGCCTTTGACGAAGGAACACAGCAGAAATTCCCGTTCTCCATCCACCCTGCATTCAGTGCGGTGGGGATGGTCCCTGTCCTTGCATCAGGGCTCAGCAACGGGAAGTTACAGTAGCAGAGGGGTCAGATTTCAGTCCCAGAGTTGGCCTGTCTGGTTCACATAGCAGCTTTACCACTTCCTAGTGGTCTGACTTTGAATGTTACTTCATCTCTCAGTGCCTTGTCTTTCTCAAGTGTAAAGTAGGAATGATAGTGATAACCTTTTAGAGTAGTTGTGAGATGTAAATGAGTTAATTGTTTTTTAAAAAGAAGCTTAAAAATGGTACCTGGCACATAGTAAATACTCAATAAGTATTAGCTATTATTATTACTAGTTATTAGTTTGTGGTCCTTGTGACTGCTTCCCGTCTCTTAGAGCTTTTCTAGTCAATTCCTAGTAACTGGAGCTGCCTGATCTCTGTGTCACATGTCCATCAATCTGCTCTGCTAGTAAATTTTTATAAAACTGAAGATTAAAAACTTCAGCATAAGCATTTCCCCTGGAACACTAGAAGTATTGGTGTTTTATTATTCCTGCACTGACGTTTCAATAGCCACCAATGGCTTTTAAAAGAATCGGGAAGGTGTAGCATCTGTAGGTCCCCGTACTGGAGTTGCTGTTGTGTTTGTGTTTCCATGGGAACCTTATTTTCTCAAAAGTTTATAAGCCTTTTGCTCCATGGTGAGATTCAGCAACACGTTTCTGTTCCAAAGAATAATATTTGTCCTACTTGAAAATCAACCCTAGTTTCCACTTTCTTTACAAAGAGATTGCTCTGAGCCTTATGCTTCTAGAACTATGATTGAGCTGGATGTTTTTGCAAATGTAATTTTTCACATTTGATCATTTTGAAAAATGTCTGAAAAGCCACACATACAGCAAGCACATTGTCTTTTGGTTTTTGATGCGGAGTTGCCTCTAGTTGGTCTTAGTTTGAGATAACGGTGTAGAAATGTTAGGTATTCACTAGGACTCTATCTGTTCTACAGGGTAATATCCTAGACTGCAGAAAGCATTTCTTCCTTAGAGAGAAAATTGCTGGTACCCCTTTGTTTGACATTTTAAAGGACAGGGCAGTGGTTAAGGACTCTAGCACTAAACAGATCTGGATAGATTCCTGGCTCTGTTGCTTGTACCTAGCCTGCCTACGCCTCACACTGCCCATCTTTAAAATGGGGATAAGAGAGTCTTATAAGGACTGAACAGGACAGTATGTATCAAGCGCTCACAGCAGTGCCTAACAGCCATGAGCACTAAGATGCTCGGACTGCAGATGTCTGACCCTTGAGTTTCTGTGATGAACTGTATCTGACTATTGACATTTTCTTGAAACAAAGTATGTCCTCCTTGAATGGAAGGGGATTTTGTGTGAAAATGCATAGAAAGTGACCAAGGGTACTTAAGTAAGCCACTCTAGTTGGGGGGGAGGGGGGCGGGGGGGCACTAAAATAAGAATTCAAATTTAGAATCTTCACCTTGTAAATGTTAATTTCTCATTTTCTTGACTATTTTCACAACCAGTCACGTGAGTTTGGGGTACTCTTTTTCTGAGTTATGCAGAGGGGACAGAAAACTGGTCAACCGCTTGAAATAGTATCAAAAGCCCTGGCTATATGTATCAAGGTTTTGATGAGGAAGGACTCAGATCACAGAAAATATTTTAGAATGTCTCCCCTCTGTGAATACTTTTAAAAGTCCATATATCCTTTAGATTACCTCTTTGATAGCATAAGTTGAAAGTCTAAGAAATCTGGCAGTGGGATTTGTACTAAAAGCAAGAGAATGACAGTAATGCCACTAGCAGGAGAAGTGGCACGCTCTGAGCGTGACGTCCTTTCTCCCCTGTCCCCAAAGCCCTGAGCCACTTTGAGGCCCACAGCGGTGGCAGGCTGCCAGTTCTGGAATAAAATCTGCAGTTTTTGATTTGAAATCAGAGGATGACATTTAGACACTTGTTAATCTTGCATTAAACAGATTGATGCTCTAGTTACACGCATGCACACACATGCACACATGCACACACACAGACGTACACAGACTCTTCTCCCTTCTTCAGTGACACACTTGCTTATTCCGGCGGCCTGTTTTCTTCAGGCCCCTTGACCTCACTTTGTGGCTCTGTTTCTGAACAACAGTATCTCTATGCAAAATGCATGAAAGGAATCTTAAGCCAATCAGCACTTGAAAAATGAATAACTGATTCATGAACATAATTTTACAAGTGGTTAAGTCCAGAGAGGTAAGAAATCATCTGTGCAGAGGAAAAAGGTCCCCAGGTAAGTGTTCATTGAAGATTTTTTGTGTGCATGAGGCTGAGTCTGCTGGTGAGGTTATGATGGTTTTAGACATTGAACTCGAAAGCTTTTGCAGGGGTGGATTTCTCTTTATATGTTTATCTGTTAAATGTAAGGCTTTGTTGTATTTCAAAGGATAAAATTACTTTTGAACTACCAAGAAAATATGCAAAAATTATGCTATGATCACTGCAAAATTCCTTGGTTTTGATTATTTTGGTGGTTTTTAATTTTATATGTGTATATATGTATATATATGCACACACATACATATACATATACACTGGGCTACATTTTACTAAAGATGGATTGGGAACCCTATGTTCCTCTCAGAAGTACTTAAAAAAAATATTAATACTTTTAAGCATTTTAAAATTTCAGGAGCTGAAATACTCTATGTGATGATTTGATTCCAAAAAGTAAGGACCGTTACAAACAGCTTGTATGTCCTTGAGCTTCAAAAATGGATGAAATAGTAAGATAACTTAGACCTCTGCAGCAGTTCGGCCTGCTCTAGGTTATGGAGAAAGCACTGAACTTGGAGTCAGGCCTCCAACTCTCTGGCTGGGTGCCTCGGGCAGGCTATTTGAGCCCTCTCCCTGTGTCCTCAGAATATTTGTGGTGGCTGAGCTTAGGACACAGCCCTTGAAGGAGGGGTCCTGGGTGGGCAGAAGAAGGGGGAGTGGGGAGATTTCAGGCCACTCAGCTGGGAAGTGAGTCGTGGTGTCTGGTCCAGGACAGGCTTCTCCTATTTCAGAATCTTGCCTAGGGCGGGGCCCGAAGGGAAGCGGAGCCCTCAGCAGAAGTTCTGCTTGGTCATTCAGAATTCAGATGACCGCAGTGGGGGGGTGTCAGCTCTCCCCGTACAATTGGAACATCTGTTTAGGTTGGCCCGCCTCACTTGTGGGAGACTGACACAGACGGCTCCCCACCATGCAAAGGGAAAATGCTGTGTTTTGTTTGCTGATCCCAGAGCAGCCTTCTCAGGGAGAAGAATCAAAAATGGCACCACATCGTTACCTGCTCGGGAACTCGTTCGAGTCCTCTCTGATAGGCCTCGAGGGCCTGCTTCTCAGGAGCTTCTGAAGACGTGTTGTTCTTCTGGTGGGCTTCTCCTTCACCTTTTCTTATAAAAAAAAAAATTTCGGCTGAGGACCAAAGAGTAGCAAATGCATCAAACTCGGAGCTCAACTGTAAACTACCCTGTGCTCTATCAATTTTGAAAGACAGTTGTTAGTTAAGGGAGTTCTTGGTGTATTAATGGTTTCACTTCCTAACCTGACTATATTTATTATGAAAATGAGATATAGAATAAAACCTTGCCTATTCTAGCTAATGGAAAGTTTTAGTATTTACATGTATATGAAAATGAGATATAGAATAAAACCTTGCCTATTCTAGCTAATGGAAAGTTTTAGTATTTACATGTATATGAAAATGAGACTGCTCAAGGAAGAATATTTGGGGAACTGTTAAAAATGGATAAGGACTACCTTCCAATACATACAGTAATGGGGGCATCTAACCAAGGCCAAGTGCCTCCTACTTGTCCCTCCTGGCCAGGCAATCCAGAAAGCTCTCGAGTGCCTCATTTATTCTTTTACGGCAATTGTGCTGGTTGTATTTGAGTTTGGGTGCAGTTAGAATCTGTGTATTTCCAATCTTAGGTTCACCTCTCACTTTAAAAGAGGCTCTCTTTACTAATAAATGTTCACATGTACAGATAACTTGAAGTACAACTTAACTCCATTATAATTGTTAAGCTCAGTCTGAAAAGAAATCTTTTGAAGCTTTTTTTGTTTTTTTCAGGGAGTGTCTTATTTGGACAAGTTATGTTCTTAACATTTATGTTTTTTTTCATGGCTAGTATGAAGACCAATTTCAAAGTAACATAGATGATAGCGATGGTTTGTGTTAATCGCCTTTATATCTTTTTATTTCTTCTCTTTGTTTTTGTGTCCTTCACAACCGAAATGTAACTGTCCTTGAAATTGGTGAAATTTGAATGTACTCTGTGGACTGGACTGTGCTGTAGTGATGCACGATGTTACCCCTGGGGGAGACTGGGGGGAGGAGACCTTGTTGAACATTTGCTTCTTTCTTTCCTTTCCTTTCCTTTCTCTCTCTCTTTCTTTGTTTTCTTTCCTTCCTTCCCATTCCTTTCCTTTCTTTTCCTTTTTTTTTCTTTCTTGCCTTTTTTCCAGATTCTTATTGAGTTGTACTTATTTCAAAATTAAAAATATATATATTTAATGCAACTGTTCTCTGCAAGCCTTACCTGCGGTCTCCAGTGCCTAACAGATATTCCAAAACTACGCTTTGGTTCGGTACACCATAAATGCTTCTTGAGCGTCGTGGTCTGTAAATTGCCTTGCTCCCTGGGAAGAGAGAGTTTCGATTTTGAGGTCTGTCTGCTCCCTCAGGTCATGCCATCTGGCCCTACCCACTTGCCTAAGCAATCGGGCCAACCCCTGGGCTCTCTTAAGGAACAGAAGCAGTAATGTTGAGAGCTAGTGACATTCTGTGAGCACCTACTATGTACCATGTTCACGCCTTATACTCATTAAATGTCTTAAGCCTCGGAACACCGTGTGACAACACGAACACTAAGCAGTTTTAAACATGGCAAGTTGAAACGATAATTAATGTCCGTATTTGCAAAATAGTTCACTCTACGAGGGATCTTAATGAAAGGCAACGGATCCTCTTAGCTAAACAAATAAATAGAACATTTTCCTTTTGAATTGTAATGTAAACAAAAGAAAACTTTGAAACAGTGTCATCATTCTTCTCTCTGGGAATAAACACTGCCAATTACCCATGGCCCCCGCTGTCTTTGCTAACTCCTGCTAGGTTTAACATTGGAAGAGCCAAACTTCAGATCACAACTTTTGGTAAACAGCTCAGTGTGAGAATAATATTTATTATTGGCAGTAAGCAGGTTTGTATTGTTTCAGATTGGTTACGTGCTGGGGTGGATAGAGAGGCTCATGTTGAAGTACCAATATTCGAGTGAATCATGGTGTCACCTGCCAGGTAGAAGCTTCCAGATGTCTCATTTAAATTGGGAGGAGGAGGCATTCCATGCCGGCGCTCGGGGCTGCCCTAGCAGGCTGACCAGCCTCCCGCAGCTGCTCGCCATTATACAGTGGCTGGTACCCACCATTTATTGGGAAGATGCCATGTGAGGAAATCGGAAGCCTCATTCTCACTCAGCCACTGACTGAGTCATTGACTCTTCAACTGTGTTCCCAAGACCAGCAGCATCAACTCCATCTGGGGACTTGTTAGCAATTCTCAGCCCCCCCCCAAGACCCCCAGGATCAAAGGCTCTGGAGAGGGCCCCAGCAATCTGTGTTTAGCACGCCATCCAGGTGATACCCCCGCCAGCTGAACTTTGAGAAGCACTGGGCTGGCATACTTGGGGCGATCCTATCTCCAGGCCTCAGCTGCTTCTTCTATAAAATGGGAGATTTGTAGTAAACTATTTCTAAGCCCCCTCTCTGAACTCCAGACCTCCATCCCAAGCTCCCTAATGCTGTAAACCTGTGATGTAAACTTACGGACCCAGCGATATTGCACACTAATTGTGAGGACAGGCTCCGAAATCTAACTGCCTGGGTTCAGACTCTGGTGCCTCCACTTAGCAGCACTGTTTACCCAAATGACCTACCGAGTCTTCCTGTTCCATACAATGGAGGAAATAGCAGCGATGTCCTCAGGGGGTTGCTTAAAACTGATCTGAAGCATATAGAACAGTGCCTAGCAGGTAGGAAGTATTCCTACACTAAGTATTAGCAGACTTCTCTCCCCTTAAGATTTTCTGGGACTCCGAAAATAGAAATTATGGAGTGTACAGCTTTATTTCCTATGATTGGAGTACCAGGTAACCATCATGGATGTTTTGTAAGTGGGATATCACTTAAATCAAATGGTAACCCAGGTAATAAGATGGTCCCTGAGTTTAAAAAGACTGAGTTGAATTGAAGTTCAAGTCCAGGATCATGTAGTACCTTAATCTAGAGGTATGGTAACATTCTTGTGGCATAGCTGTGGCCCCTACCCTGGCAATAGATAAGAGTTACTTTAAGAAAAAATACCAGTGTCCTGGTATCACCCTCCAGAGAATATGCGGTTTTTAAAAATAGTGTTTGGGTATTGTTTAATGTCTTGTTTTTTGAAGATGTGCAGGATTTGGGGTAACATTTTTATATAACTGAACTACTTGGTGCCTTTGAATTCGCTTTTATGCTATTATTATCCCTGACAGAACAACTAAGTTAATTTCAAGTCTTTTCAGTTTGGCTGACTTCATAGAATCTTCACTCTGGTGAATCACTGGTGGTTTTCATGGGGAGTGTAAGAAAGAGTCTCCCGACAGCAAGGATGTCTTTGCTGTTGGCCCTTGAATTTCAGAGTTGAGAGTGTCCTCTATGGTTGATGGTCCAACTCCGTTTTTACCTGTTAGAAGGTTGGAAATCAATCTTAGTTGATTCTTTGAAGCGAGGGAGCAGATGGCCAGGGTCCCAAGTGCAAAGTCACAGGTACCCAACCCACACCCTCCACACAGGCCCCCGAGGGTGGGGAGTGCCCGCAGCACAAACACTCTTCAATTCTACCTTGGGCTTCAGACCCAAATCTCCGTCCACTCCTCACGACGGTGTGGAGCAGCTCTCAGGTGGGTCTTTTCCAAATCTAGACACAGAGGTGGCTTTTCCTACAAGTACCTCACTCTGGCCACCAGCCTAATTTCTGATTAGTTCTGTTTATAATTTTCTGTTCCTCTTTTGGGGAGCCTAACTTGAAGTACTTGAGATCTCTTGTTTTATCGGTGACCCCGTAAAGCCTTTCTTCTTTGGGGTGATGGAATAGGGAAGACAGAGGGAGGGGTTTGGAGACTGGCAGCTCCATGAGCTCCCCCTACAACCGTGGTTCTCAACCGTTACTATGCACAGAAATCACCAGGGAGCTTAGCTACCTGTGCCCATTCTCCGTGCCCATCCCTGGAGATTCTGATTCCATGTGCTCAGGCCAGAGCCAGCAATCCAGCTGCTGTTGAAAATACAGCTGGTGGTGATTGGATCAGCCCTCCTGGGCTGCCACAGTGTCACGAGCGTTTGTTTGTGATACAGTCTTTCCTATAAGTCAGCCTGGTAACTGCTCAGCTAGCTGCCTGCTGACACCAAGGAATACACAAGAGTCACACACAGTAACTATGCTGTTTACTCAGCTTTTATTGATGCAGATTCACTCAAAGTAGAATGTCAACATGCATTAATATCCTATTCACACTCTAACAATCTGAGAATTATCACACACACATACATAGCAATCAATGGGATGAACCCGAGTCCCAGAGTCTCAGTCTGCAGGTCCCGGAAACAGCACGGTGGGCAAGGGAGCTGCCAGCCTCTTGCAAGGAAGGATCTCTGGAGCCAGGTGGGCAGTAGGGCAGACAAAGTCCTCGGCCCAGCAGGGCAGAGCCTCTGGCAGCCAATGCTAAGAGATCAGCGTGGCGTGGAGCAGCACTCTGGTGTGTGGAGCTCAGCTGTCTCAGCAGTGGTCTGGAACCTGCCTCAGTTACACCTGGAAAGTGGTGTACTCCACCTTTCTGGGTCTTTTTCAATAAATGTCTTGGCACCCTTGATGCCGAGTGTGGAATTTTCCTAGGAGCCTATCTATAGGTGGTACATAGCTGTTCTGCTTGACACCCCTGCAGGCAAGTGTGGAATTTCCCCAGGAGCCTATCTATGGGTGGTCCTGCTCTGCAGACATGGCTATTCTGATCACATGTGCAAATATCTTAAGTGCATCTCCTTGCCAGATGTGTATAGAGTGGCTTAGGTAGCTTCCCTCTTGAACCAAAGTGTCATGGCTGACTGACAGCCATTTTGGTGGACATGAGAGCTTCTACTTTGTTTTATATACTTTATGCTCTCTTGATCAGACCAATGCCATTTTATTGGTCCTGCTCTCCACACATAGCACAATACAACAGACTGGGGGCCGTAATCAACAGACCTTGATTATCTCCCCACTCTGGTGGCTGGAAGTCCAAGATCAGGGTGCCAACAGGGCTGGATTCTGGTGAGAGCTCCCTTTCTGGCTTGCACGTGGCTGCCTTCTCGCTGTGTCCTCACGTGGCTTTTGCTCTGTGAACTGCGTGGAGAAAAATAGAGCTCTCCAGTCTGCCTTCCCTTCTTATAAGGACTCCAGTCCCATCAGATTAGGGCCCCACCCTTATGGCCTCATTTAACCTTAATTACCTCCTTAAAGGCCCTATCTCCAACTATAGCCACATCTGTGATGTAAATCATAGAGCTTCATGTGTGATTTGGAGGATGGGGTGGGGGGTACTCACCATTCAGTCCACAGTAGTGATTGAAGAGGCATTGAACTGCACCTGGAAAAATGCTGGGTCAGAGTGTGTCCTAACAACCCAAGATTTCATTTGTCAAGCATCTAGTTTATAGCACCATTCTGATAACAGAGGCATTAAGATGTCTACATAGATTAAAATCTCTGTCTATAATAAATATTTAAATGCAAAGTATATTTTGAATGCCACGAGAGTGCTCATTTTCATAAGTTTAAATGGTTGCACTCCTCTTCAGAGAAACTTTTTAATTTAAATCACGGAGTGGGCTTCATTGATACAGAAGAGAAGAAGCCCCTGATCCCTGACACTTGCTTGTCATGGGGTTTCCAGAGAAGCACCCCAGGAGAAAGCCACGGTACCAGCTTGTCCTCACCTGAGCCTGGACACCAGGGACCAGCCAGGAGGTCAGCTGACATGAAATCGTGGCCTCTTAAACACTTTTCCGAATTGTGAAGACAAACGCAAGCTGTTTACATGGTCTGAAGTTTGGTCCACTTGCTTGGTCCCTCTCAGTCTGGAGTAGCTTTTCCCACAGGGAAGCTTTCCCTTCTTGCACATCAGGATCTGGGACCTGAATGTAGCTGGTTTTATTTTTCCAACCCCCTCACCCACTCCCTCCTCCTCCTGCTCCGGAGGGGGAAGATATCACATATCAGAGAGTTTCTGCTTCAGAAAGACGTGGGTACGTCTGCAAATCCTCACGGAGACCTCTGTGTATTCCAATTTTATCTGCAGGGTTCAGAAAGAAATAAACACTAGTGTGGGGTGCAGGATGGGGTTTTTTCCCCCTTTCTAGGAAAAATGCTGATGATTAATGCCTCCGGGTGTCTTTTTAAGTGCTCAGTGTCAAATGCACAAGTGCTCTTCCAAGTGAGGGGCCTGCTTAGTCCTCTTTTTCTCTTGCCCATAAACCCCAGTCCTACAGCTCTTGTTTATTTTGATGGAACTCGGGTCTCCAGTTCTGAGTCTCCATTTCTGTCCTATTATTTTTTTAAAAGGTACAACAAAAAAAAACAAATGCTTTCTGCGATTAGGATGTGATATGTAAATTTGGACATTTATAGTTGATCTTGGCTTGTTTCTCAGAAGAATATCAAAAACAAAGCCCCACTTTAATATTTGTAGAAGGGTCTTCAATGGCCGGACCCCCAAGTGTGGCCGGACACCCCAGTGTGCCGTCCTTCCAGCTGTGGTTTTTGTGTTACTCTCCCAGGATCTTTCAATGTCAAAGAGTGTGACACCAGGCTAGTGCGGTGTGTGGTTTGGCAGGGTTACCAGTTAGACTGCGTTTACGATCTTAATTCCTTCCTAGCGACCCTGAGCAAATTCTAACAGTCATTGATGGGCTGTAGGTTTGTGAAAGAGCTGCCAGGATCAAGACGTTGATTAATATAAGGAATGAAAAAATGAAAATAAGAGCTCATGGTGTCCAGTGGGAAAGACGATTTATATTTTCTGATCTGCAGTTAATATTCTCTCACCCCTCCCCGGTAAACATTTGTTTCTTGCCCCCTCGCTAAGTCTTATCCCTGGTGGTTTTAATCTTAGGGTACTTTCTTTTTCCCGCCTAATCTTATATAGCATAACAAATAAGTGATGTTTTTAATTCTTTGTTTCATATGATGTACAAATTGAAGAGAAATAAATTGTTCTTACCAGATTATTTCTAGGAATCTGGTCATTCTAGAACTACTAACCTAGATAAAGTGTAGTGTCCAAAAGTGTCCATGTGTGTAACCCAGAGTCAGAATCTCTAGGCTCCAGGGATGGGCATGTCACATAAGGGAGTGAAGGGAGACAGGTGTCCTACTGAAGGGAGTGGTGGAGACTGCGGCAAACTGGAAAGCACATGGCCAGATAATTGGAGAAAGCTTAGCTCCCCCTGCTGCCGCTGAGTGGGAATACAAGAGTGGTGGGACCACCATTTCCTCCTTCTTTTTCTGGCATCCCTCTTTCCCATGCCAAAAAAAAAAAAAAAAGAATCTGCATTTGTATTAAAATATCCTGACTTTTAAAATTTGGTTCCTCAATTGAAAGACATTTAAACCCAGTGGTGACAAACAAGTCTTCAGGTCTCCCTGTGTCTGCTTGCCCTGAATCATAACTTCTGGGGAAGTGAGTCTTGAGCTCACACCAGACCTCACCAGGACTGGCTAAGTCACATGAAAAGACTAAACTTTGCCAGCTCTATTATCCCTTTCCACTAGCACGAGGACAAGCCCTCATCCCCTCTCCTCTACTCCTGGGCCGGGCCGGGCCGGGCCTCCGTGGCTCCCCATTTCCCTGCCCTTTGCCCCCGGGTGCTTACCCTCCCAGGACCCCGTCCTGAGATATTTGGGGTCTCTAGGCTCCCCGTGGGAGTTTACCTAGTGGACCACCCACCCCAGGCTGCCGATGCCACCTGTCTCTCTCTATGGGAAAAGGACTCCCTTTCCCCTTTTTTTTTCTCTGAAAAATCCTACAGCTAAATTGCTTGAGATATTACAGCTCCAGCCCCAACCCCCACACCCCACACAGAACCTATGACACATACCTGAAAACATCTGAATCCCAGTTTTAGATATTATCAGATTCTTCTTCTCCTCCCCCCCCCGCCTTTTTTTTTTTTTTTTGCGCCATCTTAAATACATCCCTTGGAAGTCAATCGATCACTCAGTCAGTCCATCAGAGCAAACAAACCAGGTTCCAGCTTGAGGGACAGCTACAAAGAATCTCCCAGTCTTACCCAATTTCCATGGAGGCTGAATCAGGGCCCGTTACACTGAATTTGTTCTGATCACCGTAATTGCATATGTACTTAAAGTATATGAGCTCCTCGGATCATTTAGAGCAAGTCATACTTTTCAGTATCTGTAAGTATAGGAGCATGATTTTTGCAGTTGTACAGTTATATCAATTTTTATATTACCACTGTTCCAGGAATATATTAGCTCAGGTGCTTGGTTGGGATGCAACCCTAAATTATATACCCCTGTGGTCAAATGAGTTATTTTGTAACCTTCATTATAACCTTGTTTTCAGAACACAATTTTGCAGAAAGTGGAGATGAGGTCACTAAATAAGTTAAAAGCTTAAACCTGATGCTAGACATTGGCCTGCTGTCAGATGATGTTCATAATTTTTGTGGGGAATCTTTCTGTTGATAATAGTGGAGTTAGGTGTCTATCACAAGTTTGGCCACATAAGGAATTATAGGTAATTTACATCAGATTCCCTGTACAAAGGCCGCATGCTCCTGGTTTTTGCATCAGGTCATGCTCACCTGACTGTAATTGCGGGACCACGTGTAAGATCCTCATGTTATCCGAGAGCCTCAAGAGAGACCGGCGGTGCCGTTAAGAAGGGGGTCGTTGTGTCTGCCCATCATCCAAAACCATGGAACCTGAGATTCATAGATTAGGGACGTGTTCCTAAATGTCATAGACTCCAGAGTTTTCATAGTGCTAACCCAGAGCCATCTGGAACCCAAAGAGGTTAGTGACTAGCCCAAAATGACAGAATTGTCAGGGACAGCTGAGATTTCACGTCTCAATTCCAGGTCTTGTGTCCTTTCCATATGTCATTTCATGGGCTTCAGTGGAACAAATTAGTTCAGCCTTGGGGATGGTTTTTATCGCTACATCACTGGGACGATGACCAACACTCACGGTGAAAACCTAACTCCCCAGTGCTCTTAGAGCAGCTTCATCCCCTGGGGCGGGGGGTGACCATTTTGTCATGTCTTTACTGTACAGA
Source organism: Furipterus horrens (assembly GCF_987537825.1). NCBI lineage: Eukaryota > Metazoa > Chordata > Mammalia > Chiroptera > Furipteridae > Furipterus > Furipterus horrens. Next base: position 182,338,405 of record NW_028327176.1, read on the forward strand.
CACATGAGCAGATGTCATTATGTTTGGAGCCATACCAGCACTGGGCAGTTGTCCCCAGCTTTGGGTGTCCTCGGAATGGGGACCAACTGATCCTGGGAAATACTCGAGGCTCAAATGTGCATGGTCAATACATAAGCCCCCGAGAAGTAGCAAGACAAACCATGTAGGGCAGCCCTTCCCCCAGTCTGTCCTTTGTGACCCCTTTTCCTTTAGGCTCCTTTGGTGTTCACTTTAATATGTTTATACCTGGTCATAATGCTGGGCAGGGAAGTTGTGGTTTGCTGTAACCACACCTGGTACCAGACAGACGATGGGGCAAGAACAGTCATAGTTGCTGCCCAGCAGCTCTGCCCAATGTCTGCAGGGAGAGCAAGAAAAGCCAAGAAGAGAGAGGCTGATATATGCAGAGAAGGGGGTCACCCCAAAAGGAGAGAAGGAAACTAGACGATACTTTAATAAGGAGGCCTCATTAGAGTAAACAAGTTATTATTGTGGTTTGAACAGCATATTGGCAAACAAGATTGTCCAGAAAAAAATCCAGGTTGGGTGGTCGCTGTGGGCATAACACCAAGTGTACCAGCAGTCTCCACTTGCAGGAAGGAAAACTACGGGGGCAGTCTCTTCTCTCTGCCTGGCTTCCTCTGGTTTGCCCCTTCTCAGTCTTCAGAGACCAGATCCCCTTTTGCAGGGAAGCCTCCTGTGACCACCCCGACCCAGGCCTTGTCCCCTTCTGCATGTATGTACAGTGCTCTGTGCCTTCCCTGCGTAGCACTTACTTGTGTGATTGTTCAGCGTCTATCTCCCTGGCCACACTCCGGACCTTGGAGGACAGAGTGCTATTGCCGTATCTAAAAGTATGACTTAGGAGGAGCAGGGAGAGCATTTCTTTTCCAGAGGATGTTCTTTAAACTGACCCTTTCCAACATTTTTTGACAGTAGGAAATTGGCATGAGAATTGTTATGATCTGAAAACACTTTGTGGGGAGGCCATAGAAAAGCAGGATCTTGAGGACACACGGAGACGGCCATGTTTAAGTGCTATGGCACCCTCCCCACAGCACAGGGGGTGAAGCACCCCTCCCCCACCCCATTGAACCCTGACTCCAGAACTCACTAAGGGTAGTTTCTCAATAAATATTGGAAGGAAGAGGCATATACTATGAGAGACCTGATAGCATCTCAGCTAATTAAGGAAATTCAAAATGGAGGCGAGATGTGATTTGTCTTGTGCTTTCCTGGAGTGGCCTTTGAAGAACTTGTGCTCTGGGTGAGAAAATACTTGAAGGATTAGAACTGCTCTGGGGTGTGATGGACTGGCTGGCTGAGCAGGGATCAAATGCCTGGTCATTGACAGGATCCAAGCAGAGACTGCACATGTCTGATGAGCTATTGTAAGCAATCATTCCCACAGCAGATAAGAAATTAAACTGGAAAACCTCAGGGTATTGATCTACTGTTATCACAGAATTTCAATCCATACATCCCCTACTCAAAATAAACTTCATAAAGGCAGGAATTTTTACCTGTTTTGTTCTGTGTCCTGTCTTTAGTGCTTAGTGCCTAGCCTGGCACTTTGTAGCTGCTTAATAAATATTTATGGAGTAAACGTATGTCAGTAGATAGTAAATTCACAATGTGTTCTTGACATTTAATAAGTTCAAATCAAGTATGTATTGCATTGATTTCAATCAAGCCTGTAAATCAAAAAACAGGCTAAGACTGGACAGTAAAAAGCTACGGTCAACATTCCGATGAAGCATGTGAAGTCAAATGGTTATCAGCCTTTCAGACCAGTCTGGAGTTAGTATGAAGTTGTAGCCATCAAGGAACCAGCTTAGCTGGTCCAAATGGAGAGTATAATGCAGGGGCTGCTTTGTTAAAGCGGGTGTGGCAAACGGAGCCAGTAAGGAATGTGAAGCACCAAGAGGCTTAGCAACAGCAGGAAACTTTAACCATCATTCTCAAGGACAGCCCACAGGGACCCCAAGGGACAAGGGAACAACATAGCTGAGAGAGCCCGGTGAGTTGGAACCACGGAGGCCGGGCTGCCTTGGCTGCAGCCACTGCTAAACACTAGACGCTGGACCCCTGCCAGGGAGCAGGAAGAAATGCCCACTTCCCTATTTCCCTCCGCTCTTTTTTCCATTAAAAAAAAAAATTATTAATTAAATCTTTTAAGAAAAAGAGTTGTCCCACTTACATATGCATTCATTGACCGGTTCTTATATGTGCCCTGACTGGGCATCAAGCCCACAACCTTGGTCTATGCGGATGCTGCTCTAACCAACTGAGCTACCTGGTCAGGGTCTACTTCCCTCTGCTCTTTGCCTTGTAATGTTAGTACCTCCCATTAGCCAAACCCACCTGGAAGCCGGGGCAAGTCAGAGATGGGGTGGAGGGTCAGCACATGGGGAATAACCATCACATAAATTTATTCTGTGCACCTTCTACCTTAATTATACAAATAATACATATTCATTCAAGAAAATGTTGAGACTGGGTCATAGTGAGGGAACTCCCTCACAATCCCACCTCTCAAACCTCAAGATGAAATGTTTTGTTTTATTCTCCTTTTTCTCTCTCTCTCTCTTTTTTCCTTTCATATACTTGATTCGAACATTTTTATTCAGAATAAACCAAAATAAATTCGATTACACTTGTTTCTTGGCCTAATTAAGATGAAGCCCATGGCCTGACAGAGAGCCCTGTTTCCTTTCCTTTGTTCTGCGAACATAAACAAGTTACTTCATGCACCTCTGTGGGAACCAGGGATTAGGCAAGCGTTTGGACTCACAAAAACTTTCAGCAAGTTTGGCTCTCAGCTTGGATACCAAGTAATTAAATATAAGATGAAAGACAAGTCCAACAGAGCGCACTCCCCAAGACTGGAAAAGGAAATACAAGCAAAGGCAGCCTCGCTTAGCTGGATTTCACTGTCAACAGAAAAGTTTCTGTCCCCCTTTCCTAGTGTTTGAAGGGCAGTGTGAAAATAGAGGGCAAGACAGTTCAGGAAAACAGAGCGAGTGCTCAGTACACAGCTCCTGTGACACCTGCAGCATCCCACACTGCTTCAGAGCACTTGCCACACTTGTCATTATTTACCTGGTACTTGTCTAGCCTGCTCGACAGGAGCTTCCAGAAGGCAGAGCCCAGCAGGAGCCTGGCATTGAGCAGGTCCCCAGGTAGCAAAGGTGACAGAGCGGTTGATGTTCTTCCAGTCAAGGAAAAGTCAGGTGGGTGTCGCTGTGTGTGCCAGAGCTCTGGAAGGCCAAGATGGGCGTTGAGGACCACTGTCATGTACCCCAGGTTAGCGGCCCCCTGTGGCCTTCTTTAGGTAAAAATAAGAAACCTGCAAGGTGTTAAGTCATCTCAGCTACTTCAGAGAGGAGTTAAGTTCTGCTTCTCTGAAGGGGGACCTGTATTTGGCCTTTTACAGATCTCTTCCTGAATGGGATTGTCCTCATGAACCAGTTCAAGAGGCCAAAGGAATAGAAAGAAGCTCAAACCACCCACTTCGGTTCTAGAAGTAAGATAGCCTCCCCACTGGGGGACATCCATTTGCTCCCTGTTCATACATCTAGCACTTAAGCTGTCAGCTACTGCGATGCTGAAAGTGGCCTTGGCACTGGGGGAAGATCACTGACGGTGGCCGTTCTGAAGGGTGGCAGTCGCCGTAGGGAAGATCCAGAACAGCTCAGAGACGGACTCATGGCCGCTCTGAGCAGCTTGTCTGTGTCTCCTCTGCAAGCTGCTTTTGGTCATGGCCTCTAAACCCACCTTGATCGCGCCTGGAGAATAGGGCTGCAGCTGGCGAGGTTGGGCTCAGCTCTCCCCGCCACTTCATCGCCTTGGGACTGTGGGGGGAGGGCTGGTCAAGGGGGCTGGTCCCTCTCCCCTGCCAACGTGAGAAATGGCTTTGCAAGCTCACGTAAAGGTTGTGAACCTCCACGGTTGTTCCCTGAATCTACTGTCAATTTTCATTTTAATTGTTATTTTGGAAAATACTGCTGCAGGATTTCAGCAGAGCATCCAAGCTCCTTCTCCAAGTTCAAGTATATTTTTAAAGAGGGTTTTCAAAGTATGGATTGTGTTGAATGCCTTTCGTTATGAATGGATTAGATGTGTGTTATCTACTAGAAAAAAAATGTGTCTGGAAACAGACTGCATTCTTAGAGGGATAATTAGTTCATTGTGCTCCGCACAGCGAGTCCTCCCATGGTGTCCTGAGAGATGGGACTGATCTAGTATTGAAACCAAGAGACTATTTGTAACATATTGCTTGCTTGATATCTAAAAATTGTTCAGTTCAGAAATAACTGAGACTTGATTTCATTGTCTCTGGATAATAAAGACCAAAATATCCTACTAAAAGAACAGAGCAGAAAATAGAGCCAGCGATTGTTCTAGAGGCAGGGAAATGCGCCCATAGAGAAACGCCTGGAACCACAAGATTTTAGAGGCCAAGGATGTGTGCCCTTCGGGGCCACCTTGTTGGTTTTCATGGCAGAGTGCTCCATGGTGAAGGAAAGTGCGACGTGATTGCAAGGTAAGGGTGGGCCCTGGAAAAGTGCTGTGAATGATGGGCTTTGTGTGTCTGTTTTTTGAAATTCTATGACCATGCCTCAGTACTGACACATTAGTGCAACAGGGGTTGAGGAATTCTATTTCCAGCTGGATAAATGCAGCTCTGGTAACTAGTTATTATTTATAGTTTGGTTTCCATTGTGAGATTCGGTATTCCAGGACAGACAAAAAGTAGTACTTTCATTTAGTTTCTCCTATACGTGAGTGCTTTTGTCTGCCTTAGACCTGTCTTCTGCTGAGAGTAAACACTTTTTTAAATTTGTGAAGACAAACTTGCCATTATAATTATTTCACTTTGAAAATAGTCCTTTTAGGGAAAAAACAGATTAGCTTTTTTTGTTTGTTTAACAAAATGTATAGGTCGCTTTGTATAATAATAGCAAGGCAGAATTTGTAGTTGGTGACATTTTCTGGGTAGAGTGTCTAGAAGAGTGTCTATAGATTTTCAATAAACAACACTGCAATGCAGAGGCCATTAGTACATTACATCTCAGTTCAGGAGGAAGGTCAGTGTGTCCTCTGACGGGCCGTCAGTGGGGACGTGTGATACCTCTCGGCATGCAATTGACTTTAATATTGATCATTTACTTTGTGGTATGTGGTTAGAAAATATAATCTCATGCCTTTGTCTTTCAAAGGAAAACGTTCTAATGGACCAAAAATAAAAATAAAAAATAAAAAATAAATTAAGAACGTTTTGTCAGTGGCCTGTGTTCTAGAAAGCAGTTGGTTTTACCATTTGTCTTGGGACACGTGTCACAATGACAAAGTTCTAAATCACAAGAGAAATAGGTTCACCCCTCCTCCAGCATTTAAATTGTCATGCACCATATATAGAATATAGGTTGTGTTTTGAAATACCCCTTAGAACTTCTGGTGTCTTTGTATCTGAAAGTGTAAGATCGTTTTTTACCTGCCTTATCTCATATTGATTATATGGAGCGAAATCTTTGCTTGAGTCCAAAAACTGTATGCATGCCTTCGCCCTTCTCTCTTTCTCTGGACCATTCTTTCATCCTTCATTGCACAGCTTCTTGGAGCTGTTGCCTGGCTGCAAAGCCAGCAAAGCATCTCAATTAGGTCAGACCTGGTCAAGCCTGTAGGACCGCAGGCTATTTGTGCTTTGGCCCCTCCACCTCCCCTGTCTCTCCAGACAGCCCCATTCCCACCTCCTTCCTAAAAGGCCTGTAAATCCTCAGGAGGATACCCAGGCTAATTCATACTACTGTGACAGCAATTCCATCACCCTTCCCAAAGGACATTAAAGTCTTAGGACTTTTACCTGAAACCAAAAAGAGATGGTTTCTCATAGTAGAATCCCAGGCCCTATGGCAGATTTCCAGCAAGGGATGCTTTTCAATGGCGGGGTGCCCTGGTCCTCCTCCAATTAGGCCACAAGGCTGGCCTGCACTGAGCTTGCTGGCTGGATTGTGTCCTGCTGGCTGTAGAAATGTCCTGTGGGTGCTGGGTCCCCAACCTCCTTCCTGGTTGTGTCACCAAACACTGCGAGGGAGGGTCACGAGAGCCATTTTCCAGTAACGGCCTTTTTCACCTATCAAGGCCTAAATATGCATTGTATCTGTGGCCAATCTCACTATCATTTAAAAAAAGGTTTAGCGGAACAAAAACAATCTTTTCTCCTACTGTTAATCCTGGCAAATACATTATGCTGCAAGAAGCGGCAAGGATGTATATTTGTGCCTTTCGTGTGTCTTGGGATGTATGTGGCTGCATGCATAAAAGCCCAGTGGCCAGACAGCTGGACCCCTGCAAGGGGTGTTAGAATTCCACTGTAACCCATGTGTGGGGTAAGAGATGGGAAGGACTAGACAGAAAATCATGCAGAGCGAGGGTGGAACAGAGGCTGTAAGAAAATACTGAGGCCCGGAAGGCTCCTCTGTTCAGGTATGAAAGAGCCTTGAATGTTGCTCAAGAAATATAACTTTCTTTTCCTCCCTCTCTGCTACTATGTGTCTGTTTTGCCCCTCCCAGGGCCCTATACACTATTCAGCTGTTAATTTATTCAGCAACTACTTAGTACTGGGATAAATATAAGGGAAAAAAAGGGGGGGGGTATGTTTCTTGCTCTAAAAAAGCTTCAAATTAAAAAAACAAAAACAAAAACTAGATTCAAAATACTATGAACCTTCCGTAGTTGTGGCTGCAGTACAGTGTGGTTTCGGGTACTTGGCAAGTGATGTGATAGAAGTTGATGATTTCACTAAAGCAAGAATCGCAGGTGAACTAACAAATGACTGACCCAGGGGGCCACATATGGCTTGTACTGTCACTTGAAAGCTGTCCTTCAAAGCTGAGTCCCTAATGCAATGCAGTTTCCAGATTGCCCAGCACCCACACTCCAAGCAGCTTTGCTGTTTTTACTTGTAATATACATAGCCCTTCTGAGCAATGGCTTTTAAAAGTACTGTTTCTTTGCAAAAACAAAAACAAAAAACCAAGTAGTGTACATTCATACTTTATTGGAAGATCAAAGTAATTAACTTGTGGTCTTGGGATTTGCGCAGAAAACAAATGAGCCAAGAAACCAGCAGCCTCTGTGTGCACCTGTCTAAGAATTGACATCTTTGTGTCTTCCACATGGATGTCTAATCTACAGGAAAGGAAGACTCCCTGCTCCCCAGGCTGACAATCCAGGCAGGAGAGAGACCAACCGTTAGGAAAGAATTCAGTATGAAACCACGTGATACTTAACTCTAGGGGTAGTGAACAGCCATTCAACAAATGAACGGAGCAGTGGGCTGGAGGGGTCGGGGAGGATCAGATAGAGCTTTTAAGATATGAGTTGACTCTTAGATAAGTAGAAACATGGGTCTGGGGGATGTCATTTGGGGGGGGGAGAGAAATCTCTATGGATCCTCAGAATGGAGTCTTCAGAGTCCCCACAACCCAGGGGGGTCCCTTCCTCTCAAGCTGCCTTTTGAGCATCCGTAACATAGTGATTCCCATCAAGCTGCTGAATCTTGTGGGGGAGAAATCATTGCCACAAGTTGTCTTCTGAACCGACTGATAAATTTCCATCCAAGTGGCTTTACTTAAATAGCCCCGTAAATGTTCAGCCTTATTTGAAGGAAATAGGCATTAAAACAAATTATCCTATTATGTTGTTAGTTTAAAATCACTTAATAGGCATGATAGAAATGGTTAAAGATGATCAGCTAATGTTATTTTCCATAACCACAAATGAATGCTTTAGATGAAACTTCTATTTAAAGGATTTTGATTCTTAGTTGAGTTTTAGATATTTATGCATGGGCATAATCCATATTTTGTGTTTTAGCTCCCTGGTGCACTGGGATCCGTTTTCAATAATATTTTGTACTTCTGAAGAGCTTCATCTAAATAACTCAATATCTTTTTCAAATGTGAGCCTTTTGAATATTTTTTTTCCAAAAAAAAATATAAGTACTTAGGGAAATCCAAACCCAAAATAGTTTGAAGTTTATCCTACTAAAGTTGGGAGTTAATCATTCTGACTTTACTTCTTAGTATTCATGACTATAAAATCAAACAATGTAACTTTTTCTAAGATACCTATTCCTTTACATTTTATATATTTGTCTTCAGATAGATTTTAAATACTGTTTTTAACAAAGTCAAGCTTCAAGGTATTCCTATTTCACTATGCTTCCTTAAAACTGTGTCAAATGTCTCCATCAATGAACAGAAACTAAGATCCAAACTTTTTTCAGCTGGGTGTTATTCACTGCCCTGCCCCCACCCCAAACTTCACTGTAAAATTTGTGCTAAAGATGTGTCCACTTACTTTGAAACAGACTTATAATTCAGGAAGTGAACTTGGAAATATCCAAAGATCCCTCTTCTTTTGTGGACTTTCATGAGAACGGTGGGGGGGGGGGGGGTGGCGCCGGGGCCAGGAAGGTAAAGCCAGAGCAGCTTCAGGCCAGCGAGGGTTGTATTTGATGTCCACAAAGGAATGGCAGGCGCAGGGTGTTGCTCAGCGAAGTGTGCATTTTCCAGTTGCCCACAGTGGTGCCTATTGTCCTGTTTCTCAATTGGATGATGTCATGTTTCATTTAAGGCTCTCTCTCGGTGATGCTGAAGCCTGTGGTCTGCACACCAGGGGAAAAAGGCAGTGAGAAAGTTGCAAATCAGGTTTTTGTAGAGCCTTTGTGTGTCGGGTTTTGAGAGATAAAAGCTGACTCATGCAATATTTCCACGGAAGGAGCTGCACAGACTAGTAAAAGCTTCTTGTTTTACCTGCCTGAGCCTCCAGCGAGGTCACTGCATCAGCTGAAGGCAGACGATGCGGCTCAGGCTGGGAGAGCGCAGGTAGGTGCTAACGCGAACGCGCCCCAGAGAAGCAACGCCCGGCAGACTTGTCGCTTCGCTTCCCTTGCGGGGCAGAGGGGGCCAGTCCGCTGCGGGGAGACGCTGTCGCAGGGGGCTTTCTTCAGAATGCCGGCAGGGACGGCAGCTGGCCCGGATATATATTACAGCTGTTCTGTTATAAACGTGATCTGTGGAAAGGAGTACCCAACAATGGAATTGGTTTAGAAGGTGATTTCGTTTCCCCCTCCTCTGAACTGCAGTCTATCTTAAATGGGTTTTGCCTTGTGTGGGTTTGGGTTTGGTCGTTCTTTAAAGTTAAGGGTGAAATAGAGAGCTGATGTTTGTGATTCTGGGGAGAAAACTAAAATCTTAAGTTGCCACACATAGAATCCTCAGCATTGTACTGGGCTTTCTTTGTGAGGTTTATGCAGGCTTAGCTGGCGGGGGGGGGGGGGTGGGGGGGTGGGGGGGGGCGGACGACAAAACCAATGTTTGCAAATTGCAGGCTTAGCAACTATAGTGATGAGATGTAGTCTGAGTCCAGTGGTAACCAAAGTTGGCTAAGTAAATGCGGTCTCCATTTTCGGTGTTTATTGGTCAGAAATACTTTTGTCAGGAGAAATAATCGGGGAGAAGGAGGCACGAATTGTGTTCACATTGGACTCTGCTTTTATTTTGTTTCATTATTTGAATTTAGTGATAGTAATGTATTTGAAAGATGTATGTATTCGGTGTTCCTTTTCCTTAATCATATTGAACATAAAATCAGTTCTCTTAACTTAAAACACTTAAGTACTTGATACAAATTGAGGTTGTGATTTGAATTTCTTTAAACAACTTTTTCAGATTATAAAAGTAATATACTTGCTGAAGAAAAGTGATATTAACAGATAAATATCAAAGTAAAAACATCTGTTCTTTTACTTGGTAAAAACCAGTGTTAATATTTTATTATATAACCTGTCTCTTTCTAGTGTGGATAATAAATAAGGGGCACTTTAAATTCAAAATTGGGATGACATTGTACATACGTTTTCTAAATCACCCATTTTTCTCAACAGTGTATTATGGTCACTTTCTACACTTTTAAACATACGAAAGGCCATGACATTTAATAGTTTTCTATTGGCCCTTCCAGATGGATGTATTTACTCAGATCTCTATTGTTAGACACTTTGAATTCACTTCCTCCTCCTTCTCTAAGAAAATGTTTAGTGTACTTTATGGATGGATTTATTTACTCAGTGAGCTATTGTTAGTCACTTGGATTTCTTCTCTTCTTCCTCCTTTTTTTTTTTTTTTAAGAAAACATCGTTTAGCCTAATGCCTCCCTCTCTCCTGCGCAGAGATGTTTCTGGGCCTGTGCTCACTACAGACAGAGCCTGCATGGATCCCTCTTGTTGTTCAGTGACTTCCCTGAGACTGATGTCTCCACCCTAACAGGAAGGTGCTGTTCAAAGTGAAGCTGGAGGACAGATTATTATTTAGTCTAAATTAAAAATAGAGTTTTGTAGCCTTTGGAAAGGCAATGATATGCATTGCATTATCCAAGACCTGGCATTAGTAGGAGGCAGAAGAAAATTGCTGTTTTGTGGTTCCTCCCTGCGCTATGATTCCAGCTAGGAGTGGGCAGTGACTGCAGCTGAGCATTATCATGTGCTTATTTCAGGGTTGGAGGCACGTCCTGAAGGTTGGGGGGCGGGGGACCTGGGGAGTCATACTGGCCAGCTGCCTAACTTACACATGAGGAAAGCAGGAGCCCGAAGACTATAACACACACCTCAATGGTGCAGAGCCGGGACCGAGGGCCGACCCTCTGTCCAGAGGAGAGAGTGTTACATCATCACCTGATTTCTGGCTTCTCCACTGAGCCCTTCCTGCACACTCAGTTGGACACGCATCCTTTCCTTTGCACACACACACACACTACGTAGGTCCTTTCGGCACATTGGTACTGTGAGCCTTACACATGTAGCTCATGCTCAGTCCCTCACTTCCTGATCCTAAGCTCCTTTTCTCCCCTTCTGTTATGTGAATCTATATCCTGGGACAAGGAAAACTAGACTAGAAATCAGAAACCACGGTCTCTGATTCACAGTTCAGCTTTGACCACAATAGTGCCTGACCTCTCTGTTTATTTTTTCCATGGATAAAATTTTTTAAAACAATGACTTGTGAATGAGTTTTGAGGCTTTGTTTTGTTTGTTTGTTTGTTTGTTTTTAAGGATAATTTTGATACAGAGTTAAAGGAGTGGCGTAACATACAAGGCTGATCTGTTAGAATCAACTGGGTAATCCTTTGCTGCATAACAAATCGCTCCCAAACCTCCCGGTTTGAAACGGTAAAAGTCATTTGTAATCTCTCAAGGTTCCTGGGAGTTAGGCGTTCAGGAGAGGCATCTGCTAGGTGGTTTTGACTCGGGGACCCATGACGTTGCCATCAGAAATGACAAAGCTGTCATCCCAAAGGCCTGGTGTCATCCACGTGTCTGGTGTCTGCTAGAAATACTTAAACAACAGTGGCCGGAACACCTGAGGCCCCTTGAGCATCTCTCTGCACATCAGTGCGGCCTCACTACCTAGTTTCTCTAGCCCGTCAGCATTAGGATACCCAGACGTTTTAAGGTGGTCGCTCAGAGCATGTCCGGACCCAGTGATTGCACGATCCCTTCTGTCTTCATGCTCTGTCATACTCTACGGCAGTGATTTTCAACGGGTGCACCGCAAGAATTTTGAAAACATGCAATACCTGACTGTTGAGTCAGGAGCACTGACCTCTTTCCCCTTAGATTGCCAAATTAAAAGATGGCAACAGCCATTGTGAATGAATCAAAATTACACCTATTTTTTTTTTTTTTTTTTTTTTTGGTGTACCACAGACTTTTAGTAATTAATTTGTATGCCATGAGATGAAAAAGTTTGAAAATCGCTGCTCTGGGACATTGGTGTCCTGTCCGTGGTTTCGGCAAGGTCCCTGCTGTTTCTGGGGCCCAGTGGGAAGGGGGGCTAATGAAGGAACAATGTCTGATGCTTGAGAAACAGACCCTTAGAGGGACACACACATGTCCCTTGGTAAGAACCTGCCCACATGGCCTTACCTCGCGGTGGGGAAGCTGGGCAGTGTGCTTGGCTGAAGCTCTTTACCAAAGAAGGAGACGTGGATTTTGGTGGACGACTGACAGTCCCCTCTGAAAGTGAACGCGCAACCCATGGTTTAGCTTTTCCTTCACCCCGTCCTCTCCTTCACCTCCCACACGAAACCACCACAAGGAAAAGCACACAGTACAGATAAAAACAGCTGCATGTGCCTGAAAAGCCTGAAGGGAATTCCCTAAGATCCTCTTTAAGCCAAAATATATGCCTGTGCCTTCCAGCAGAGACTCTGGACTCGCCATTTGGATGAAGCCAGGTAGCTGACACATCTGCTGCATGAACTGTCTTGCTGAATCCCTCCCCCGCTGCGGTGGGCCTTGTCCCTCTTCGTTCCCATGGACGAGCACAGGAATTGATTAGAAAATTACTAGAACATTTAGCATCAGACTTAACAGCTTGATGGCGTTTTTGTTCTTCATTCAACCTCTCACTTCTGGTTTTGACAAGAGCATTTTTGCCAACCATCTTTCCTGTTACTTGATCTTCTTGTTCCAATACTTGCTGTGAGGCAGGAAAGTAAGATGCTAGGAAAATTCCTTGGCAAGAGAAGTGGGGAAACTGAGACAGATAACTGAACCAACTGACCAAGCAATTTACAGCCAGATACAGAAGGTCACCGTGGCAGAAAGCCCTGGGGATCTAAAAATGGGCACAGCTGTGCCAGACCTCACCCCCAGGGTGGCCTGTCCTCCCCTGGCATAACGCTGGTCCTGTGGTTTGCACCCCTGACATTTCATATCTGAAAGACTCCCTGGCTTTTCCTCCCTAGAGATAACATCTCGGCCTCAGTTGTAGTCCAGTGCCAGGCAGGCGACCCCAGGACCAACTGCACTGACTAATGACTCCCCAAAGGGCACCCCTGGAAAACTGATGAATATTCTATTGAGATCTCCCCTAAGGCGTCCCCTAAATTCCCAGACTTTAAAAGCCCTCAAAAACGAAGGTCCTAGCGCGTGCTCTCCCTCCGAGGAGCATGCCAGCACCTTACCCTCCGTCCTCTTCTTCCCTCCAGGGATCATCTTCTAACCTCTAAGGGACCCCGTGAGACGTGCAACCAGAGGAGCAATGAGCAGCAGCAGCTCATCCCAGGCTCACCCTGTGAATCTGCTGCCCCCAGAACCCCCCCTTTTCTCTGACTTCTCAATGAGCCAAAGCAGCCCTGCCTGGGCTCTCTCCTCTTGCTTCATCTGTCCTCATCCCTTCCTTGTTTCACTGCTCCCAGCTTTCATAAACGTGCCCTGAAAACCACCTGGACCTATACTGTGACATCTTTCCTGCGCAAAGTCAAGAATCCACACCCTACAGGCCCTGTCCCCTGTCTGATAACATCTTCACAGACTTTTCAATGCAACAAGAGTTTTTTTTTTTTAACTACTGATTTTGAAAATGGTTTTAATTTACAGAAAAGTCGCCAAGATAAATCCAGAATTCCTATACACGCTTCATACAGCTGCCCCCAATGTAAACGGCTTGGGTAACCATAGAACATTGGTCAGACTAACAAATGAAGATGGTAACAAGGTGTTTGCTTTTTGATTACCAAACAGCTACAGATAAGTGTGAAAATCACGTTCCTGGATCGAACATGGGGAATTGTAGTCCTGGCCCTGCCATTGATGCAAGAATCATGTTGGTATTTTAGAAAGCCAAGAGGTGGACATTCATGTTGCTCTCCGGGGGCTTTTATCTATGGAGCTATCCGCTATCCCAGAAGAGTGTAGGAGAAGAACTCTCTCCTCAAATACCTGGTGTTGTCTTTTGAAATATACAGATGTGTGTATTTCTTATAATTTTGACTCTTAGAAGATGTTTGGGTCTCTCTCTCTCTCTCTCTCTCTCTTTAAATCATGAAGTTCGTTGTTTATATCTTTGAGGTTCTACCAAGGCCTGGCTCTGTAAGAAATGAACTTCACTGGCTGATAGAATTACTTCTTGCTTATATTTTAGTCTCTCCCGTACCTTCCCTCTTTAAGTAGTTGGTGGCAGTGTAACAGGGAGCTACGCAATTTTAGTTATTCATTGGTCTTGGGCACAACTCATTCTCTTGATTTTCCTGATAGTCCTGACAAGGAACCCAGTTAGGTATTTGTGGTCTAGAATAGCACTGGGCAGAAGATGGCAGTTCTGACAGCTCCTCAGCCCCGGCCGTGCACCGAGCTCTGCTCGCCTTGGAAAGCTGTCCTTGAGAGTTGTGACAGGAGGGGTCAGCTGCGGACCCATCAGTCCCTCCTCAACATGGAAACATGGTCACTGGCAGCTTGGACTTTACTGGCCATGGAAAGTTCTGCCTCAACCCTAAGTCAGCCCAAGAGACAAGTTAGAGCCAAGAAGAGCTGCTTTAGGTTCTGGCCGTGCCATTCCAAAGGAGAGCAATTAAAGTAATGGAAGTTGGAAGAACAAACAAAGATAAGCCAAGGAATTAAAGCTCTTTCACTGAGAAACAGTCCTGAAGTGAAATGTGTGAAAGTGTTATGTACATGGTAGCTGGGTAGCCTTTTTTTTTTTTTTTTTTTTTTTAGTTGAAAATGGCACAAGAAGGAATATTTTATTGTGATGGCTTTTAGGCTAATAGCACTTCTAGTCGTGAGAATCGTTAGGACTCCAAGGCCCCTCTACCTGCACCACCAACATCTGTAGGTTTACCAAGGGTCAGATGGACCAATATCCTCAAGGTGGGGAGAACCAGATTACTTTAGGGTATTCACGGTCAAAACACCCACAGACATGGGCCATTTGCAATGTTTGGCAAGTGTACAGAAGATGCTGTGTAATTAGCCCTGTGTGTGGGATTTGGTAAGAAAGAGAGAAGGTACCAAAAGGAAAGCAAAGCAAAGCCTCAAATTACCCAAATGTTAATACAGCCAGCCAACATCTTTCACTCAAGGAAGAGGGAAAAGCTTTCCTGCTCTACAGTTTTGTAGCTCGTGTTTGTTTATCACGGGAAATCAATTACCGCCATGTCCAGTACGCAGGAATTGTCTCCCAACTCTTTTTTTGTCCGTTCGTAACAATATTGCATACTCAGGAATGGATCTTGAAGAAAGGACAAACTTTGAAATATATGCCCCGTTCCATTCACTATTATTTAAACAAAGATTGATAAGGAAGTAAATTTGAATCTTACAGAATCATAGAATTATCTAGAATATTTCTAGATCAACATTGTCCAACTAAAGTATAATACAAGCCACATATATAACTTCTAATTTTCTAGTAGCCACATTAAAAAAAAAAATGAAACTAGTACAAAGAATTTTAAGGCGATACATCATTTAACCAGCTATTCCAAAATATCATTTCAACATGTAATTAATATAAAAATTATTGATGAGTTATTTTATACTTGGTTGCATACTAATTCTTTGAAATCTGGTGTCTTTTTTACATTTACAGCACCTTGCAATTCAGACTAGTTGCATGTCAACTGCCTGATAGGCACATGTGGCTACTGGCTGCTGTGTTGATCAGTGCAGCTCTAGAATTAAATATTAAAAACTGGTGAATTGCGTTAGGAAGAATAAGCCAGACGGGATAGAAATCTTACATTATTTCGAGGGAGATGAGAACAAGACTAGACAGTTTTTATGAGGTATATTGCTTTACGTGAGAAAACTATCATTATCTTCCAAGCAATGAATTAACGTGAAAAATGGTGTCCATTAGCAAATGCAGCCTCATATTATATGCCATTATACAACCTAGCTTTAAATGTCTCACTTCTGTTATTGGTCATTTTGGAAGGTGTTTAATTTGTGGCGATAAGCTTGGCTAAATACTACAGCTATCAGACAGATCAAATGTTCTGTTTTATAAAGTGCCTGGTTGGCAGTTGAAAGAATAGGCTGCTTGGTCCAGGGACCTAGATACTGTTGACCCTTAAACAATTCGTGGGTTAGGGGAACTCACCCCAGCACAGTTGAAAATCTGCATGTAACCTTTAACTCCCCCAAAAGTAAGTTGTCCCTCAGTAACTGCAAGGGGATGGCTTCCAGGACCCCCGCAGATACTAAAATCCACAGATGCTCAAGTGTTCTATATAAGATCAGGACAACTATAGTAGCATAATCAATAAAATATAATGTAAAATAATTTTAAATATATATAACTATGCCATAGAGCAATCCATTATTATATTAAAAATACAGGAAAAAAATTACACTTAAAAAAAAATAGATGGTATAAATCAATGCATACAGTCGTGCCTCTGTATTTGCAGACTCCCGATCAAAAACAGTATAGGTATTTATTGCAAAGTATCTGCGTTATCAGTGGACCCATGCAGCTCAAACCTGTGTGGTTCAAGGATCGGTGGTGTGTGGCCTGGTGTTGTAACATGTGGATGCCTCTTTGGAACAAGGCCCAGTGCATGTGGCTGTTTGCCTCATCCATGGAGCAATCCCCTGTCGACATGAGTCTCACATCCCACGTTGCCCTACCTCTGACAGTGTAAATGGCACTGTCATCCCCAGCAGCCCAACAGGGACTCCTCTATAAACACTGGCAATGTTTTTTGTTGTTGTTCCTCCTTCTTCCCTAGTCCCAATATTGCCTGGCTAACTCAGAGTGAAAGTAAGTTTAAAAAAATGAGCCTCTGTTGTGTTCTTTGTTTCACCATTCCTGATAATGAACATTTGCCAAGAGTTATATTAACTATTAAGTATAGTTTTCTATACTGGAGAAAAGATTGAGTCTCATCTCGTCAGGAAACCAGAACTTGCCCTGGAGACCAGTGTATCCAGATCTATGGCAGGAGGTTGATCGAGAGCGTTCCAGGTGCCCCAACTTTCATAGACAGTATATCCAACTTAAGTTTGGCCTAACACATAGCCTCATTTGACCCTTGGGACCTTAAAGAATCCTTGCATACTTTCCAAGTTAGTGCCCAGTCATGAAAGTGGGGTAACCTCATGGTTACGGTTCGGGTGGATGCCAAGGGGAAGAAAACCTTCTTGTGTCTGCTCCTTCTTAGAACTGCCCACGACTTTCTTAGCACCAATCCCAAATGTGGGCAACCATCCTCCGCGGCAAGCGTATCTCAGTGCCTGGCTGCCTCTTGGATTTTTGCCACACTCAAGTGCGAGCATGCTGTTTAGGGCAAGTGCATTTTAACTACTGTAACCGGTCCGTGTTTTATGGGCCATAAAGTTGTTACAGGGCAAGCAGAAAGAATGTGGCAAAAGCTTGGGAAAATTTGCGGCAAACGTATACCGTGCGGCAGTGGTGATGCTGATCAATTACTCATTTCCTACGCCTTTCTCACCATTTGTCCTTGTTGACCCAAGTTAGTCCCTTTATTTTAGATTCAACAATTTTAATATTTGCATTATAAGTTGGCACTCATATTTGCCAGAGATGTAAGCTCTCTAGAAAAAGTCAGGATGTTGAAGGATGTAGACTTGATGGATTCTTTCTACTCTAAAAATATTGGTACCACCTGTTTGATGACATTTATTATACAGTCAAACCCCATTCATATTCCTTTTGAAAAATGATCATTAATTTATATTCTTGTTATTGTGTTTGTCTTGTTTGAACCTTCCAAACATAAGTTTCCCTCTTCGGATTTTCTAAACAAACCCCACAAACATGGATTTTGGTGGTAAGCTAATCTACCAAAATGAAGCTAACTTTTTTAGTAATTACACTGTTTATTGCAAGGCATTTGGTGTCTATAAACCTGGAACTCAGCAGGGGGGAAAAATGTTGATCCTGCCTTACAAATGAAGTTTGGAACTTTGTGTTTCTCCGAAATAGCTTTTGAAAGGTTAAATTTCATACAGGGCCCTGCTGGACCCAAGATTTCCATGCTGTGGGTATTAAGGGATCCTTTCACTTCGCAAGTGTGCTCTTCCCATGCCCTCTTCCAAACACAGACAGCCCCGTTTCTTTAAAAATACCTAGCTTTTTCATAAAGGAATGCTGATATTTATTAATTACTTAATTATATGGTTACACTGTCACATTATCTAACTTTACATGGGGGTGGTGTTGTGAACCAAATATACTCTGAAATAGTGTAACGCCATATACACCACAAATGCAGCGTCAGCTTTCAAGCAGAGACTTAGACATGTTGTAGTGAGAGGGTAAGTTTGAAAGGGGGGACGGGTCTTAATATTTGGGTGTTTCTTGCCCAGGATTAGAAAAATATTATCCATGCGACACTTCCTTTAATGCTGTCTGCTAGTAAAATGTAAAATTGTCAGCATCCGTCAAGTCAAGTAGCAGTGGTTCCAGAATGGAGGCTTAAAATTTTGTGGAATTAAGGTGGGTTACCCAAAATGAAGAGCGGTGTTTCCCAGACTGCATAGTAGTCACACAGGGTGGCGTTTTAAGGACAATAAGAATCACTTGTGGAGCTTGTTAAAGCTATGGATTCCTTACGCCCTGACCGCTCAGCTGTTAGTATAGAAAATTGGTACCAGTCTGCACCTGTTCGTCATCCCAGTTGGTCACATTTTGAGGCAGTGGTTGTAGCGCCTCTCAGACCTTAATGAGTGTGCAGATGGCACTGGCTTCCTGTCAAAATGCAGACTGAAATTCAGTAGGTCTGGATGGTTTCTGAGATTGCATTTCTAGCACGGTCCCAGGTGATGGAGAAACTCTTAACTCACCACAGTTCCTTTGCACATCCTTCTATAACTAACTTGCTGCCTCTTTGTTTTTGATTCTATACTTGGGGTGGGTTTTAACTCCCTTTAAATTTTCTGTTTAATATCATTGTAAAATACTTGCTTATCTTGTCCTTGTTTTTTTTTTTTTTTTTTTTTTTTTTATCTAGATGTCCTCCAGTTGCACCTTGAAGTGCCATTAGCTGTCACTGAAGATCCAGAGCCCAAGACCCTAGCCAGGTGTTCCCGTTTCCAAGAACTGAAGACCATGGAGCTCTCGGACAGCGACCGCCCGATCAGCTTTGGCTCCACATCGTCCTCGGCTTCTTCCCGGGACAGCCATGGTTCCTTTGGCAGCCGAATGACCTTAGTTTCAAACAGCCACTTGGGCTTGTTTCCCCAGGATAAGGAAGCGGGGGCTATAAAACTGGAGCTGATTCCAGCCAGGCCGTTTTCCGTCAGCGAGCTGCAAAGGGATAGCCTAGCCGGACAACAGAGCACAGACCTCGGCAGCAACAGGCAGCCCCGGAGCCAGCGGAGGGTGGAGACCAACGGGGCCACCAAAACAGGTGCAGAATCGGCCACCAGCCCCAAGCTCCTCTACGTGGATAGAGTGGTTCAGGAAATCTTGGAGACTGAAAGGACTTACGTGCAAGATTTAAAAAGCATCGTCGAGGTAAGGCAAACTTTTTTTTAAGTTTGTCATTCAGGATAGATATGCTTGCTAAATAAACAGCAAAGCCAGGTGTTGGGGATGTGTAGTTTCCTAAGATGTAGAAGTGGTGTGAACATTTAAACAGATCATAACGTAAGAGAGACCCTAGGGCCATACTCATTATGTTAGAATCCTCTTCATATTTGCTTTAATGAATTGATTATGTGTTAAGAGCAAGAATAATGATACCAGCGTGTTCACCAACGCGTTGGGTTAACAACTACACCAAAGATCTGAGTGCCCGGCAGATGGTGGAGTAGACAGAGGTTGGAGTAGGACTTCAGGCCTGAATTGCAGGCATCAGGTGTATCTGGACTGAGCCCATCAGGCTATCTTCACTTTAATCACAACAGTCTGCTGGTGTCTGGCAGCTTCCAAAAATACTGAAACCTGTGTCCCACATCCAGAGACTATAATTTCATGGACCTGGGGTGTGTCTGGGTGGTGGGATTGTGAAAGATCCCAGGTGACTGTAATATGCTGACAAGCTTGGGAACTGCTGTTCTCTGCTGTCCTTTGTATCAGTTGGCATTTGGCAGAACATGGCGAAGGGTAGAGAAGACCTGTGGGCTTTGTCTTGGGAATTTCTGTTCACTTTTATAGTAAACAATTTTGCATAAATTATTTGACTCTGTGCAAAATGAGCTTAGCTTATGTGCCACCTTTCATACTCTGGAAATTCAATTATTAATTTGACTTTGATTTTTAGTAGGTTTATTAAGGATTAAGAATTACTCATTCTCAATTAATGATTAAAATATTATTATTTCAAAGGCATATTTATATATTATAAAGCTATACTCACTTTGTTGCCCAGTAATATACCAAATCCTTTCATCTGTTAGTGCCTACTTCCTGTTTTAGACTTTTAACCTAAAATGTCTCAGAGTATAATAGAACACTTGCTGATGAGAATATTCTCCACCAAATATATATATTCTTATTGCTTTAGGAAAAAAATCTAAAGCATGATTGTGTGTTGAGTTCCACAAATAATAGAACCAGACACTGCCTACTAAAAATAGTTATGACATAACTTCCCAGTAAAAATAGAAAAATCAATTGATGCTCAACCAAAACAATATGTGATACCAAATGTTGAATAAGCCAGGCCAATTGTTTTTTAATTTCAACAATGATGTCATTTGTACTTGAGAAGAAATACCTGTGAAACTGCCAAAGTTTTACAGCCTCTTAGGAAATTTATGGTTGTCAAAGCTTTCTCGGTTGATCCTTTTTCTTTCTTTCTTGGAAACTTTTCCACCTAATCAAAACTCGCTCTACTGAGAGAGGAGCCTTTAGTTACTGAACCGGTATTCTATGGACACTCTCACCTTTTCTGGGCTGCTTGATACATCTCGGGTGAGAAGAAATAAGGTAAAATATGAATGAAAGAAAACAGATCAAGAGAACTTGCATGTAGGTTGCGACGTCTGCAGGTTCCAGATTGCAATCCTGTCTTTTTCCCAAATAAATCATTTTTGGTGATAAAAAGAAATGGCAATCAACACAGAATATTTGCTAAGAAAGTTTCAGTAAAACTATTATTTCGGGCTATCCAAATGCTCTTGCCATTTTTTATTTTTTTTCTTTATCCATGAATGAATTATGTTTTACATGAGGGGTTGGTGGGCATTTTCTATAAAGAGCCAGATTGTAAATATCTTAGGTTTTCTGGGCCCTGTGGGCTGTCACACGGCTCATCTCTGCCATTGCAGCTCAAAGACAGCCGCAGCCACGATGTCAATGAGTGGGCATGGAAGTGCCAGCAAAACTTGACGGCCCGGTTTGACCCAAGGACCATAGTATGCTGACCACTGTATTAGAGTGTAATTTGTGCCTACATTTCATCAACTGTAAAGCGAGACTAATAAATAGTACCTGCCTCATGGGGTTGTTATTATGGAAATTAGATAATCTATTAAAAGCTCTTATAGTCAGATGAATGTGAGATTTATCAGGATGATCACTTAGTAAGTTATGTAATATCACTGAGGTGTACACCTGAAACTCATATAATGATATGTCAACTGTAATTGAAAAATTAAGTATATATAGATATAAAAGAAAAGTTCTGCCCTGTCTGGTGTGGCTCAGTGGATTGAATGCCAACCCTGCAAACGACAGGGTCACTGGTTCGTTTCCCAGTCAGGGCACATGCCTGGGTTGTGGGCCAGGTTCCCTGTTGGGGCCATACAAGAGGCAACCACACACTGATGTTTCTCTCCCTTCCCCTCTCTGTAAAAATAAATCATTTTTTTAAAATTTTTAAAATAAAATAGATTAGCAAAAACTTAAAAGGAAAGAGAAGGTCTTACAACAGTGCCTAACACATGGTAAGCAATTAATAAATAGAAATTATCATCATCACCAGCCTCCTTTGAATTTGCTAATTGAGAGTAACTATACTCTCTTACCTAAGGTCTTTCAAAAAAATAATCAGATGAGCCAATTCACTACAGCAGAAATTTAATTAGGAGAACATTTAAACAGGTGATTCCAACACTATTGTTTTGAATGCAGGTGGATTATTTCTAATAAATCCACTGAAAATTTGAGGTGGAAGAGGAAAGATGAGGAAGAAGGGTGTTGAGAGGGAGGGAAGTTGGGGGAAAATGTCCCAAACATAGAGGGAGGCGCCCAGATAGGAAGAAGTAGATGCTGCTTTGTTCCAGAAGTCTCTGGATGCTTTTAGTCATCCACCCTTTCCACCTAGAAAAACTCAGAATCTCTTCAGATCATGGGTGAGCTGTTGCAGCCTCTTCTTCACATACTTTTGCTCTGTGACCACCTCTGTTTCTCAAGATTGAAATTTTAACAACGGTTAGAGTCATTTTATCTAGTTCTTTCCTTTATTAAGAGTAACCAGTTACAGCAGGTCCTGGAATAACATCATTTCCTTCAGCGTTTCACTATAACATTGATGAGATGCCTTAGGAACTCAACTCTTGTTTGTATCAATTAGCCTCTGGTAAGATGGACCTCGTTATACAGTTTCACTTGAAGTCACCAAACCTACCAACGAGTTAAGTGAGGTCACTGTATTTTCCCACTTGCAGCAACTCTACCCAGTAAAGACCATTGTAACAGATATTTTTTTAAATACAAAGTGCCAATTCCTTCAAAATCTGTTTTCCTTGATCTGTGTGTAACCAGTTTTTACAATTCTGTAGCCAGCCTCCTCTAATATCCTCGATTTTACCAATACAGAATTTTAAATTAGGGAAAGGGCTACTCATTAACACCTCACTATGATAAGCTCTCACAAAGACCGCAGGGCCAAGCTTGTGAGTTGACTCTTTCTGGGAGAAAAAAATAGTCTAATCGTTTATAGTGGTAACTGGTAAGTCACTGTTCATTTACGCAGTGGTGCAGTTCCGCCTTTCTGTACTCTGCTTTATTAAATCCCATCTAACTAATATCCTTCAACAGTAATTCTTGGTTTAATTTCCCCCGTAAGTAGTACGTTTGATCTGTATACCATGTCCATATATAATCCTCACAGCTCAGGTTTAGGTTTGGTTTTTAGGGTTTATAAACAGGAACATTGTTGTAAAAGATGATGGAAATACGTAGTGATTTAAGAGACATTAACACAACATGATTTGACATGTTCAATATCATCAGTTACTTATTTCTGAGCAGAGTCCTCCCAACGTTATTTAGGCCATAGGATTCTCAGGAGTTGGTTACATATGTGAAGAAAACCTTTCTTTCCCATATGTAGAGACATTGTATTAAAATAATACCAAATGTATAGATATTTTTCCTTTCACATGCCATTTAAGGATTCAGAAATGAATTCCTAATGCTTGCTAAAACTTTAAGTAAAAATATTATCTTTCTTATTTCCGTTGCTCTTCATTCCTTGAATTACTCCCTGAGACCCTTCGCTCTGCCCTGCCCCCATCATTATTACTCCATCTTCTGCTCCTTTGCCCAACATCCAAGTCAATTGCTTTCACACACTTGATGTTTGAAAGATAGAGGGAGAGGTGAGGTCTTGACTATCACCCCTATTCAAAGGAACAATGGAGCCCTGGATGGTACCGCTCAGCTGGTTGGAGCATTGTCCCATAAAGGAAGGGTTGAGGGTTCGATCCCTCGTCTGGGCACATACAGGAAGTAACCAATTGATGTTTATCTCTCACATCGATGTTTCTCTCTCTCCCTCCCTCTCTCTCTAGTGAGGATTAAAAAAAGAAACTAATCAAAGGAACAACAGGGCCGTTGTTTCCATTTCTATATATGGCTCCTCATAACATTCACACACAAAATTAGACAATAAATAGAAATCAGACTTTAAAAGTCAGAAATATAAAATAGCCAGTGATGTAATTTGTGGAGACAGAGAAATCCATACTTGGAAAGTAGAAAATAAGGGTCTCTTTATTGACTTTAATGACTGAGGAGGGACTCCCGTGGGTTACTTTAAGCTTTCTAAATGATCTATAAAAGAGCCTTTCAGAGCCTTATAAGACTGGGTCCTGGATATAGGTCATGGCCTTTTTTTAACCTTTTAGGAAAGTTTTTAAATAGTTCACATTACATAATGCTGTGTAATTAGAAGTTATATCGCTACTACAAAATGCCATCTTTGAACTACAGAGATGCTGAATTAATTCAGCTTGCAGATGTTGAGGACATGTGTATTATGCAAAAAGTGGGTAAACTAAAATATTTGTGACATATGTTTATTTTTTTCTATCATTTCTAGAGAGCTAAAATCCTTTTCAAGTGCCTTTATCCATACAGTGCGTTAAAAAGCTAAGAATTGAGTATTATAGCCGTAATGTTTAAAATGTAAAGCGCCGAAGCCTTAAGCATATCTTTGTTGAAAGCATGCAGCACTGTTCAAAAGCTGTAGCTGACCCAGGATGAGACCAGCGATCTCTGACCTTCTCCTTCCCCCTTGACTCTTACGTTTACTAGTCTACACGTACTCTTCGTTTATTGCGTGATGGTATAGGCCGTGTAGGGGTGGGTGGAAGAGAGAGAGATGCTTTTCACACGGTGACGTGAAACACATTGAAAACTATTCTGCCCATCGCCAGAGCTTGGAGAAGAGGCTGCTGTTCATGTGGAGGTATCCTGTTCTTTGGAAGGGGAGCTCGCGCATGCTGGCAAGCAAGCCCCCTCCTGTATTTGTGCAGAATGAAAAAGGAAGCCTTGGGAGTCTGTGCCATGACTTGACCACTTTATGCCTAGAGACTTAGCTCTTAGGCTCACAAGGTGCCTAAGACTTGGATGGAATGGAATCTGAGTTGGCTTTTGTCCCAGGCCATCACTCCCTCAAGGACAGCGCTGTGGATTTGATGTGGTTTCTGATGAAGCCTGGCTTTATATTGATCCTGTTGGAGACAAGCTCGTTGGGGGTGGAAGGGGCAGTTCCTCTCCCTGCCACTCCCTCCCTTAGCTATAAAGGACTGATTCTGTGGGGGCCTTCCCTGGACCAGCCGTCACTGCTTAGGACACTTGACAGGAGGAGAATGTTTTGAAACAAGGGAGAAGGCTGTTGAGAGTAGGTGACTTGTCATAGACTGTATTATCGTGCAGATGTCCTCACTCAGTACTTGCCCTCCAGGTTAAACAGTATTTATTAGACTGACACTTTTTATGAAGTTCATGGAGACTAAAGTTCTTGAACGCTGAGGAAAATATGTGTTCAATGCAAGAGTGTAGGACTTGGCAGGGATCGTTTTTAAGGAAGGCTTGTTATGTGGGTGGATTTTCTATAGAACTTACACTGTGGTACTTGGCACAATTTAATGTACTTTTTCTTTAGGTGGCATCTGAGCACTTTTATTTGAATGTCTCTATTTGTTTTTCCCTCTAAGGCTTTTTATCATAATGGATGAATGAGATCTTTCTTAAAACCATTTAAGATCTATAATATGTAGAAGCAACACTGTTAAATAGTTTTATGCCGTGTAGAAACCGTTCCTCAGATAGCACATCTCATCGCTATTATAATCCTCAGATCACACTGACTATTCATCTTCCTGTCCCTTTGTTGCTGTTGCTGCTATTGCTGTTGCTGCTGTTGCTGCTGTTGCTGCTGTTGCTGTTGCTGTTGTTGCTGCTGTTGCTGCTATTGCTGTTGCTGCTGTTGCTGTTGCTGCTGTTGCTGTTTCTTCTGTTGCTGCTATTGCTGTCGCTGTTGTTGCTGTTGCTTCTGTTGCTGTTGCTGCTATTGCTGTCGCTGTTGTTGCTGTTGCTGCTATTGCTGTCGCTGTTGTTGCTGTTGCTTCTGTTGCTGTTGCTGCTGTTGCTGTTGCTTCTGTTGCTCTTGCTGCTGTTGCTGTTGCTTCTGTTGCTGTTGCTGTTGCTTCTGTTGCTCTTGCTGCTGTTGCTGGTGTTGCTGGTGTTGTGCCCCCTTCCTCTCCATCCTGTCTCACTCCCATCTCTTGCCCCCCAGCAATGACAAAACCTTAGAAGGTGGGAACACAGTGGTTTTGAGTGTCATTCTCTTGTACTCTTTGCAGTCGCATGTGGGAGGGAGGGCAGGGGCTGGGCCTTTTACCTCTCCCCATGCCTAATGGGCTTGCCCAGTTTGAATCTGTTAATGTCTTCTGACTGATGCCAACGAGCAATGAAAATACTTCAAGATGTACAGCATTTAGTGAGAGCCAGTGAGTTAAGGTTGGCCACGTTGCTGTGCCGAAGTAGCTGTTGGCTGCTCAGGAGAATTCACGTGTATTTAATGACTCATGGCAGTTTGGGTTATCCAACTACACAAAGTTTTTTACAGCCAAATCTTAATGTATGGACCAGTCTTTGAGTCAAAACTAAGGAAAGTTTTTAAAAGTACCTACAGAGGTCAGATTCTCTTGCAAGCTTGGGGACAGTGAGTGTAACCAATGTGGCATCTTAAGCTGTGTGACTTGCATCACTCATGGATTCCAACAGCTATAAATACACTGCACAGCTACCACTTATACATTTTCTAGAATTGTGCCTTAATAACAACAAAAGCACAAAATATCATAATATTAACAGCCACTGTTATTTGAGTATTTACCATATGTCACACACTGGATTAAGCTCTTAAATCCTCACTCCCAGCCCCAGCCTGTGGGTACTATTATAATTTTCCTATTTCAGCACAAGAATATCGAATGCACAGAGGGTAAATTAACTTGTCGTAGGTTACATAATGGTTAGTGGAAGAGCTGGGAGTGAAACAGATTTTAGTCAAAGACCATGGGTCTTACCACTAGTCCACACTGTTATCACAAATCTCTAAGAGTCCAGCAAAGTATTCAAAGATTCTGGTCGTCTTCCAAAACTCTTGGCTCTATGAAGCAGGGTTTTAAAGCAGCAGCACCGTACATGTTTTGGATTGAATAATTCTTGGTTGTGGGGGATAGGTATGTGCATTGTAGGATGTTTAGCAACAAACCTGATCCCAAAGTCTAGATGCCAATAGAACCACCACCATCCCCACACATGACAACCAAAAATGTCTATAGACTTTGCCAAATAATCCCTTGAGGGGCACAGTTGCCTCCAGTTGAGACCCATTGCTATGAAGACTTGGGAAACATCGTGTATAAGGGTAGGCTAACATAACCCACAGTAACAAATGGACCTAAGTCGTCGTCGTCGGCAGCCGTCCGTCTCGAGAGACGATAGTGTAGCTTCTTAAGAGTCTATCTGCACTGCCGAGAATGGCTGTGCAGTCCGACTCGGGAGTGACACGGTATCTGTCTCCTCCCGTGTTGAATCGACATCTTGCGATGACGCTGGAGTGTCCTCTCCGGTGAAGCTGAAGCTACAGAGCCTGGGCAGGGTGATATGGAGGGTCTGCTGTTGCCCATGCAGCAGACCACCCCTCTTTTCGCAGCTGAAGGGTCCAAGGGAAAGACGGAGTCAATACAGTTTGGTTTCAGGTGCACCGCAGGAGTTGCCGGTGTTGACTACAACGTCAAACCGCCTTAGGGACTCCGGCTCCGGATTTTCTGTCGGGGTTTACTCCCTTAGCATTTCCCCTGAAGAGGTATGCCGCAAGGCAGCGGAGGTTTTTTGGAGTCAGAGTTTTCCTTCTCTGATGTGCCCTGACTAGAAGATCGAACCAGCGACACTTAGCTCGCAGGCCGACGCTCAATCCACTGAGCCAAACCAGCCAGGAAATGGACCTAAGTGTAGTGATTTATACAGCAGGAGTTCATTTTGTTCTCTTGTCCCAGCCAAGTGTGAGTGTTCTGCTTAGTGGGCATGGTGCTCCTCATGCAGCAAGAGCCCACACTGGAGAGGCTTTGTCATCTGCAGCACATGGCTTCCGAGGTTGGGGTGGTCTGCACCATCTCAGTAAACTAGAAGGGCGGGAGGACATGCAGACATGCATTTGGCAGGTTTCTGAGACAGACCTTCTCATTCCATGGGTGAGAATCCAGTCAGCTGGCCACGCCAAACTCCCGGGAAGGCTGGGAGATGTAGGTGGTCTAGCTGCGTGCCCAAAGAAGGTAGGACATGTTTTTGTGAACTGCAATCTCTACGATGCATTATATATACAGTTTACCCTGGAACAGCACAGGTTTGAACTGCGTGGGTCCACCCGTACATGGACTTTTTTCAATAAATATACAGCCAACCCCCATACCCTCAGGGTTTCCATCCATGGATTCAACCAACCTCGTATCGAAAACAGTATTTTTGATCCTCAACTGGGAATCTGCGGATGTGAGGGCCATCTTTTAAGTTGGATTTTCACTGCAGGGAGGTTGGCGCCCCTAATCCCGATGTTGTTCAGGGGTCAGCTGTAATTGAAACATCCTCATTGTAAAACCTACACCATCACATCACTAAAAATAGAAATACATAAAGAAAAAAGCAAGAAAGATTTTGATGATGCTTACTGCTGAGATTATAGTTACTCTGTCTACTAAATAACCTTGTAGAATATTTTTAATGGAATTCTTCATTTAGATTCAGACCAATGCATCTTCGTTTGCTTCTCTGTCCTGTCTTACATGTCTCCATCACCCCTCCTTTACCCACCCCTTCCCCCATTGCTCCTAATTACTTCCCCCCTTTAGTTTTCCTATTCATTCCTATCCACTTGACCTGCCAATAGGGTTCTCTGGAATTATCGGGGACCAGGTAGTATTTCTGTTTAAAAAGAGGGCTGCTGGGTCTGGTATAGTTTAAAGGCAGGGATCTTGCTTACCTTGCTCGTGTTCTGGAAATTCTGTGAGTGGACGGGAATCAATGAGGACAACAGAGTAAAGCTGCCACTTAAAAGAATGATGCTTGGAAGCTGTGAGTTTATTGCCACATTGATAAAGTTTGTGAGGCAATTGTATGTCCTCCTTTTTACTGCCCTGCCCATTTTAAAAACTCATTTCTGTGGTCATTCTGAGAAGCCAAAATGAGAATTATGGACACTTGAAGGGAAAAATAAACAATGAAAAAGCAAAGTATGAAAATTGTTTTGATGCATTCTTCAGCTTTGTACTCCCCAGATCAACTGACATCATTATGGATGTGCTTCATAAGAAGTCGAAGTCAACTTGCAGCTTTTCAGAGGTGAACTTGTAGAAAATACACTTACCATTCATAAGTAGTAGTTTATTTACAGCTGACCCTTGAATAACAGGAATTTGAACTGCACGAGTCCACTTAGATGTGGATTGTTTTCAGTAAATATCTGCACTGCTTTTGCTCTGCAGTTGGAAGTCCGTGGATGGGGAGGGCCAACCCTATGCATCGATCTACACTATTTTATGTAGGGAACTTGAGCATCCATGGATTTTGGTACCCATGATGGGGGGGGATCCTGACAGCAATCCCCCTTGATACAGTGGGATAACTGGTGTAGTTAAGTTTTTGGAGAGTCATGAGTTATACTCAGATTTTCAACCTTGTGGGGTCAACTATATGTTCTTAACCTTAACCTGTAGTACAGTTTTCAAATTATTAAGAACTTTGTAGCGATAGTGTAAAGATAATCAACTCATATAATAATTATGGATGCAGTGACAATCTTCGGTGTCTCCCCATGGAATACTAGATCACGGCGGAGAACTCACCCTTGAATTCCTTACAACCCTGACTTAGACTTTGTTCTTGAAACTTGGAGCAGGGATGAATAGCTGAGGTCTGTCAAAGGATGCCCAGGTTACCAGATGGCCCAAGTCAGGCTTTGTAGGGGACGCTTCCCAAATTGCAAGAATTGGTTGATCTGACAATTGTTTATAGATAAGGACTGTTTTTAACACCTGAATCAAATGTCTGAGACTCAAGGCAGAGAGAGGACAGATGATACAAGGAAAGAACTGAATGAGTTCAAAGTGCCTATAGTAGGTTCTGCTGTAATGTGACATGACCTGTGTGTTCCTGAAAGTCACTCACTGTACAAAATCCCGCGGGGAAAATAAGGCCAATGGGATAAATGGGTGCTGAGCGCAGCACTCGAAAACGTCATCAGTGACACATTTATGAAAAAGATAGGAATCTAACAAAAATGGAGGCAGCTTTATACATGTTAAATGTCAAGAAATGCATATATACTGTGGTAAATAGGACGCTTCACCAAGAAACACCTGAACTTGTGGAAGCCACATGGTTCCCATACCTGCCAACCTCTGTGTGAGAGGAAAAGAGCAGAAGGGAGCAAGAGAAAACGTGAGAAAACAGACCAATAAAGAGGAGAAGGAACAGAGAACAGAGAGGGGAAAATACGAAACAGATTAAGAGGAAAAAGAAAAATTAGAGAGCAGGCCATCTGCAGAGGAAAAAGAAAAATTAGAGAGCAGGCCATCTGCAGGGTTGCAGCTTATGAGTTATTATGAAATAGGGTTACCTGATGTCGAGGCCAACCTGTTACACCTCACGTGGGTGGGTGTGGCTCATAACGCACACAGGTGGACTGAGTAGCTGGTAAGCAGTTGAGGGAAGAGGGTGTGTGCTTGTCTGTGTGTCTGTCTGTGTCTGTGTATTTCTATGCTACTCTCTGGAACTGGGGATGCTTTTCTGTGTTCACCTAGTGTTTCTCATGGATGAAATTTTGCTGAGAAGCAAAGGCAAAATTAGGAAATTTGAAATAAGTACAGATTGTTCCCTAACATATTAATCATGTGGGAACAAATTCATCTTTTCTAAACAAGTGTTAAAGAATCACTGACCATACTTATTCTTTCAAGGTATTATGACTAATTACAAATAAGTCTTACTATTCCCCTCTTCCCTTTGCTCAGACTGGAAGATTGAAGAATACTAGACTGGTTATTAAAAAACATGGTTCTCTGTTTATGTTAAATAAGACTAATAAAGACAATAAAAAATATTCTTACTGCATTTTTATTTCCACCTTATAAGAAAAAATGTGTTAAAAGAATTTCAGGCTTTCTTAGGAGTTTGATAGTTTATTCATAGTTTTGAAAACTAACAAATAAAACTTTTACCCTAATCTTGGACCAACAAACATGATTGCTTAAAAATGCAAATAGTTAGAAATTTTTTCTTTTACCAAAAGGATTTTCACAATTTGATCAAACATTCTTGCACCAACTATAGCATTTGGTGTCTATGAAACTCTTAGTTTGCCAAGAAGATTTTATAGGTGACTATTTGTGTTTCTGATGTTAAAAATAGAATAATATTTTCCACCTACACTTGCAGATTTGGTTAGACATAGTATTAAAGGAAAGGATCGACTTACAATGTAAATGACGTGGGAAGAGTAGAAAGTGTACTTTTCACAGACATAACTGAGTACATTCATTTCTTTTGAGTGATCAAGCACATGTTTAAATGCCTGCAACTAGAAAGTCCCTTCCCATTCTATCAACCTTTTCTTGTAAGGCAACATTTTGATTGTTTTACTGAAAAGACAATTCAGAACCTTCAGTTAATTTTTGTGATTGAGTAGCTATTATTACTAGTCTGCTAAGAACTGCTAATATATTTCAAAGTCTGCCCATGGGCAAAAATCTGTTGAAGATTTGCTAAAACAGGTCCTGCTCAGTCGGGCTAGAATCATGCTACCTTTGGGTATGTGCCATCTTGAATATTCAATTATACTGAGTGGGTAGAAAATTATAGAATTCAGGAAATTATGTTCTAAATCAACCAACATTCAGTTGGGAGAAGTTTTCCATGGCCAGAAATTTCTTCCAAAGTATAGATGTTGCTCGCACCTTGTGAAACTAATCATTTGGAAGGATTTACCCAGGTCAGGTGACAGGGTCTAAGTGTGTGTGTGTGTGTGTGTGTGTGTGTGTGTGTGTGTGTGAAAGCAGCCCTGCTCTGTAACACACAGAAAAGGAAAAGGCTGATTGAGTTGATGTGTTGCCTGTCAGCCTACATAACTCAGTAGTTAACTGTTTTCTGGTCATTTATGTTTTCGATTTCTCCTGTGCCCACTAAGACTTCTCTGCCCCTTATGGGGGAGAGCATTGTTCTGTAAAGCAGCGCGCACATGGACTTTTTTTAATCTGTTTTTTAATTGTGGTAAAACATGCATAAAATGTATCATTTTAACCATTTGAAGTGTGTATAGTTCAATGTCATCAGGTATTTTTACATTGTTGTCCAGCTATCACCACCATCCATCTTCAGAACTTTGGCATCACCCCAGACTGAAACTAGGGGTACCCATGAAACAATAACTCTTCATTCCCCTTCCCTCAGCCTCAGGCAATCTTCTTGTTTTGTTTTTTTTTAACATTATGGTAAATACATACAACAGAATTTAGCATCTTAACCATTTTTAAATGTACAGTTCAGTGACATTAGTACATTCGCCATGTTGTACAGCCAATCTCCAGAACTCTTTTCATCTTGCAGAACTGAACTCTGTACCTGTTAAATGTAACTCCCCTTCCCTCTAACCACCATTCTATTTCCTGCTGCTGTGAATGTGACGGCTTTCGCCATCTCACGGAAGTGGACTCACACAGTACTTGTCCTTCAGTGTTTGGCTTATTCCATTCAGCACAATATCTTCAAGGTTTCGTCTGTGCTGTAGCTTGTGTCGGAGTTTCTTTCCTTTTAAATGGATATAACACATTTTGTTTATCCAGTCCTCTTTTGAGGGACACTTTCAGATCGCTTCCCGTTGCACAGAATTTTTGATTAAGTAGAATCACACCAAATTTTAGAACTAGGAAATGACTTGATAAGGTGTGAGTATCAATTCTAAAAGGGTGAGGTGTGTTGGTTACATTTTCTAGGAATAGGAAGTGTCAGCAATATATCTGACACTTCATAGGCCATCAGTAAATGTTTGTGGAATGAATGATCTCATCCTACCTGGTCATTTTAGTAGGTAAGAAAATGGCTATTCAGGGAACCAAGTGATTTCTCCAACTGGATGCAAATCCTGGTTCTGTCAGTTACTACCTTTGATCTTGAGTAACTTCTGTAATCAGTGGTTTCCTCATCTTAGAAGGAAATAGATATTCTGGACTTCATAGGATGTAGCGACTTCATAGGATGAAGTGGGGATTGATTGAGACAATGCCTGGGAAGTACTTAGCACAGACCTGGCATAGACCTGGCGTAATGGGAACACTCAACAGATGGTAGCTATTGAAACCATAGACCCTGCAGCTAAGCATTGGCAATGCCAGGACTGTATCCTGGTCCTATTTCTCACCCATTTCATTAGAAACAATAAAAAAAAAAACAAGAAACATTTATTGAGTGCCCCTTACGTACCAACTAAGGACGGTCCTCATTCATTCTTGCTAATGAAACTTTCTGGAAACCTATTGCTTTTTTTGCCTAGTTTCTTCCATCTTAGCCATCGACAAGGATAAAATTGACTTGGACATGAGTGAAGGGAGGAGTTTGCCACTTCCATGTCCAGCCACCACATAGTTTAGACAAAACCAGAGCGATGACACAGAGGGGAAATGGGAACAGTCAGTCACCTCCTTGGAGCTTCTTGGAACAAGTCTAAAGCGACCTGTGAAATTGCCCTTCTTCCCCCTAGCACAGATATGAGCAGCCTTTTGAAGGTAAGAAATTGTCTCCCACGAGACCAGAGAGTCTTCTGAGCCAGTCCACTGTGACAATTAACAGACCACTGGATACTCTGGGACCCTTTTGTCCCAACTCCTGTTCTGAGTCGGAGTTGGCTCTGAAGTTCCAGGTCCTACATGAAAAGGAATAAGGTAAAGAAGGTTCCTGATAATATGTGTAAATGTACTTAATATTAAGAATCATTTAGAATTTTCAAAAACTAGTTTTGGTAAGAAAATCCACTAGAAGAAAATCCCTACCTCAAAAAGGGGGGGAAGTAAACCATCAGAAAGATCCCTTAGGAAAAACACACAATTAATTGGCCATGAGCTGGATTCACACCAAGGACAGTAAGCCCTCATTACCCAGTTCAAAGGAGCTGTTATTTCAGTCATTAATACTTAGTTAGAAAAAGCAGCTAAAAATATAGGACTTTTTGTAAAGCTGAGGCTGCACCTGGGGGCTTTTATAACTCCTGCCCCAACTGAACCCTGAGCTAAATGAAATCCGCATTTTGTGGGGTGGTATCAGTTTTTCCTAAAGCTCTCCAGATTCCAGTAGGCAATCAATGTTGGGATCTATATGGTCCTAAAGGGAATGTTTCCTCCTTTGTTATGTGGGAAACAGCAGACATTTAAAGGCAGCACAGATTACCTCCCGGTCCCCCATGGAAGTTAACAAAATGATGAAATGCTAAAATATGCAAGAACTGAATCCAAATCCTGACTCTGCCTTTTCTATGTATGATCTCAGACGAGTTACTGAACTTCTCTAAGTTCTGGGTTTTTTTCACCTGTAAAGGGGAATAATAGGATTGATATGAAAATTAAATAAGATTATTCATGCAAAATGTTTAGCAAAGTGCTAGGCATACAGTAATCACTCAAATGAAAGTTATTATTATTAATAATAATATAAGTGGCATTATTTGGACAAGGCCAATAATTTCTGGTAGGTTTTAAAGTATCATAATATTGTTGTGCTTTCTAGTCTATATTAAAGTATTATTTCTGAAAATTATTTTAACTTTGCAATTTAAATCTTGTGGCTTTTAGTTTACATGACATAACTACATGTAGTTAGGATTCATTTCTAATATCCTAAAAGGCTGCCATGGTTGGGTGAAATTATTTTCAGCACCTTGATTCGAGCTGAGTCAAAGTGAGACCGATTTAAGGGACAGGGCACTGGCCTGGGTTCGGTGCCAGGCTGACAGTCAGCTGTGTGTCTGTGGACAAACGGCCAGGCTGACCTCAGCTTCATCTCTGTAAATGAGTCTAATTCAAAAAGCCGAACTCTAAGGATGATTAGAGATTGCCTCTCCGCCAGCCTCGGCTCTGAAGAATGGAACCGGGAAATAAGTCAGTCCTTTCAGCAGCCAAAATAGACATTTCAAACACCAAACAGTAAATCCTTGTCTTCACCCCAGGAGAGGCCCCAAGCTCCCACTAAGAGCCTACTTACCCTACATGTTTAAAATAAGCTTAATTATTTGGTTTCCTAGCCTACAGCAAAGGGAGAGGGTGGGAGGGGGTGGGACTCGCAAGCACTAAGGAGCAGAGGAAAGAACCCCTTAGTAGATTAATTAGTGTGAGGCCGCTTAGAATGGACGCAGACTCTCCTCAGTCCCCCTGGTGAATTTCACTCATAATTATGGCTCAGA
Source organism: Furipterus horrens (assembly GCF_987537825.1). Taxonomy (NCBI): domain Eukaryota; kingdom Metazoa; phylum Chordata; class Mammalia; order Chiroptera; family Furipteridae; genus Furipterus; species Furipterus horrens. The sequence goes on from NW_028327176.1 coordinate 182,373,410, forward strand.
GCATAACTGAGGTCCTTACCAATGAGCCTGAATAGCAAGGAAAATTTTATCATGTTTGGTATAGCACCTAAAACATATTGTCTGATGCCTGGCCTTCATAAACAAAGTGATTGTTTAATTATAAAAATTGACTTTTTAAATGGTTTTCACTGGTGTAAAATATACATAACGTAAACCATTTTAACCATTTTTAAGTGTTCAGTTCATTGACATCAAACACATTCACAGTGTTGTGCAATGGTTCCCACCGTCCATTTCTAGAAAGTTTTTATCATCCCAAACAGAAACTGTGCCCATTAAACTATAACTCCCCATCCCCCCCTTCCCCAGCCTCCAGTCTGCTGTCTGGCTCTGCAGTTGCTGGATCGGCAATTTCTGTCCTTCCGTGTCTGGCTGGTTTCACTTAGCAGGATGTTTCCCAGGTTCATCCGTGTTGTAGAACGTGTCAGAATTTCATTAGTTATCATTAACTCCTAATATTTAGAGAAGATTCTTGTATCAGAGCTGGTCCTTTAACGACAATGAGATGACACTTTAAGAAAAGTGAGACCCAGTCTTACCCTATAAGGGGAAGAATTATGAAAATGATAAAGATGTGATGAAAACTTGCAGGTATCCCTCCAGCCCGAAGCCAAGTGGCATGCTGGTTCTAAACGTGAGGATTCTTTGTTTTGTTAAACTAATATAAAATAATTTATAAAATAATTCACCATGATTCTCAGGCTTATGAATCCCTCCTCTCCCCCAAAGTAGGTCACATGGAGAAAGACTGCAGCCAAGTCTGTGAGCGCGCGCATGCGTGCATGCGTGTGTGTGTGTGTGTGTGTGTGTGTGTGTGTGTTTAGGGGAGGCAGTGTGAATCATTCCTTTAAACCACACTTTAAAATATTTTCTTCCGAAACAGACCTTTTTTTTTTCTCCCTCTTTGGAGCAACAAGGAATGTTACAAGTGTTCCTTGAGCTTTATAATGGGGTAGAAAGTTCTGCTGTTAACCTTTCTGAAGGCTTTAAGTGGGAGATGAGGCAGGAGGGCGGGCCGGTGGCCGCTAGCAGCAGCCCACAATAAACACGGAATTGCTGAAAAGACTGCGGCCTTTGTCCCGTTTTCCTGAAGCAGCGGATAAATCACTCAACCCGGGGGTCTGTTTATAGCCTCCTAAATGGCGTACCCAATGCAAATGCACGCAGAGAAAGGGGTGAGAGTTAATCTACTTTTGATGAGGGAAGCGTTTCTTTTCTTGTGCAAAGGGGGTGTTGGGTGGGCGGGAAGAGAGGTAAAAAAGGAATGCCTGGTTGAGGAACCTTTGTCCTCTTTGAGAGGTCCTGCGGTGAAAATGCTGTGGAGACAAAGGTGGGGGAGGGGGAGGGAGCCGAAGAGGAATGTCGGGTTGGGTTACAGTTCAATACAACTGTGGCCACTTCCAGAGCTTGAGAGATCAGCCGGGGACCGAGTTAACCCTTGTCCTCCCAGGCCCTGCCTCGCCGGTTAGCAGACTGATCCAGTTCGCAGGAAGCTTCCGCAATTGCTCCTTCTGCAGACACGCCATGCTGAGACAGCAAAAGCATCGCCCTGCCAACAGTTGCCCTCAGTTCTGTAGCGCTGCTGGGTGGTGACCCTGGCTTCCTTTATCATGGAGTTATAAATGGAGATGCGCCCTGGAGCACCTGACCCAGATAGGGGTGGGGAGGATGGGAGACAGATTTGGGGGAAGAATCTTGGAGGAGGAGTTAGCAGGTTTTGCCAGTCGGAGGGATGATCTTGGCCTTGAGACTAAAATAAAGACAAAGAAGCTAGAGAGAATAGAGGTTAGAGAACAGGCCTGAAAGTACAGGGAATGGATGCCTGTGTATTGGGGGTGGGGTGAGGTGGGGGTTGGGAGGGAGCAAGGAAGTGGTAAAAAAAGACAAGGCCAGAAAGGTAGGCAGGGACTCAGGCCCTGAGGGTCTCCTTCTGAGCTGAAGGCTGTGACCAGTCCTGGCAGGGTTTTATGCAGGAGGCAAACATCCAATCTGAGTTTTAGAAGAGCACACTGGATTCATCCTGAAAGGTTGAAGCAGGTAGGACCCACAATAGGGGGATTAGTTAGGATGGCCTTGCCTTAGTCCCAGTGGGAGATGAACAACAAGACCCAGGTAGCAATGAGAGGAGGGGTCAGTTTCAAAGGAGAGCTCAGCGGGAGAGACAGGATTGACTGTCCACTGGACATGACAGGTGAGCCGACCAGGGTCTGGGAAGCTTGAGAGTGTCGTGGGGTTTTGTATGCATGTCTCCCTAACAGACTTCAGACCCTACCCCAGCAGCAATGACTGTTCATGACAAGCTGCTCAAGTAGGTTGGCCTTCCTGTGGCAGAGAAGGGCGGTAGGAGAACTCTTCATGATGACTTGTCAGCGTGCAGAGAAAGTTCATTTTCTTTAGAACTAGAAGAGGTTCCAATCTGGCTCTTTCCCTGCACTACTGGGGAGGAACCTGGGACACAGACGGCCACACAGCAGGCAGCGCTACTAGCCCGTGTGAGCTGGGCACCCTGTGCCGGGCCGCTCCAATGGACCTTGTCACGCAGCCCCGTGAATGAAGATGAGATGCGGGTAGCCGTACTTGCCCTCTGTAACAGCAGGCACAAGGCGCTCAGCACGGTCAATAGCCCTGCCAAGGTCTGGCTCTCAGACCCGGGTGCCTGCCTTCGCAGCCTGTCCGTTCGACCACCCTGAGTTGGGAGCCTCCATGAGGAATCTGCTGTTCTGGGAGAGACAGGTGGACAGGCTGCACCTATTTCAAGAACAAGCACGGAGTGTACTTCTGCTCAGAGTGTAAAATTGCTGCTGTTGAAATTCATCCTATACAATCCTTTTGATACCTCTCTCTCTCTCTCTCTCTCTCTCTCTTTCTCTTTTTCCCTCTGTATGTGTCTTAACACATTAACAAAATGACCATAACATTCTGTGTTAGATATCAGAGGGGAGAAAAAGTTTTCCTCAAATTGCACATTTCACCGAGGGCATAAATTGGGACCAGGCCTCCAGTATGACGGAAGGAGATCTTTACATTTATCCCATTAAAGAGGCTTGGCACTCTTGGAGAAGGCCAGATTTCTGGGGAGCATCCCATCATGCTGACCCACCTCATTGTGCACACTGGACAGTGCCTCTCCCTGCTGCCACCCGCCCCCCCATCACCACACCCATGGCTGATTCTGTGTCAATAAATAACTTCTGGTTGAGATCTTATTGTGATGGAATCAACTGTATAGCCAGAGAAGCAATAAAATATGCCCTTAGGGCTAGTCATTGTTTTCAGTACAATGAACGGAACAGCTTAGCCTATGCATTTCCATATTTAGCTCGGATTACCTAATGCCACCAGAGTATAATCACATTCATCTGCATTGAAAAACTGCCCATCAGGAGATTGTCCGCGTGTAGATTCTTTATTTTAATATATACAGCTTCATTGCATTGCAGTTTTTAAGTAGAATAGCTTGACCTTGAGGGCCATTATCAATCTGTGTGACTCACTAGATGGGAAGTCAGCTAATGTCTTCCAGCTTCTTCCTCTTACTCGTTAATATCGTCCAGGTAGCCCCTGCCTCTTGGCCTGGCTGAAACTTTATTTCGTTTCAAGGTTAGAGTGCCAAGTCCATTAGCACAAATAGCACTAAGCTTTTGACTCTAAAGCCTTGTTTCATAGCTGTCAAATGAGCACTGCTTGGGCACCTGCTATATGAGGTGGGACCCAAAGAAAACAGAATTGATTTATAAAATATTGTGTATTTATTATTTTTTTAAGATTTTATGTTCAGAGAGAAGGTAAGGGAGGGAGAGAGAGAGGGAGAAACATCAAGGTGTGGTTGCCTTTCGCACCCCCCCAACCAGGGCCACCTGGGCCATGACCCGGGAATATGCCCTGACTGGGAATCGAACCAGTGACCCTTTGGTTCGCAGGTTGGCTCTCAACCCGCTGACCCATACCAGCCAGGGTTGTATTTATTCTTGCATGTTTAAACTTCACTCACCTTCAAAGTACTCTCCATTTACTGCAATATACCTATTGAGACTTATTTTCACTGCTTGAAACAGTTTTTGAACTTGTCAAATTTGATGCCTTTTAGTGCTTATGCCGTTTTTTTGTTTCACCTCTTCCATATCAGCAAAACACTTCCCTTTGAGGACTTTTTTCATCCAGGGAAACAAAACAAAAAAAAAGTCACTGGCATGAGAATGGGCAGGGTAGGGGACAGGGATTGTGCTGTTTTTGGTTAAAAAACAAAAACAAAAAAAACAAAAACGCTGAACACTCAGCACGGTGTGGGCAGGTGCAATCGTACATCACCCATCATGAAATGGGCAAACACATTGAAAGAGTCTTAAAAAAAAATTCACTGAAGCCGAATGCAGCCTCTCACTACAGTGCCAGCTGGTACTCTGATACAAATGAGTTCCTAGAACACTCACCTAGGGGGGATACCTGTACTACAAGGGGCCCATCCTCCAGAAAATAATTCTTGTTTTTTGGGGGTCCCCCTCGTATACAGACCAATTGCTATGAGAATTACCTGTATTACAGTTTCTGTCTCAAGGGACTAGAAAGTGTTCCAACTCATTAGATAGGCCATATAGTGTGTTACTATCCAATACACGATTGGGTTAAGGATATAGTAACTGGTACTGTGTATGTGGTCACCTGTGGCTGTACCTGCTTCAGTGGGCCATTATGTGGTGTCCTTATTTCAAAATTGCTGGTGCCCTAGAAGGCAGAGTCTTCAGGTGAAGTGTGGGTAGTAATTGGGTTGCTTGGGACTGTGATCTGGAAGTATCTCTGCTTTGGAAATCAATGGCCACTTCTGGATGTTGAGTGAAGGCTTTCAGGCCATCGCTGAATAAACCCAGACTGACTGACATCAGTTGTTACTCAAACAAGCGTGCTCCTCTATCGCTCCCATGTGAGGCAGAGAAACACCATGGCTTGTCCAGTGCGGTGAGGAAGCTTGTCCTCGGCCAGGCCTTCGCATTTCCCATCTCAGCACCTCGGCCGTCCCCTCCGACGAAACCCATGCGTTCAGAGCTGCCATTTCTCCTCGCTTCTGACTGATCTTCACTTCACAGCGATTCCTCATCCTGTAGCTTTCAAACATTCTGCTTTCCAGGCTTTGCTCCATGTAAACGTTTTTACGTGCCTAGGAGTATCCTGGTGCCGGGAGCGCTGGAAGAATCCACTTGCAATGGTTCCGAGGGCCAGCTCTGTAGAGAGGACTGTCTGTGGGAGAGCCACCTGGAGCGAGTCATGCAGATAAAGAGCAAGGGCTGACCCGCCCGGCTGGCTGGTGTGGGAGGTGGGATGTTTGAAGGAGCAGAGAGCCACGCACGAGTGGGAAGGAAGGAGGAGAACCTGAGAACAGGACGGAAGGCACAAGCCAATGTCGAAAGTAAAGTGGTGGGTGATTGAACGCTGGTGTGTTGGCTGATGGAAGAGCACAGCCAGGGGTGTGGCTGATGAAAACAGGAAGGAGCAGGGTCAGCATGGGAATGGACAGACACTAATTCACTCCAGGCTGCGAAGATGCTGACTTAGGGGAGGTGCCTAGTCTGTGGGAGCTGTCGTCTTTGGTGGGCTCCAACCCTGGGTCTACTAAAAGTAACATTTAGTCCCCGGGAAGAGGTCAGCAGCAAACTCTCCTACTGTGTAAGGACTAAATACTGTATTAAGGACTAACACCTTTGAAGCAGTACTGCAGGGTTTCAGCACCCAGGGCATAGTCAGCTGGTTTGAATGTGACGACTGAGTCACTTATTGTCTGTATGACCTTGGAGGGCGATGGAACCTTTCTAAGCTTCCAATACAATGGGACTAATAATGGGACCCACGTCCTGGGGTTGCTGTGAAGATTAAACGAGATAATCCACAGAAAGCAGAAAGCCCAGTACCCAGCAATAAACATAAAATAATAATAACAAAAACAATAGCAGCAGTGGTGATGGTGGTAGTAAATAGCAGTGAAGAGGAGTTAAACTTCAGGTGATCTAATAATATACATTTACTTTACTGATCTTTTATTTTCTTTCCCATATACAAAACCCTTAGGGCTTTGTTTAATTTTCCTTAATTACCATGTTTCAAATTACACCAGCAGTGGCATGATTAGAACTGAGATGAATCAGTTTCTTATATTCAGGTACTTAAAGCTTTGCCAGGACATCACATCCTTCCAACACCTCAGCAGGCTTCACTGTTTTCCTCCTTTAGGATTAGAGCTGCATCTAATTGTATCTGTCTGCTTCCTTCCCTGCCCTGGGACCTGCAGAGTAAAAGGCAGTTAAAAAATTTTAAAAAAATCATGCTAAATAAAGTTAACCCTGTGAGGAGGAAAACATAAGAGAGTGGGTGAGAAGTGGGGTGTCTGGAAAGCTCCTTTCAAGGGAGTGGTGGATACACTTCCCTGTTTCCCTGGGGCCCACTGGAAGCCTGGGGCTTACCTTTCCTCCCCAGGGTTCTGGTAAACTCCCTGGTTGCCCATTTTGAAGATTTAAAGATATTTTACATGTCTGTGCATTCAGTAAGTACAGAGAGTGTCCCAAAAATGTTTTGTTTTGTTTTGTTTTGTTTTGGTCTGGTAGCTAGAAAAGATGACAGGATTAGGCTTCAAATAATTACAGAAAGATATTTCAATACGCACAGGACCTCTTTATGGGGGGTGTGTCCACCTCTGGTATTTTAAGAAGAGCTTTAGCTTATGAGAACACAGTCAATGTGGTTTGAAAGCTTTGAGCACAATTTTTAAAATAACTATTTAACAAATCAATAGAAAATTGTTTTATGCTGTTAATGTTACAGAAGGGACTCTTGTAAGAAATTTTCTCATTGTTACGATTAAGGGAAATATAAGAGATTAAGGTTAGTGTTATATTTGTGCCAAACATCTTAGATTTATTTACGTCCATCAAATTATTCCTCCTGATACCAGTGGGAAGTAAATAAAGACAATTGGTTTCTGTAACGTGTGTCAGAAGTGCAGGAAAAAGTGAGCCTCCGGTTGCGTTAAGAACTTTATTAATGCCAATCCTGTTTCTTAATATTGTGCTTATAGCATTAGATTGCTGTAGACCCACCAGGTCACAAATATTTTCTGCTTAAAGTCTTTGGGGAAAACCAAATATTCCTAAGTGTCTTTGAGTAAAGATTATTATTGTTCTTTCTACTCCACATTGCTGTTTATAACCGAATCCAGTCCTCCACCCCGAAGATTCTCTTTCTGGAAGAACAGCCCAGTCCCCCTGTTCAGGTCTAAGCTGTCCACTGTTCTCTCTGGGAGGAGCGCCCTGGCCCCCTTCTTTCAGGGGGAAGATGAGAAGCAGTGGAGGTGACTCAACAGGCACATGGATCATTTGTCACAGCTTAACGAGAATGGCCATTCCTGACATTTTTTACTGATGTCTTTTGTATGGAAAGGATTATCGAAGGTAAATGAGGCTGAAACCTCCCAGTTTTTTCTCTGACTCCAATGTCACAGAGCTGTCGACACTGGCTTCTGCGTGTCGCCACTGAAGATCAGCCTCCCTGCCATCAGTTAGGAAAACGGAATGAGAACGGATGCAGCAGCAACACAAGCTGCTTTTAACTCTTAGACCCCTCACCCCCTCCCTCCCTCCCTTTCCTCTCCATTCTCTCTCCCAAATATGTGCGTGTCTCTCTCTCTCTCTCTCTCTCTCTCTCTCTCTCTCTCTCTCTCTCTCACTTGATCTGTCCCTCTCCTTCTTTTCTCCTCTTTCACTCTCTGTCCCTCTTTTCTTTGCCCTCTTTTCCTGCCTCTGTCTCTCCCCCTCTCCTCCCCACCTCATTTATTCTCCCCTTCCTCCTCTGTCTCTTCCTGCCCCACTTTTCTGCCCACCCCCAACAGCGCTGGCAGACAGATTTTGTCACGTTGATGATATATGGTATTTTCAGTACAGCCCTCTGTGGTGTGGGGGCTCTGTTCTATTAACTCAGGGGAAACATTGTTCCCACAATCCGAGCTTTTGTTTCCAGCCTGAAGGCAGGGCCAGCGACCCCTGCTTTCACCCACTTCTTTGGCTGTACCTGCCTCCCCCATGGAGAGGGATGGAGAAAAAAAGAGAGATTAACTTGAAGATTAGACCCCTGATACCTTATCTGCAGACCACAGCAGGAAATTTTTACTATACACCCTGTTTAGTGGCTGACTTGGGAGAAAGATAAAGGTTTCTTTCATTTGAAATCGTATTCTATACGCTCACAGCACTTTGTAAATAATTCTAACGGTTAAATTGTTCTACTGTGACTTACTGCTCATATCTTTCTCTCTGACTCTCTCAGGTGAGCACCTCAAGAAACAGGGATCACATCTTACTCATTTCTGAATGCCCCCCTTTCACACAGTGACTAGCACATAGTATGTAACCCCCCCCCAGGCAGCCATTATAAAGAATGAGAAAGAATGATGTTTACATTAAGAATTGTGTGTACTTATACACATGGAATGGAAAAAAGAAAGTGGTGAATTAAGCATAGAATCTCATTTTTGAAGGAGATAATTATGCCCTAGAATATACCCCAGAATCATGCATACTACATCATTAAACAGAGTTGCCTCTGGAGAATGACATTGGAGGAGAAAAAGAAGGTCTTCGTGGAGGAAGAGGGAACTTTTTACTTCAAATACTCTTCCTTGTTATAATTTTGTTTTCTACTGCATAAAGTGAAGCAGTAGAAAACTCTTGCCTGATCCCTGCCCCACTTAAATAGACAGTGCTCCCTGCTCGGACTTCCCAGGAGAGGTGCTCATCTTTCTGTCTTTCACCTCTGCTCTGATGTCACCTTCTGTCTTCAATGCTCATCATTGCTAGTTATTCCCCTCTTGTCATGCCAGGCTTCCTCCCGGCACCTTGTCCTTTCCTACACCAACCAGCCCTTTCATTCATGAATGCATGCATGCATGGTTGGATGCATGGATGGATGCATGCATGCATGCATGGATTCATGGGTGCATGGGTGAGTGGATGCATGGATGGATCCATGGGTGGGTGGATGTATGTATGGATGGATGGGTGGATGGATGCATGGTTGCATGGCTGCATGGATGGATGCATGAATGGGTGGGTGGGTGGATGTATGGATGGATGCATGCATGAATGGGTGAGTGGATGGATGCATGGATTCATGGATGGATGGATTGATGCATGCATGGGTGGATGCATGAATGGATGCATGGAAGGGTAAGTGGATGCATGGATGGATGGATGCATGCATGGGTGGATGGATGGATACATAGATTAATCGATTCATGGATGGACAGATGGATGCATCACTCTATTGATCCTCCCTGACCCTACATCTCGCCCAGTTACTGCACCACCACTCTCTTTCCTTCGTAGCCCAACATTTCAAAATTTATGCTCCTCTATTACCCCACTTCCAAATGAGTCTGTACCTCTCTCTAGTCACTGTCCTCAAATTCCATCACCCCTTCAGTTTCCCTGAGACTGTTTCTGGAAGAGGTGGGAAGTGCATGCCTGGCTCTGTGCTCCAAGATCCTTGGAACCTTACACAGCCCCTCACCACTCCTTCAGCTTAGGAGTGCAGTCTCCTAACAGCGGGAGTCATAGATAGATTGGTAGATAGATAACAAAGAAAGAAAGAAGTGGTGCCCAAGGTCTTGCAGCCCTGCCTTTGCTTTGCTAATTTTCTTCGCTGGGGCTTGTGGGTGTTCTCACTGCCATGGGAGACTCTCTGGAGGTGCTCTGGCCTGCTAATCCCCACCCCACCAAGGTTACAATTTACTCGCACTGAGTTACTCTAAAGCTGCTTTCTCAGGGCCACTCTGATGCGACCATGGCCTCAGAGATATGGGAGAACAGTTTGGTCCCGTCCTCTGTCAGTGCTGCATAAGACAGACCCCAAAGCTGCACAGTTCGGCACTTCCAGTTCCCCGCAGCGCTCTCTGAGCAAACTGCTCCGTTTGGCTTCCCAGACCCTGTGCCTGACAAACCTTCCTTAGAGGGATTTCCTACAGTGACCACAGTCTTCGTGTGTCCCAAACCAAGATCCTGCCTTTACCCCAGGCCACCACCTGCTTCTCTCCATTCCCGCAGGACTGGGAAGAGCAAGTGCCAGAGTAGGGATGTGGGCAGGGGCCTGTGACTCTGAACCAGTCCTGTCTGTCCTGATGGTCCCTGAGGGCTCTATTTGTGCAAAGAACAATGGCTGGAAACTAAAACCGGCACTCCTCAGAGCTTTGCCCTTGACAAGAACAAGATAAGGGAGCCCAGCCAGCTACTATCTGGATGAGCTAGGCCAAAGATACGCCTGGTCTCCTGTTCACCACGAATCCCCAGAGGCGTCTTTAAGTCTTTATCTGGGTGTGAGGAAGACACAGAGGAACCAGCTAGCCAGAGGGCCCAGAACCGCATTGCCAAGGTCTCTGCTTCTCGGCCAGCAAAAGGGGCGCTAGATTCATGCTTGGCCTCCCCAGCCACCTGAGAAAGAAGATCAGAAGGAAGGATGAGCCCTGACTGCTGTGGCTCAGTGGATTGAGCGTCAGCCTGCAAGCCAAGTGTCGCTGGTTCGATTCCCAGTCAGGGCACATGACTAGGTTGCACATCAGGTCCCCAGTTGGGGGCATGTGAGAGGCAACCACACAGTGATGTTTCCCTCCCTCTCTCCTTTCCCCTCTCTCTAAAAATAAATAAATAAATTATATATTAAAAAAAAGAAGAAGGAAGAAGGATGAAAGCTGAAAGCTGGGGGGCCCTTCTCCCCAGAGGGCGCAGCCCGGCTGTCTCCACACTGCAGCCATATGGGACAGGAGACAAGGGACTGGTCGCACTGCCTGTTAATTCGCTTACTGTCACCGCAGATGAGAAAACGGTCTTTGCCGGAAGCTGGAGGAACAGCACTCCTCATCCTTGAAGTGGGAAGTGAAAGGAGAGAGAGGAGCCCAGACTCCCTCCTCCTGAAAGCCAACACTGTTCCACGGTCACTTAAACGGTGACTCTCACCCTTGACCGCCCCCTTTCTCTCCTCTTCCCCTGGGTCAGCACCTCTCCTCTCCACCGAACTCCTGGAGGACTTGGTCTGGGTTCACCTGCACAGCGGAGCTCGTTGTACGGCCTGCCCCAGCCCCACCCCGGCCTTTTATAGCTTCTGTTGTATTTTCTTTACTGATGCTGGGATGATCTTTGGTCTCATTACAGCCTTTATGGTTTTACCACCTGCAGAGCATAGAAGATTCTTCTTGATCAGTCCAGTCTTCACTCCTGTTACAGCCCCATCTCCTCGCTGGGTCTGCGTGCGTAAGCACCTGCCCTGCCCTCTCTAACCCATCTGGGCTCCTAGTGTCCGGGCTGCACCCCGCATTCTATTCCCCTGTGCCTTTGGTTACCCTTTTCTCTCGTCCTGGATGTTTTCATGTCCTTCCTACTGCTTTCTCTATTTTCAGACTCCTGGTCCTCCTTAAACATTCAGCTCCCCGGCCACCTCCTCTGCAAACCGCTCCCTGCCCTGGCATTGACCACTGCCTTGTGGGCCTCCTTCTCCTGTGTGCTGAATATTTACCGGCCCTGTGTCCTAAACAGCGTATTGTACTTATTTGTTTACACTTGTCTTTCAACGACACAGGGAGCTCCTTGGGAGAAGGAGGCATGTTTTATTCATTTTTTTAATTCCTAGCTTGTAAAACAGAACTTGGCGTGCATTCTTGTGTCCTCAAAAGGGGGGCGGGGGGGGGGCATTGTAAGAATGAATGTGAATGTGCTTTTAAACTGGAAATGGATGTACACGTGTAAGTTATTGCAGTGTTCGTGGCATCCCCATGTAATACGTGGCATTTGGAAGGCAGGTTCTTAGATAAAGAGATGACTAGTTTCTAGAAATAGGTGGAGGGGGTGGAGAAACAGAAGAGGGTGCTTCCTCCAAAATAAAGACAGAAAATCTTAACTAGGAGTTATATCCAAAGACTTGGAATTTGGAAATGCTGACCACAGAGACTAGATCAGAAAGAATAAACCATAAAACAGCAAGTAGAGTTTTGAAATGTGAGCAGGGTTTATGAACAGAACCTTTTTGAATTTGAATCTGAATTCTCCCTGTTTTTTTAATTTTCTTCTATTGATTTTGAGAGGAGAGAGAGAGAGAGAAAGGGAAAGAGGAACACCTATTTGTTGTTCCACTTATTTATGCATTCATTGGTTGATTGTTGTATGAGTCCTAAATAGGGATCGAACCCACAACCTTGGCATAACAGGATGATGAGCTAACCAGCTGGGCTACCCAACCAGAGCCTCTTCCCCACTTCCTACAGCATTTCTGCTGGATGGTTACCCAAACCAGAGCTTCTCAAACGATCTATCCTGAGGGACATGTGTGTTTCTCAGTCACTCACACACTGACACTTTTGAAAAATACAATAATAAAAAGATTTACTAGAAAAGTAAAATAGAAGAAATAAGACATGCAAAATACAAGTCCAAATTTATCATTAGGTTTGACAAATCACATTCTGTCAAAATGCTCTAAAAGTTTCTCCATGCTTTCCCTTGATTTCTGCACTTACCTTGTTGGGGATCAGTCACCAACACTTTGCCAACTGTCTCCTGTTCACTTACCACACCTGAAAGAGCACCAAATTAGATTATCATATATTTTCAATGATAGGCATTACAAGGAATGAGAAAGTTAATGTGAAGAGGACACTCGTGTACAAATATTACAATGGTGGAAATGTTAAGGGCATAAATTGATAGAAAAATAAATACTTTCAAGGCAAAATTTAAAATTATATAACAAAATTATTCAAATGATGAAAAGTTCTTTTTTGTGTGTATCTCCCCAGAATAAATTCTTGATTCTCTTGGAGAGTAATTGTTTTCAGTGCAGAAGTTTTAAAGTGCTACCTTATCGTTAACAGTAGGGTAGCAATAGGCTCTAACATCAAGCCAATAAAATTAATAAGCAGCGTGACAGGCTGTAATAAATTTCATTGGTGTCTTTCCTCTGTTATTTGAGCTCAGAATGAGCTGTTATTATCACTGAACTTCAAACCTCTCATTTTGGCCTCAGATGATTACAGCTGCTAATGCAGGGCATGCTACAGTAGTTTTCAGTAACTGGTTTAGGGTTAAAGTATCATATTTAAAGGACTTAATTATGATCAGCAGGGGGAACAAGTTGTGGCCATACGACTTTGATCTGTTTTCTAGAGTGGCCTACAAAAATTTGGACTCCTAACGATCTATTTTCTCAACCATCTGAGAAACTAAGCCGCTTTTACAATCTAGTTTCTCTACCACAGACTGGGGTTTTGAAACGCTTTCACTTGGCGATGGGCCAGCATTTGTTGGAAGGGGGCCACGATTCTTTGTCTCTCACCCCAGATGAAATTCTTCAAGCCCCTTAACTCAATCTTTCCTTCACATGAAGAACTGAGGTTCGGGTTTCCGCAAATGAGCAAGCTTCGCACTTGAAGTGAGAAAAAGGATTGTTCGATCTCATTAAACCCCAATGCAGCCAGCCAGGGGGCGGGGGGTGGGGGTTGGCTGCATACATCACCTCTGTCTCTCCCTTCATCCTGCAGTTGGGTGCGGATTGTGCTCAACCGTCGCCTTCTGACTGACTTTTTAATTTCATACCCATTCGTATAGCCTTTTGTTCTACTTATTTTGTGTACAATTTGTCCTTTTAAAGTGCTGATCAAAGTATTAAGCAACTGTCAAATACAACCATTCAGTGCAACTTAAATGTTAGCCCATCCTTTGGGGCCATATATAATTTTATGAAAATATCAATGAATACACGTTTTTTTGTTTTGTTTTGTTTTTGTTTTTTTGGAGGAAATGTAATTTAGGTTTTACATGTTCAGAATGCTGTTACATCAATTCTAACCTCAGCATTTCTAATTTGGGGACTAACTGTGTATCCTATGCAGATTCGTAAGCCTCTAATAATTGTTCCATTTATAAAAGTAAGGAGAGTAGGTTTTGCTGTTGTGGGTTTTTAATGACAACTGCACTTAAATCTTGTGAATCTAATTTCATATTGAGATGACCACTTTCTTAAAAGGAACAGATGTTACCACAAAGCTTGTTTCAAAAGAAAAATTTGAGCATTGGTTCATGCGTGACAATGATCTTAATATTAAAAAACGACAATGTTTGAAAGTTACTCGATGCCATCTGTCAGATGCGCTACTGAGAAAGTTAATGATGAAACCCTGCCTGTTTTTCTTCTGTGGAACATAAGGCACATGGGAGAATGAATGCGGATTATTAAAAGAGAAGAAGAATTATCTGATGGTTCTTCAATTTCAGTTTCGCCTTTGGCTAGTTGCATCTAAATCCTATTGTGTTTGCGAAGGAATTTGGAATGAGGTTAGAGCGCTGGCGTTCTCCTGGCCTGCCTGGCTTGTCACAGGGTTACTTCCTCCAAATGCTGCCGAAACCCTGTGGCGTTGGGTAGAGGGCCACAGTATTTGTTCAGGGCAGGAGACTGTATGGATTTTTTTTTTTTTTTTTTAATTTACGTTATTTCAGCTGTTTTCACTTTTTTCTTTATTGTCTTCTCGCCTCCTACAGGGTTCTCTTTTCAAGCATTGTCAAAGGAAGGGGGGAAGTTCCTTATGAACTCTGGAGCAGCCAGGGCAGAAAGGAGTTTTCCCTCTCTCAGCAGTTCAGATAGCTCCTAACCGGGTCTGTTTAACCCACTGTGTGTCCGAGTCCCAGTTACACTCTGTTTGCCACTGTTTCTATGTGAAAGCAAATAAAATCATTTCAGAGTTTTCCATGGGTCATTCACGTAGTCTGGTAGATAGCATAAGTGAGTTATCTGCTTTATTTTTTTTAATGTTTTTAAATAAACTGGTATTTGGGGAAGACTTTAGTTCTGTACTTTATATCAGCTGAGTTCTTTCTAATTTAAAGGTTATGTTTCAATCAACTCATCACTTTTTCTAGTTTTATTAAGGTATAATTGACATGTAACATTGCATTAGTTTAAAGTGTACAACATATGTATAGTGTTATCATATGTTAACACAATAAATTTAGTTAACACCCGCCATCTCATGTAGTTACAAGTTATTTTTCTGGTGATAGGAAATTTTAAAATCTGCATTTCTGGTTTTTCACTGTATGAATTTTGGAGTATCTTTTACCATATCATATCATTCAAGGAAACAGCAGATAATATTTTTATATTATAATAACAAAACTCTCTGTTATTATTGTAACTGTTGTCATTATAGTATCCATCTAGAGAAGCTCTAATACATTGGGGGGGGTGGCACAGATAATTAATGTGTACAACACTTTTTCTTTGCTCACAATCCCCATTCTATAAATATGTCAATAAAAGAGACTGTATTCTCATAGTGGAGTTAATGAACACATTCGCGTACTCATTACTTGGCATTGATAGAAAGATGCCTTGGAGAGGAGGACAGCAGTGTTTCTGACAGCTCTCTCACTGACTTCACAGGACTACCTTGACTGCATCAGGGACCAGACGAAACTTCCTCTGGGGGCAGAAGAAAGGTCCGCCCTTTTTGGAAACATACAGGATATCTACCACTTCAATAGGTAAGTGAATACTCAAAAGATGGCTCTCACATCGGGACATTAGGAATTTCTCTCAAATGAATGTGGCCTAAGAAAACTTTCCCTGGAATCTCTGATCTGACCTTATAACGTTGTGTGGGCTTTCACGTCAGGAAGTCTTCCACCCGGAAGCATTCTTGTTGGTATACAAGTCTCACATTTATTCACTACCCTGTCCTGCTCCATCCTCCTGGTTCAGACGAGAGACCTGCTTTCCCTGATGGAGCAGTGGCATCGTTCCTCCTCACACAATATGAATGGGGCATCCGAAAGCCTGCGCTGGCTGTGTCTGCAGTGTCCCCACCGCCACTGCACTTTCTGCCTGGTGAATGAGCAGGACACAGTAAACGCACAATAAATACTTTTAAGTCAAACATGTTAAGTTATATTAGTTAATAATTAAAATGAAAAATGATTGATTTAATTCAAACATGTATTAAGTACCTACCATGTAGCAGGCACTGGGCTTAGACGATTTCCATAGCAAGCAAGACAGCCAGGGAGCTGAAGGGGCTAGGTAAGCAAGTCAGTTATTATAAAGCAGTGTGGTCCTTTCTGGAAGACTAGGTAGTAGGCAGGTTAAGAGCACAGACTCTGGCATAGCAACAGTGATCCTGAGAAAGAAGAACAAAGTTGAAGGAATTATGCTACCTGCTATCAAACTACACTCCAAGGCCATAATAATCAAAACAGCCTCGTACTGGCATAAAAACCGACACATAGACCAATGGAACAGAATAGAGAGCCCAGAAAGAAACCCACACCTTTATAGTCAATTAATATTCGACAGAGGAAGCAAGCACATACAATGGGCTAAAGATTGTTTATTCAATAAATGGTGTTGGGAAAATTGGACAGATACATGCAGAAAAATGAAGCTAGGCCACCTTCTCACACCACACGCAAGAATAAATTCTAAATGGATCAAAGAGTTAAATGTTAGGCCCGAAACCATAAAAATCATAGAAGAAAACATAAGCAGCAAAATCTTGAACATTGCTCCTAGAAATGTTTTATCAGATGTATCTCCCCAAGCAAGGGAAATAAAAGGAAAAAATAAACGAACGGAACTACATCAAACTAAAAAGTTTTTGCACAGCAAAGGAAATCATCAACAAAATAAAAAGACAACCCACAGAATGGGAGAACATACTTGCTGATACATCTGATGAGGGGTTACTACCCAAAGTTTATAAAATACATACAAAACTCAACACCAAAAAAACAAACAACCCAATTAAAAAATGGACAAAGGACCTGAATAGACGCTTCACCAGAGAGGACCAATAGATGGCCAATAGACATATGAAAAGATGCTCAACATCACTAATCATGAGAGGAATGCAAATTAAAACCATAATGAGATACTATCTCACACCTGTCAGAATGGCCATCATCAATAAATCAGCAAACGATAAGTGCTGACGAGGATGTGGAGAAATGGGAATGCTTTTGCACTCTTGGTTGGAGTGCAGACTGGTGCAGCCACTGTGGAAAGCAGTACGGAGATACCTCAAAAAGTTAAAAATGGATCTGCCTTCTGACCCAGGTCGTAATTTTGCTGATTACATCTCTATGGCTTCCTTGAATATGTTCCCCTGTTCCCTGCACTCTTTGTGATTTAAAAGGAGTTTATTCAAAGCAAAATAGAGACAGACTCATGGAGAGCAGGATGACAGCTATGGTGGGGGAATTAGGGGTAGAAGTACTGAGCTCTCTGAGGGCAGGATCTGCATCTCCTTTGCCTACTTTGAGTCCCTAACCCCTAGCACAGGTCTGGCCTCTGGGAGATGTGTTCGCTGAATTGCATCAACTCATGCTTCCATTTTGAAAGGCTAGGATGTCAAAAATGTCGCTGCTGCAACATCTCTGTTATTGGATTCAGCAGACTTTGAAAACCAGTTTGCATATTCTGAGATAGTGGTTCTCCAACTGGGCTACGCACTGGATGGAATCACCTGGGAAGCTTTTAAAAAAATATATGGTGGATCCTACCCCCAGAAATTCTGATGAATTGGTCTGGTGTGGGGCCAGGGGATCAGGATTTTTTCAAAGGTCCTCAGATGTTCGGAATGGGCGCCGTGGTTGAGAAGCACTGTCTAGATCAAATAAACACAATAGTAAGGAAACAGAGAAAGGACATAAAAAAGCTGAACTAGGGAATGTACAGTCCTCATGTTCATGTCACGTGTCGGTGTTAGAGCAGGCCCCCCTTTAGCAGTCACTGATGGTCAAATCCTTCGAGCCTTCCAGAGCCTACCCGTGGCATTGTACGTGAGAAGAGGGCCAAGGCCTTGATGCTGGGAGGCCCAGGGCCTACGCCTCCCTGTGGTTTGGCTGTAAGCTGATGGCATCGACCGTTTATCTAGTGCTTACTTCACGCCAGAGGTTGTAGAGCTTCATGTGTGCTCACCCACATGCCTCATCTGGGCTTCCCTGACCCCAGCCCTGTTGTGGCAGGATTGAGGAAGGGCGCTCTACTCCCTGGAGTCCAGATCTCCATGGGTCTCCTAATTGAGAGAAAGATAAGAAGGGGCTGCCACCTCTATCAGCTAGAGGAGGCCTTGGCAGTGGGGCCCAGTCTGCAGCAGTTGGAAGACTGAGGTGACCTTTCTGTTCCTGGGCTGGCTCTCTGTTCTCTTCTTTCTGGCATTCCCTGACCGAGGAAGTCAGACGTGTCTAAAATAACCCAAGTCAGAGCGAAGGAGGGCTGTGCGGATGGTATGCAAGGTGTCGGTGTAGAGACACAATGGTGTGTGGCCGTGTTCATGCCTGTCCCTTTTGTACATCACATGTGTGTAGCGCCCTGCATATGTATTACCTCATTTAGTCGTCTTAGCCTCTGAGGTGCATCAGGTGCACATCTTAGAGATGGGCACACACCTGACAGACCAGGGGTCAGTCATACAGGGTATGAGGAGGTCCTTTGCTCAGGACATAGGGCTGGAAACCTAGCCTCACCTATTTTGAATACCTTGGTTTTGCCAAATCTCTTATTATTATTATTATTATTATTATTTTATTATTTTCAAGATTATCTTCTTGTTAAACTATTATAGTTAAATTGTCTGTACTATTTTATCCCTATTCATTTTTATTTCCTTTCTCTTAAATCTGGAATCTAAATTCAGAGCTCAGATGTCTTTGCTGTTATATTCAGTTAAACGAGAGTGTTGATGTGACTTTTTCTGTTAATGTCTCTTATGAATCCCTTATTATATATCACCCCACATCAGTTGATTTCAAAGATAGAACTATCCAGCAAATCTATGGTTGGGGCTTGAAATAATTTTCAAGTTTCTATTATTAGTTCAGGTCCAGGCTTTTCATCATCATATAATATTGTGACTAAGCAAGATCTAAATCTCTAAAATTAAAGAGGGCAAAGAGGAAGCAGTTTCATGCTGACCTGAAAAATTAACCGAGTAAACTCTGTTTTTCAGGAAATACTTCCAAAATACAGAAAGCATAGAGTAATATGATAAACACTCGTGAACCTCCCCCATGCTGTCCAAGCCTTTCCTTGTGCCATATTTGCCTTAGAAATTCTTTGAAGCATAAAGACATTACATATAACATTGAAGCCCCATGTTCACTCCTCCCATTTGCATTTCATTCTGGGGAGAATGGCACAGTGAATGTAAACCAGTTCTTTAGGGTGAAGACAAGGGCGGGAGAACCTGAGCTCGACAGTGTTTGCCAGTTCCTACAGTGCAAACACTCCCATCACTGCAGATTTCAATCTACTAACAAGACGTCAGTGAACATGGAATTAGGAAGAGATCTGCGGAATTGGCTCAGACAAGCCAGTATAATTGGGCTTGATATGCCACTAGAACTGTAACTACTATTCAAGACTTGGTGTTTCATTTCCAAGTATGATTTTGTTGCCATGACTATATATGTAAGTATATTTATTTAAAATACGTAACATGCTTTCACTTATTTCAAACATGGCACACATTGTGTCAATTTTTTATAATTTTTTTCACTTGACACTTGTTGAGATTTATAGCTCTACTTTGTTTATTTTAATTGCTGTATAATATTCTATTGGGGGAGTATATGACTTTGCCTTTGGCTGATTACAATAAGACGGAGCATCTTTTCTTGTTTGTTGGCTCATGTCCATTGCTCATTTGTCTGTTGGGATGTTTCTTTTTCATATTGTCGCATAGGAGTTGTTGATGAATTCTGGCTAGTGATCTCTGTGGGTTATGTGAGTTGCAAATCATGTCCTAGTGTGAGACTTGGTTTTTTGTTTAACTTTAATTGTGGTTTCTTTGAAAAGAAGTTGTATAATTCATGAGTTCAACTACACTAAATAAATATACTTTTTATAGTATGTGGGTTTTGTGTTCTGTTTAAAAAACTGTCTCCTGTTCTCAGTTCATAAATTAATTTTTTCCTAAAAGTCTTATAATCTTGCTTTTTACATATATCTTTAACTGAAATTGATGGATATGTTAGGAAATCCAAATTCTTATTTTCAAATGGCTAGCCAATGATTCCGTCACCACTGGTTGAAAATACATCCTTTCTATGCTAATTTGTAGTTCCACATTCTTCCCGTGTCAAGTTTACATGTATTCATGGGTCTGGGCCTGAACTCTGTATTCTGTTTCATGGGTCTACTTGACCATCCCTGCCCCATGCCACACTGTCTTAATTATTAAGCCCATATTGCTCTTCTTCAACCATTGGCTTAGCTTTTCTTGACTCTTTGCACTGGCAAGTTCAGTGAAGAACTGTTGGCATTTTTATTGAAACTGCATTTAATTTATAGATTAATTTTGGCAGAATTGTCATCTTTAAAATATTGAGTCATCTCATCCATAAATACATATTTCTTTAATCAAGCCTTTTTTAATGTCCTATAATAATGTTTCATAATTTTCCCATCATATTTATACATGTAACTTTTAAATTTTCTGTTTTTAATTGACTGTCATTGTCATCTAGGAATGCTTTTGATTTTTGTATGTTGATAATGGGTCCAACTAACTTTCTAAATTTTCCCATTAGTTCTAATAATGGTTTATAGGTTTATTTGGGGGGAGGGGTTTCTATGCAGGCAGTGGTATCTGAAAATGAGAAGAATTTTTTTTCTCTTCCTTTACAGTTCTAACCCCCCGCCCACCCTTTTTTCTTGTGTTATTGTTTTGGGTAAGTCCTACCATCTAATGTCGGTCAGATGTTGGCATCCTTATCTTCTTTCTGACATTAGCAGGAATGCTGCAACCATTTTACCATTAAGGATGATGTTTGCTCTGTCATTTAGATAAACATTTTTTCCTGTTTTGCTAAGATATTATTGTGACTGAATATTGGATTTTAAGGAATGTTTAATATGCCTCTAAGAAAATTAGCATATGATTTATTTCCTGTTAATATAATTTAATCAGCATATTCAAATGTGGTAAATTACATTAATAGGAATTCTGCTTTGAATTATACATACATTACTAGAATAAACTCTACCTGATTGTGACGTTTTATATATTTATGCACTGATAAGTTTGATTTGTTTATAATTTTAAAAAAAATTTAATTCATGTTCATAAGTGATGATAATACATAATTCTCTCCTTACTCTTTGTTCAGTTTTGGTATATGACTAGCTTTCAATTGTTAGTTCACAAAATCTTCCAACATGAAATGTTATGAAATGCAATTGAGACTTCATGTTTTTCTATTTTTGTATCAAAATCTCTTTTTCTCTCCTGATTCTTGTGATAGCCTAGATATCTAAGTCTCTGGTTTGGTGCCTAGAAGAAATCCCTAAATGGTCAGGAAACTAGGCCTGTCAAAAAAAGCCACTTTCCCCATTTTAACTTGCCCCTAATATTTCAAAACCTTTTTATTTTTACTGCCAGCTAAAGAAGAACTACCAGCTGTTTCATAAAACACTGCTCTCTTGGAACAGAGAAGAGTTATCTAACCTGTAACTTGAATAGTTAAGAATAAAGACTGAGGAAATAGAGACCATTCCTTCATAATGAATTTCTATTTTAAAATTATTTTTTAGCAAATGAAAATCACCAACACTCCCTTCTTCAAAAAATGCAGTAAACATTTCCTTTTTCCTCCACCTCGTCTTCAACACCTACGTGGAATCACAACTGTAGGGACCCCGCCGGGCTAGGCCTGGTGGTGTAGAATGAATGTCACCATTGTATAGCAGGGGCAGTAAGCCGTGTAATCAAGGCATGAACAAAATGCTTTGAGAACTCTGGGAACGTGCCATTAATTTTATCTGAGGGGGCTAGTGAAAGCTTCACAGAGCAAGAACCATATATCTAAAGACAAAAAATGATGTGGGCCATGCAGTTTCCCTCCCTTGAAAGGTACTTGAGAAGATGAATCATGAGGTACATGTCACGGTAGGGCAAGAAAAGGTGGGGGCTGTTACCGTTTCTTCTAGCGCGTTTTCATACCTCCAAAATGTTTTAGTTTCTGCACGATGGCAGAAATAGTTTTACCCACAAGCTTTATTCCTGTGGACTTTTCAAAGCTTGGAACATTTAGTACTGTGCATCTCACCCCATTCTCTGTCCCCGCATGCACGCGTGCGCGCGTGGGTGCCAGCTGACCTACTTAGGTGGGTGGGAAAAGGAGGTGGGGCCTAGAGTCTGTTGCAGAGCAGAATGGGAGCGGCTCCATTCCTGAATCTCATTCACTGTAAGGCAGTTGAATCTTCAAGGTCAAAATACAGTGTCTGACTTCAAGTTCATGCCAGTGGTCAGAGAAAATTTTGCATATAATACATTCTATGAAAGAGAACCGTGTTGCCTTTAATTTCCCATCCAAACAAGGGACTTGAGCTCAAGTAAAAAGAAATCTTATTTTCTTTTTAATAGTCCTGCTCAAAAAGGAGGAAATATTTGAAACAATTACTCAGGGAAAAGGGAAAATGCCCAAAACCTGAAGGTAGGGTGACTCTAATTTTAGCTTTGAGTGCAAACACCATCTCTGAGTCACCTCTGCCAGGTCATGTGTACGTGGAGTTGTTCCTTATTTGCACTGATACAGTGAGAAACCTAGTCCCCACCCCATTAGGCTGAACTCGGAAGGGACAGCCCTGTTTCTAACCTTTATGGAGCATCTCCAGCGGCTGATACACCCTGCCCTGTGGCCCCATCAGTTGCACGCATGGTACATGACACTATTTCATCGTTAGTGTTTTTTGTATCTTCCACACTCCCTGTTGTTCATCACACTCTAGCCACGGGAGCTTCCTTTCTGTACCTCCCACAAGAACACACCAAGCTAAATAATATTGCTTTGTATGTATTTACTGTGTTCCACATTTTTTTTAATCCATTCATGGGCATTTAGGTTGTGTCTACATCTTGGCTTTGTGCTGACTGTTCCAATGGACATGAGAGTGCTCATATCTCTTCAAGATCCTGACTTCAGTTCTTTTGGACAAATACCCAAAAGTGGGGTAGCTGGATCATACAGTAGCTCTATTTTTAATTTTTTGAAGAACCCCCGTACTGCTTTTCATAGTGACTGTGCCAGTTTGCATTCCCGCTAACAGTGCAAAAGGGTTCAAGTTCCTCATATCCTTCCCAACATTTGTTGTCTTTTGTTTGATATTGTGTTGTTTATTTATTCAGTTATCAACACTAATCACACCTGATGAGAACATAGGCACCGTAGGACAGGGCCCTTATCTGTGATCTTTCCTCTCTAACCCCAGTGCCTATAATAGTGCCTGACGCATTTAAACTTTCAGCGATTACTATGTTGAAGGGAGAGCAAACAAGCCGGTGGGCCAACTTGATCAGGATGATAGCCCTGAAGACAAGCGCATGCATAAAATCCCGTTGCTTCCTCCTCGTTGGTCCCCTTTTAGTGTGTTTATCCTATCTGAGGAAAGGGTGGTAAAGGAAGGCCAGCCAAGTGACTCCAGCAAGGCCTCCCCTGTACACAGGTACCGTGTTGAAGACGCCATGATGCAGGATCTAGCCCTCAGCTTTCTTGAGTTATTCAGGAAACAAATCTCTCAACAGATGTGTTTATAATAGAGCACAGACCTGGGATTTAGAGCCCTGACACTAACCCCAGCCGTGGCCATTAATTATTAGCCGTGTGACTGAAGGTAAGCCACCTACTTTTTATGAGCCATGGCTTCCTCCCCATAAAATTAGGGGTTGGGACCGAAAGGTGTCAGAGCAACGTCCCAGGTCTGTGGTTCTTGAGCAATAAGTGCCAGTCATTCATTTACCTGTGAGCTTTACCTAGGGTTTGGGTGGGTCCCCTGAGACACTTCCTCCTGCCTGCAAGTCAACTCTGGAGATGAAGTTCAAGCTCAAGGGGGAGCTTGATGAACATAACATTCAGAACACAAGGAGATGATTATTGTCAAGGAGTATTTCTGTTAAGCTATGAGAAGTAACGTGATGGATTCTGCTCAAAATTCTTCTGTGCTCAGAAAAGGTTTATAATATATTGAAAGACCTAGACACAAAACCTGCATCCAAACCACTGCATCCTCCAGAAATGGAAAACTCGGGCCCCCAAATATTGCTTCTTTGGCTATTCTTTTCCTTCAACCTTTTATCTCTATCCAGTGTTTAGGTCTCAATGATTGGATTTCAACTGTCTTTAATTTAATCACACCCATCTTTCTATAGAAGACCTTTTTGAATTTTTATGAGTTTACGTGAGCCAAACTGATGACATATGCTGCGGAGCAAGATCTCAAATGCTCTTATAAAAGATATTGATATAAATACCAGAACCATATTTTCCAAACTAAAAACAACCTTACAAAGGGAATGTTTTTTAAATAAGCCTATTAGGGAAGAATGTTTGAAATGGAGACTATCCTGAAATCATACATTTGGTCAAAGATTCTTACAAAGGGTGCAAGCTAGGCCAATAGATTTTAAAGTAACAGGGTATATAATACATTGGTATGGTTTTAGATCCCAGCAAAGCTCTAAGAAACTACCACTTGTTGAGTTTCAATGTAATATTCAGGAAAAGATGTCCCCACTTATCTGAAAGGCTATTAGAATATTCCTCCCTTTTGTAATGACACATGCATGTGAGGCTGGACTTTTTTCTGTAAACTTCAACCGGAATAACAAATTGCAATAGAGTGAATGCAGAAGCAAATATGAGAATCCATCTGGGTTAAGTAGACGTTAGAGAGTTGCAAAAAATGTAAAACAGAGCCCCTCTTCTCACTAATTGTTTTGTTTTGTTTTATAAAATCTATTCTTCACAGAGAGTTATTTATGTTAACATATACATCTATTTATTTTGAAGTGAATTAATTGATTTTTTAAATTGTCTTAATTTTTAATGTGGAAAAACATTGCTAGATATATTCCATCTAAAGAGCTCTCAAGGTTCTAATGCCAAAAACTCGAGATCTGCTGCCTTGTAGTGAAGAGCGCCCATGACAGGCTGAACTTCCACACAGAGTGTACAGTTGACTCTGTGGTGCATCACCTTTAAATAGAAAGATAAGTGAAGATCCCCATATACCTGGGGGGAGCCTCTAACATGAACGACAGAAGCCAAAATGATCCGAGAAAGGGGAGCTCAGCAGCAACTAAGAAGAAAAGTCCCAAAATAGCAGCTATGTCATTCTTAGAGATAAAAGGCTTTACATCCATGAAGTAAGAACACAAACATCTAAAGAGCTTATTTAAAAAAAAAATCATGCTTTGAAATTAAAAATCAGATATTAAAAATGAAAAAATTAAATGGGATGGAAAATAAAGTTGAAGTGTCCCAGAAAACAGAATAATAAACAAGAAGAGAGAAAATAGGAGATTGAAAGTGTAAATAAGAGGAGCTTCAAAAGGAAAGAGAAGAGAAAACAGAGGGAAGAAAATATCAAAAGACCTCCATCACGGCCAGAGGTACCTTAGCTTTTCGGTCCCTATAGATGCTTAAAAATTTCTGAGGACCCCAAACATTTATTTTTGTTTATGGTTCATACTGTTTTGTTTACACGATAGAAATTAAAACTGAAGAATTGTTAAAATCTCAATGTATTCAAAGTAACACTAAGAAACCCACAGATTTTTATTTTATTTATTTATTTATTTATTTTTAAAGTATATTTTATTGATTATGTTGTTACAGTAGTTCCAATTTTTTCCCCTTTACTCCCCTCCACCCAGTGTCTCCCTCCCCCAGCATCCCCCCCCAAGTCCATACCCATGGTTCGTAAAAAATAACTATCCCTCCCTCTCAGATATTAAGACCCTTTGTAATCTTGTAAAGGACAATGGGCGAAGGTCTCAAGCTCCTCTAGCTGCTTCAAGCTGGACATGGTCGTCGTCCTACCTACCCTTGGGTCCAGAAATCCCTAATAATAGTGGGGGTGTGGAGGGGAGGGTGGCCTTCCCACATGGGGAAGGATTGTGCAGACTCCAGGTCAGTTGGCTGTCTCCGGACAACGGCATGCTTGGTTTAGCAGGCTGGCACCCTTGTTGTGTTCTGGGGGCAACAGATTTGGAAAAAAGGAAACCCACAGATTTTTAGAAAACCAATTTTACTACGCTTCTCACTCATGTTTTCGGTGTGTTGGCATTATTTTACATTTTTGCACATCTCTTTACTCTCTAACTTACTAGAAGACAGCAGGATTCTCGTATCTGTTTCAGGTCATACATCCTCTGGAGAAGTCCACAAGGCTCTCGCAGGAGAATGAGGGGGTAGGGATAGAGTAGCTTTATGGAAGTAGTGGTCTTCTGGACCTCCTGAATGGGTCTCAGGACCCCGGGGGTCACTTTGAAAACTGGTGTTCAAGAATATTTCCCAAATATTCCAATTGGCTCTGTTCATGAAAAAGATCCGCCCAAAAGCCACCCATCACGGAATTTCAGAACTGTGTTAACGAAGAGAGAACTCTACAAGCGTCCAGAATAGAGGAACAGGTCACATGGAACCTGGATCATAAATCAGGATTCATGAGGCAACAGATTGTTTCCTGAATACTCAGAGAAAATGAATTCCAACCAAGAACTCTATCCGCTGACCTAATCAGCCAAGTGTGACGGGAGAACATGTTGCCATAGAAAGAGTCTCACAACATGGATGGAACTAGAGAGAATTATGCTTAGTGAAATAAGCCAGGCAAAGAAAGAAAAATACCATATGCTATCACCCAATACAGGAAACTAAAGAACAACACAAACGAACTAAATAGAACAAGGAGCAGAATAACAGTCAATAGTGGGGGAGGGAGAGAAGGGGCGTAATTAAGGGAAGGGTCTAGTCAAGGAACGTGTATAAATGACTCATGAACATGGACAACGGGGAGGGATATGATTGTGGGAGAAGGGGTGGGCTGGGTTGGGGGGAGCAATGGGGAAAAAAGGGACAACTGTAATTGAAAAATCAAAAAAAAAAAGAAAGAAAGAAAGAGTCTCAGAAAATTTACCACCTATGACCCTTACTCAGAATGCTGCTGGGTGTCGTAATCTCCCAAAGGAGGGAATACATCCGAAATGGCATCTAAGAGATGCCATTTTCCAATACAGAAGCTAGGGGAAGGGCATCATCAGGATAGTGCTGGGAGAGAGACCCCGCAGGCCTGGAGGACAGCCTATTCAGTCAGGTAGGAGCAGAAGGACACAGGGCTCCCGGAGGGAGGTCACCAGGGAAGAATGCACCCAATGGGTAATCTGACGTTTGCATACGGTGAGACGAGACTTACCCTTCTGGCACAAACTTGGAGAATAAATTTATGGTTTGTACTTTGACCCAAAGCACAAAAAAAAAAAAAAAAAAAAAAGAGAGAGACAGAGAGACCATTTTAAATGCAAGGTAAACATGGTTGTACAAGCAAGGGAATGTAGTTATGGTATACTGCAGGGCTCAGCTGAGAGTAATATTTCAAATGCAATGATATCTAAAAATGTAAGCGCTGACTTGAATCAAATTTTGTAATAACTCATTGAGAAGATGGGAGGAATTCAGAAGTCAGTAATGTGTAAAACTGAAAAGTAATGAAAATACAGTGTCAGCACATTTAAAAACAAGGAAACAGCAGAGACATAACAGCTGAAAATTCTTCTAGAGAGCGGCAATCAAAGATGGGAAACAATGAAGAACTATGTAATTTTTTTATTAAATATGTCATGCACAGCTAATTAAACATTTAACATAGTAAAATGTATATCAATACAACTTATATGAAGTGCAGTTTGGAAATACATTAACATTCACCCTGAGAATGCCCTTTGACCCAGCAATTCCATTTGTAGAATTTTATCCAACAATAGGAAATTAGTTAAATTAATTATGCTATATCCACCCAATGAAATATTATGTAGTCACTTCAAATCATGAATCATTAAAAAATAATATAGATTTACATCTACGAAAAGATATTTTCTTCCCTAATATATCTTTCATATAGAGCTCTAGCTTTGTTTAAAATTTTATAATTGTTAGTAGGATTTTTCATTAAATATCTGACTCATCCAATGGATTCCAAGCTCCAGGAGACCAGGGATCAAATCTCTGCTCACCGAAGTATTTGCTCTTAGTACTTGCACAATACCTGGTACCGGGAAAGCTGTTTGATGAATGAATGAGTGTGTGTGTGTGTGTGTGTGTGTGTGTGTGTGTGTGTGTGTGAGCACCTGTGCAGACAATGAGAAACATCTAGAAGACTTAAATGTTAGTCAGAGCTTATCTCTGGGTGGAAGAGTTATAGATTGGACCAATGTTTAAATTCTTACTCCATCATGACCTTGGGCAAGTCCTTATCTAAGCCTCAAATATAATGACAATAGGTCCTCAGTAATCCAATTAAATAATGCAGTTGTAAAAGCCATATGAATGTTTAAACTTCTAGTTATATAAAATGTCCTCAACGGTAAAGACTACAATCTAATATTTTCTTTTTTCTTTCTTTTTTTTATTAGCGAACTTTTGCAAGATTTGGAAAACTGTGAAAATGACCCTGTGGCCATAGCAGAATGTTTTGTGTCCAAGGTAAGCAGGGCTCGTTTCTCCTGGGCCAGCCAAGACAGATACAGAGTACAAATTGTTTTCATTTTAAAGTTAAAATGACTTGTTTGTTCCATGTCAGGTGAAGCTCGCCACTAATCTCTCTCGCTCTGGTTTCATTCTTTCTTTTCTTTTTCATACTCAGCAAGGAAGAAATAAATTCTGTTACTGTCCCCAGTAAATTAGGAAATACTAACAGTTGTTTCCCTGGAATTCATATAGTAACTGAATGATGTTACTCATCTTTCCTAGAGGGGGGAAAAATCCTTTAAATTTGGGAAAAGGAAAGTTGGACTAGAAGAATGTTAGAAAACTAAATAAATAAAAAACACCACTAGACCAGTTAGACTATAAGTATTTTATGTACATAATATATATGGCACTAGCCTAGGCTATATAGTTATCATTTAGGGGATAAAGAGAAGCAGAATTATTCTCTTACGTCTTAAGAATGCATTCTTATTTGTCTTAAGCTGTATCGATGGTTTAGAAAAATACAAGGAATGAATCTGACTTTTAAAAACTCGAGTGACAGTTGGCTCGTTCTCTGTGTGGGGATAGGAGATAGGAATCTGAAATACACAAGGCAACCCCTTCCAACCCATTACTTTCTGGAAGTGCTGCCTACTCTATATGAATCTTAGCTTAAGTTTCTTTGAAAAATTCAACAGCTTTTGTTGGGGAAACCTCTAGCAGAAACTGTTTTGCAGCAAAACTGTGATTTCTGCAGTAGCAGTCGTTTCACATGTACAAAGGTTTGAACAAAGCTCATGATGGTACTTGGGGACCCGCTGAGAATCGGCACCTCTTTCCAAGCTCCTGAGTCCTCTGCATGCCCAGTAGGAGCTTGGACATGTCCTCTTAGCCTGACCTGGCTCCGGACTTGTTCCACGGGGTCATTTGTGAGAGCTGCAGATTCATCCGTTGGTTCGGGATCCAAACATAGCACTTGGGGCTTTCCTGAAGGGTAGCTCCTTAAAAGCAGTTGATGGCCACGTGATAAAACACTCCTGACTTCGTGGATGTGTTAAGTTGTGAAATGTTTGTGCACCGCAACTGCATACAGTTCTCTTCACAAGTTGCCTGGGTCCTAATTAATTCTCCTAAAGGGTAGGAGTTTGAAAAAGAGAGGGAAAATGAAAGCCGGAGAAATGGGTCAAACGATATGCCAAGTATATCAAAGAAGATATGTTAAAATAACCACAGCACATAAACAACATAGAGGCTTTTGGAAACGTTCGGGCTTTTACTGGTAACTGTAATCACAAGTTGATTAAAGACGGTCCAGCATATGCTTAGCTCTGGCTTAATTATTCACATAAAAGTTTGTTTATGTGCCATGTTGCCAACTCCCAAATCTTATTTTTCATTGTAATATTGCCAAGTTTAATTAGAAGACTGACTTTCGGCACTGCACACTCTCACGAGTAAGCAGGGAATGGCGAGGGAGTGTCTGCTTCCGGCGCAACTGCTTTTCACTCAGCACCCTGAAATTCAGGAGATGGTACGTTTTCTGAAACACGACCTGCTGCTCCGCTCTGGGGAGGAATGGAACATCGCGTTAATTGACAGGCTATTAATGAAAGAAGGAAAGCTGGCGCTTGACTTGGGCTTTTATCTGAATCAGTGGGGCCTACACGGAGATTCATCTTTGACCTTGCTCTTGTGGTCTGCGGAGGTTCCAGAAACCCGTACTGACGACAGGGGAGTACAGTGTGGCCTTCTTACCTGCTGCTCATAACGAACAGGAGTGCAGAGGGTGTGCTTCTGAGGGACAGAGATCAAAGGTCCCTGCTGGGCAGGCCAAGCTGCCTCCCACCTGAGCATTTGTCTGCTCCTAGGACTTTAGAAACACCTGCAGCGGGTTTTCCTGTTTCCTGCCTTTACCTCAACCCTCATTTCCATCCCTTATCTTGACTGTCACCTGGGCTGACCCTCATCGACACTGAGCAAGGGGACAGAGTTTGTCCTCAGAGGTGCAACCTCCCCTTACTAACCTCCTCCTCTCCGTTGATGGATGGCCTGCCTCCCCATTCCAGTGCCCAGACGTGCACACATGTGTGCACACACACCCCCGCCCACTCACTGAGAGTATTCCCAGGAAGTGCTGATATCTCGTATTCATGTCAGGCCACTGTTGCCTTACCCATGCGCTCTTTGTATATGAGGCCTTTCTCATAGTGTCCAGGGAAACTTCCAGGCATCGGGTGTGTGTGTGTGTGAGAGAGAGAGAGAGAGAGAAAAAGAGAGAGAGATCCTATGGCAGAAGATACCCTCAAATCATTCAGATTGTCTCTGATTAGTCATTTAATAATGACTCAGTTGAACAGCCCTGTCTTACATTTTTGTTTTTTCATAGTGAACTGTCTTATTTCTACATCATCTCTAATTGCGCTTTAAGAGAGTTGAATAACCAGAAGGAAACATCTATTTTTTTTAGTTTCTTTACCCTTGCCTTCTTTTCCCCTAAATACTTCTGAAAGGGATTTTGGCTGGCATATATCAATAAGCATTTAAGGATTAACTAAATAGGAACTATAGATTTTTGTGTAAAACTGTTGTTTGAAATACTCACAGATCTTACAAATCTAAGATTGCATATACATTTGATTCTATATTAAAAATATATAGCCAATTTAAATCAAATCCCTCAAATTTAATATAGGACTAGCGTCATGATGTCACAAAATACACAGAAATTTAATTGCACAGAAGTCTTGAGGCTTTATTAGGGACAGGTCTATGGAGGTAAGATATATGATATAATTTAGACATTTTCATTGAGGTCATTGTTTTTAAGTTTGGTATTTTAAATGATCCTAAACTTCTCAGAAGTTAAGGAAAGATAACCAGATACTGTTCACTCCCAGGCTGAGCGTAGAGGAAACAGGAAAGAAGCAAGAGGCTGAGAGTGTGTGAGCAAACACAGAGCAAGGCTCCAGTCTGACATGAACTTACTAGATGATCTTGGGCAGATGACTTGGCTTTTCTCATCTATGGAGTCAGGGCTGGAAACTCCGGTGCCCTCAGGAGCTGAGCAGGTGGACATAGTGCATGAGTGGGAGGCTGTAGCCATCTGGGTACTTGCCTGGTCTCATGGGGACATAACTGTCATGTGAATCTGTGGGCCCAGGACCACAGGATCAACTACTTTCTCAGGAGAATTCAGAAATCAAGATATTTTTGTCATCTAACTTTTAGAAGTTGGCAACTCATTAGTATCTTTTTCCAGTACTATGCCTGAAAATTTGGCAGCCTTCTAAGTTGGCGAGGTCACGGAGAAAGAGGTACTCCCACAATTATGGGAAAACAAAATGGCACAGACCCATGGGAAGACCATTCGGCTCTATCTAGCAAAACTATGTCTGAACACCCTTTAACCCAACAGGTCTACTTCCAGAAATCTGCCCCAAAGAGACTGTGACAAAAATTCAATAAGTGGGATGCTATTCTTTGCAGTAATAACTGTTATAATGTATAGATATATACAATTTATAGGAACACGTATAGTAGACGTGTGTATATATATACATGTACAGAAATACATAGAACAGCCCGAATGTCCACAAACAAGAATCTTGTTTAGTAAACACATACTAGAGTACTAGGAAGCAATAAAAGCAAATAAAGAATATCTCTGTATACTGCTAGGCAGGGGTGGGGGCGTACAAGGAAGAAGGGATACAAATATGTGTAGCACTGTGGTTCTCAAAGTGTGGTCCCTGGACAAGCCCTATCTAGGAACTTGTCTGAAAGCAAATTTGTAGGACCCACCTCAGCCCTACTAAGTCAGAAACTCTGGGGTGCTTGCTACCCAGTATCTGTGTTTTTATGAGCCCTCCGGGTGATTCTGAAACACACTCAAGTTTGCAAGTCACTGGTGTGGCTTGTTTTATTTATCTAAGAATGAGGAAGGATATGCCTGTATTTAAATGTGTATTTTAAAAAAAGGATAAGCTGTACAATTAAAAGTTGGCATCTTGTAAGGGAAAGGGAGAAAATAAATGAATGGAAAGGAATAGAAGCTAGACTTCTTTCCATATGCAGTTCCTTGCAGAGTTGAGTTTGAAACCATGTGCATATTTTACATAATTATAAAGCAAAATTAAAGTTTAAAACAGCAGTCTCCAGAAATTGAAAGCAAAATGAAATGAGCCTAATTGTGTATCCAGTTTGTGATATAATCACGCAGAGGAAATTTCAGCTGATTAAAAAATATGCTGTAGGCAATACATCCTTAACCGTTTTCTGTAATGATAGCACCTATGGTGGTGATGGTATTTTATCCTGAAATTATCAAGTGTATTGTGGATAAAGCAAATGAGCATTAATGTTAGTGTCCTTGAGCACTGGAATCTGGTAGGAAAAAGAAAATACAGAGTAAGAGTAAAGCTAATAAAAACTATCGTTGTGAATCTGAATTGCAAGCATTAGTGTGAGCTAAAGGATACATTTTATCTTTAAAAAACACCCTTTTCCTAACTCTGTCCATTGAAAAGGCCTAGCAATAATAACCTAGCACCAAGAGTATCCCTAATGCTCACATTGTGGCTTCCAAATACTGTTCCTAACAAAGGCCTCCGGGGCTCCGGGAAGAATGAATGAGGCAAGGGAATATATAGGATGGCCTGGAACATCTGGTCACATCAGGAAACAAGGAAGCTTCTGGAGGCTGTAGGTCAGGTCACAAATCCTCAAGAAGAGGTACCTGCTGGCCAAGAATGGGGCCATTTGAGTATCAGCAAAGAGAATTAACTCAAAATAGTGCAAATCATTAACTATGTTTATATTCATGAATTCATTGTGATATTTTTTAAAAAATCTTAGCCCTTTGAGGGTGCTAGAGAAGGAATGCATTATTTTGAAAATCAAGGAAAAGGATCAAGTATTGATCTTGCCTTTCCTACACAAACCACTAACTGCTGGGTAACAAACAGTTAATATAAGAAAGTTCTTTTTTAAGAAAGATTCTGCTAGTAAATGAAGAAGGAATAGTAGAGTTAGAAATATCACCACTTTTCAACCCCTGATGGCTGGCTAGATCTAGGCTGTAATTAATCAATAGTGATTTACATCACAGAAAAGGGAGCCAGCCAGCCATTATGTGCCTCCCAATGGAGATGGAAATACAGTATAACCTGTGATGTATTCCTGCCAAACTACAGAACCTAAATCTGAACAAACTCCTTTAATTTTTTAATTTTTAAAAATGTTATTGCACTTTTTGGCATTACCATTTAAACCCCTTATGCTCCCCTCCCCCAGCAATCACTCTTGTCCATGCCCATGAGTCCTTCTTCCTTTTTGCTCCATCCTTCTACCTCCTAACCACCCCCACTCACATTGCTGTCATCCTGCTCTCCATCTATGAGTCTGTCTCTATTTCGCTTTGAACAAACTCCTTTTAAATCACAAGGAGTGGAGGGAACAGGGGAACATATTCAAGGAAGCCATAGAGATGTAATCAGCAAAATTGCAACTGCAAGGACAAACCATTCTGGCTTCTTCAACAACTAAGTTAGAAAGGGAAAAAGATAGAGGGGGAGCTTATAGACTACAAGAGACCTAAGAGCTACCAATCAGTGGCTGTGTATAGATGTCATTTGGATTCCAAATCAAACAGGCAAACGTTAAAAAAAAAGAAAGAGGAAAAAAAATAGAAGCTATGAATAGTGCTTGATGAATTTTCATGATATTGTGAAATTATTTAACTATGATGATGGTAATGGGGTGATGCTCCTTTTTAAAAGACCTTATATTTAGAGATATATACTAAATATTTACAAGTGAAATGAAATGTCTAGAATTTGAGTGACGAGGAAGCTGGGGAGTAGGAGGATCCAGACAATGAGTTAATGATACTGAGTTTGGGGGATAGATACTTGGGGATTCATTGTACCATCCTCTCTGCTTTTATATATGCTTGAATTTTCTATACTAAAAAAAATTTTTTAATCTAATCCTATTTGAGTTTAACAGGAGGGATTCCAAATCGGAATTCCTTTTAAATCAGAAAAATTAACTAACTAGAGCACTGAAGTTCCAAAAAAGTAAAACAATAGGCACTATGGAGAGTAATTCATCGGCCTTGGACTGTTTACTCTGACTGCCTGTTTTACAATGAAAGTTTTAGAAACACGGAGGATGCCACCTCACCCACGCATCTGCAAAGCACTTTCCCTTGGCATTTGAGGGAAAAAAATTGTCACGGACTTTGAAAATGATCAAAAGTGTTTTGGGTGCCCTCAATAGAAAACCTTCAGTAACCCTCATCTTAACAGAGTCCCCGCACCTCTGTCTTTGAGCGAGCTCACCACTCTGTGCCTTGCACATAACCTACAGCAACACGAAGTAAATGATCTTGGCCACAGACGTGCGAATGAATACTGTCCCGTGGAGAGACTGTTGATTTGTTTACCCACCCACCTCTACAGAAAAAGCCACTTTTGTGTCATTCGTAAATTCATGTCAGTATTCCCCATTGACCCAAGTGCGACACTTTTATTTCTTCTTCGATCCAGTTGTAATATCTTGCTATTTTCCTCATTAATTAAGATGTTAAATAAAATCTTTGACAGTGTTCATGTTATATTTGAGTGGAAGTCATGGTTTTACCTTTTAAAACAATTACCCTTTAAGAGCAAGAAGTATTGATTGACTCTTCCCAATATTTGATCATGTGACTAGACATCTGAAAGACTAAAAGATACTAGGGAGCTGGGCATCTGATCATAGTGAAAGGCAAGAGCCCCACATTGGTTAGCCAAACCTATTGACAGAGGCATTGCTGCCATGCTAGATCCATACAGATGAGTAGACTTGGATCCTGCTCTCAAATAATCTTCGACTTGGCATGTGAGAGGAGGATTCAGTAGTTCAACAAATATTATATACCTGATGAGCACAATATGGTACCTACATGGCAGAAACTCACAGCCTGGCATGGGAGACAGACAGGTACACAGAAAATGTCACTGTCATTGGGTAAATGCCACAATAGAGGTACGTGTAGGGTTTTGTGGAAGCCCAAAAGCTTAAGGAAGGCTCCTTGGAGGAAATAAAAGTCTTAAGTTCAATGGCAAAGGATGCAGAGTGGCTCTCCTGCCAAAAAGGCGGGGAGGACGGTGGGAAGAGGTAACTGCAGGTACCTAGGGCAGCTTTCTCATGCCCTGCACATGCTTCTAATACGTTCTTACCACATGCCATTTCAATTACCTACTTACATTTCTCTCCCACACTGCAAATCTACCAAAGGACTGTGAGCACCTGGGCAGAAATGGTATTTTCTTCCTCGTCCTCTTTACCTTCGAATTTACGTAACACAGCACATGCTCAGTAAGTGTTTATTGAACTCAAATGACTTCAAGTGCATGTGGATTCTAGGTATAACACAAGGTAGATAGAACAGTGCTAACGATGGCGCAGAGACTCAGGAGACAAGCAAATGTTATCCGAGAAACAAAGTTAAAGGCAGGAATGCTGTTTCCTTTTATCGCTTTTAAGTGAATGTTGCTGTCTGCTTTTTGGCCTATAAAAGTCTCTCTGGTTTCCTTGCAGAGTGAAGAGTTCCACATTTACACCCAGTATTGCACGAACTACCCGAGGTACGCTTCGTAAATGTGCGGGAGCACTTTTCTTCACTTTCGTGTTCTTTCAAGTCGATCAGTCGGATAGGCGTTGGTGTCAGGCATTAGGTGCCTGGCTCTGTGCTGGATACAGTGGGAAAACTGGAAATCCTGCTGAGAATGGGTTACGGGGCGTAGGGGGGCAGATCTGACCCATCCAGGCGTCGGGCTCTCAGCAGAGCCAGGGTAGGGAGAATCATGCAGGACCTTCAAAGAGACCAAAAAGGTTACTAGGTGTCCTTCAGTGGAAACCAACTAAACCAGTGTATTTGGCTAGAAGTCTTGTCTATTAACCTTCTCGTATGTGTGCTGTGTTTTTAAAAATATCAGAAACATTGCTATTAAGTGTATATAATCTGGCTGGGAAGGAAATACGTTATATTTTTGCTACCTAAGCTCTATGAACTGTGTAAGTTTCATGGAGTTCAGAGAAAGGAAAGATCCTGATGAGCTTAGGTGAGAAGAGAGGACCCTGGTCTCCCCTGGATCACTGCCTCCGTGTCGCTTATGCAGGGAGCGCTGGCAGGCGGGCCGTTCAGGGAGCAGCCCCTGGACAGTACACGGGCCATCGCAGGAAGGGAGTCTTTTTGTGCGCAAGACATTTATTGAGCACTTACTGATTCCTAATCACTGTGTAAAATGCTGTAAGTAATACACGTTGCTGAGTTTAACTTCCACGCAATCCAGAGATGTCCAGGGATTAAAGCAAAGCAGGAGAGCCATCACTGTGCTGAGCACGTAATAGGTCCCCCACCTACGCTAGTTTGCCATCACCCTGCCCCCTCCCCACTGCGTGGATGAAGTAATGAGGCTCCAGTAGGTTTACTGACTTTACACGGGTCACATAGCTGATGCGTGGCCCCGCGAGGACTCTCCAGCCTCACACCTCATACTACTAGATCCTTGTAAGGTTTCTGGAGCTTTTTGATCTGCACCCCATGCCCAGTCCCAATGCCTTTTCGTGGTCAGTCTCCCCCATGATCCTTGAGCTGTTATCCCAGCCGGGAAGATGAGAGCTGGGAAGATTCTATATGCTCTCGGCCAGTCATGGGAGAGACATGTCCCTGAGGATCACATGGGTGGCGGGCCCCACCTGGAAGAGAAGCAGCAGGCTGAGCCCCTAATGGTGCTGCAATGGGAAGAACAAATTGGACCCTTGCACAAGTGGCCCCAGAAAGCTAGCGTAGATTAAAAGGTACAGGGTCAGGGGCTGGGTCTTTCTGATGGCAGGACACCTTCCACTGGGGGACTTTAGTCTCCTCCTCTAGGCATCGGTCAGGATGTGGGGATGTAGTGATTTATTTGGTTGGTGGCCAACCATACTTACCCCGGGTTTCTCTAAAAACAAAACAAAACAAAACAGTTACCTACAAATTAGTACACTCGTCACATCTGCCCATCTGTAGACCCACCCCTAGTTCACAGTTTCACTTAAGCAATGTTCTCCCCTGAAGTGTCCACAGCTCTGCAGAGGACACCAGGAAGTTGTAGGATGCCCCACGGAATAAATCCCTGGGGCTTACGCTGAAAGCCAGAACCGACCCACACCCTCAGGCAGGGCTATCAGGGAGCAACAGCTCACCCTCTTCCTGAGGGAAAAGAAACGACACTTAGACTCTGTGGAATCCACCAAGCTCTGGACCTGATGATGGGTCTCTGGGGCACCTGAAGGGCTTCTTGGGAGCTGATAGCTGCATCAATCTCATTACACACAGGCCATTTGAAGAAAGATCTTCTGAATTTGCAGTTTCCGAAGTTTATATTAAGATTTTCCTGAGTTAGTAATAAGAATGGAGAGTACAATGTAAAGGCACCTTTTTATACACTGGGCTTCTTTTTTCCGGGTTGGGGAAAGGCAAGATCGTTTGTGCCGGAACATTTTTAAGAGCCTGTCATTGATGGAGCCTGGTCCCAAGCTTGGTGCATGTTGATGAGAAGTGGGAACTACATCCCTTGCCTTCTAGCAGTTTATATCCTTGTGAGGGCCAGGACCCAACTGATAGCAGTAGTGGAATACAGTAGTCCCTCGCTATATTGCGGTTCACTTACTGCGAGATTTAAAAAAATATTATATTTAATTATTTATCACAGATTTTTCGCTATATCGCGGGATTTTGTGGTACTGTATACATATGTTGTTAAAGTTACGTAGATTTAAGAGTGTAGAATAAATGTAAGGTTCCTACTTCACGGGGGGTGGGGGGGTCCGGAACCTAATACCCGCTATAAGTGAGGGGTAATAAAGAGCGAGTTAGAGACGATCAAATTAATAAATACAGATTAATATAGTACGAACTCAGTAATGCACAACAGAAGCAAAAGATATCGAGATAAAGGAGTAGTAAGTCCCCGTGAAGAATGTTAAGGACACTTTCTTGGAGGAAGTGACTTTTTATTTTGAATCTGACATGAGGAAGGAAAAAAATGTGTTAGAGATACTTGAAAGACATTCTCATAACAAAATTTTTCAAAAGACATTTTCAGTGAAACAGGCATGTCCACTTCTTGTCCAATTCTGTGGTTTCCATATTCATAGAAGATTTTTTCCTCTCGTTCCCTTGTCTCCAGTTTGCTCCTGAAGCCCAAAGCTTCCTTTCCTGTCTTAAGCCAAGAAGGCAGGTGTTCCAGCCCATCTGACAACTTTTCTTCCCCCTTCAGATGCAGGCTGGTGATATTAAATGTCGCCAGCACAGCTTGACAGATGTCCACCTTCTTCATACCAGTCACGCCCCAGTGGTTTCTCTGTGAGGAGACGCAAGGCCGCCCCGTTCCCCCCGGGAGGGGCCCAGACCCAGTTAGGTCGTTGTCCTCAGATGTCGCCTCATGCCCTGAATCCGGAGTTCAGGGTGCTCAGGACCGTGGCAGGTTTCTTACCTTTGGACAGGAGCTGCAGCCCGCAGGTGGCCCGTGGCTACTGAGCAGCTGATCCTGACTCTGAAGAACCTGACAAAAGGTTCTTGGTTACAGAGTGAAAAACAGTATTGAAATCTCAGGTTAGGGGGGAAATAAACCCGTGTGAATAGATATTTCTCAAAGCAGATGGGCTCCAAAGGGATTCTAAGAGCTTAATTAGGAGACCTGCGTTGTACTTCCTTTCTAGGAGTTTTATTTTGTTGTTTGGCTCTCTCTGATCTTCTCAATGAATCCTGAAAACAGATTACTGACTTGGGGAAAAATTACTGCCACCTGCTTCCTAAAGTTTCAATTTATGTGTGGCTACACAAGCCCACTAGCTCGCTTTATGTATACAATCTGAGCATTGTTTCAGCCATTCTCCTAGGATGCTGGGGGGCCATGCTTATTACCTTTGGGGAGCTGGGAGAGAGAAGGCATTCTGACCCTCTTTTCTAATACACTCCGTAAGGAGCAACACTATCCAGCTGTTTCAGAAGCTGTCTTTAGAATAAGTAGTAGAGCCACTTAGAGGTGGAAAGAGGGATCTGTTCAAAGATTCTCAAAGGGAAGTTGACCTTCAGGACAAGGTCTCTGAAGACCTGCACGTAATGTCCTGCAGTTTGTGTATTATACAAAGACAACAGCAGAAGGGGTGACAAGAAGGGGTGACAAGAAGGGGCTCCTTTTTCTTAGTACAAAGTGCCTCCTCCTTGCAGTCTAACCGGTGGACACTGACTCCAGCTGTGTGGTTTGAGCACTGTACAAAGACACCCAGGTGGGCACAGCTGGGGACTAACAGCCAAGGGAACCCCCTTTTCTAGGCCACATATCCTTCTAGGGGCCGAATCCCTGGAAGGAAGGAACACTGTCATCCCGGGTTAGAGTGCCTTTTGCTAATTAACTCCCCTGGAGGGACACCTTTGTCTAACTTACCCAGAGGCCTCCTTGTCTAGCTATAGCCGGGTTGCTTCCCTACCTGTTTTAGGGCATTTACACCTACATGCACCTAAAACTTGAATAGCCATGTTAAGCATTACAATAACAATAGTCATTCTTCTTGCAGATCTGTGGCTGTGTTAACAGAGTGCATGAGGAACAAGACCCTGGCCAAATTCTTCAGGGAGCGTCAGGAAACTTTGAAACGCTCACTGCCTCTGGGGTCCTATCTCTTGAAGCCTGTTCAGCGGATTCTCAAGTATCACCTCCTTTTGCATGTAAGTTTCTGCCTGCGCTCGAGTTCTTTCCAGAGGATGGGGATTAAGTGTGTATATATTAGGTTTAGGGGAAAAAAGATCAGAAAAGGCTGCGGACATATGGAAACGTTTTCCACACTCATACTTTACAACTGACTAATCTGCTTTGAGGAATTAGAGATATTTATGTTCGAGGCCCGCAGCCCTTTCACGGCTCCAGTAACGGTTCATTTTAGCTCTGATTTGGAGAGGGCTCAGGAGCACCTCACTCTGGGCGGAGACAGTTTCAGGCAGGGAGCTATCATCTTAATGAAAAACAGGTTTTTTATGTTTTATTTTATTTCCACGAGCCCAGATTCAGTAGGCAGTTGGGAGGGAGAGCGATTTGTCACAGATCGGCTTTTGTAGGAGCAAAGAGAAGGGGCTGAAAGGGGAGGAGACAGGTGAGCCGTGTGATGAATGATCTCTGAGCTGGGCTTAGCATCGCTTCAGGGTATCTTTTCTTTATGTCGTTTCCCACTATTTGGGCCAAATTCAAGGAGGCTTCAGCAACAAAGGTAGATGCAGCACTCATATTCTCATTTCTTATCATCTAAGGAAGTGGATAAAAATGGGGGAAAAGTTTTGTTGAACGTAACTTTCATTCTGTAGGTAGGATTGGATGGCCTGTGCAATAGGAGAAAGACAGTATAGCACAGTGGTTAGGGGCTGGGCTCCGGGCAAGGCTGCCTGGGTTCCAATCCTATAAATCGTCCATGTGCACTGTGGCTCACAGGCAATCAAAAATAATAATAATAATGAAATTAAAATAATAAATAAATAATAGAAAAGGGATTTTAATCCAGAGTTCCTCTCTGTATCAACATGTCTTTTTAAATGATTTCAGGTTTCTAAGTTGGACAGTCATTCCAGGATTGCTCAGTTCACAAACATTTAAACTTTTCAGAACCTTTACATTACAAGTTTACCAGAAGTTTCTCAGCTTTGTCTGTTTACCTAGGTGGCTCATCTTTGGAAAACCTTGTGTCCTGTGAAGACACATCAAGGATAGCATTTTAACTGTTAAATTGATACTAACAGCTTTTTAGGTTAGTGGGATTAATTTGCTAAATCACTGTCCAAATAATT
Organism: Furipterus horrens; assembly: GCF_987537825.1. NCBI lineage: Eukaryota > Metazoa > Chordata > Mammalia > Chiroptera > Furipteridae > Furipterus > Furipterus horrens. The sequence goes on from NW_028327176.1 coordinate 182,414,837, forward strand.
CTTAAATAAATAATACCTGTCGCAAGATTGATCACTGCTGGACTCTGCTAATATGACATCTAAGACTAGTATGTCCCAATGATCTCTTAAGAATGGCCTTCTAGGCAGTAAGAAAGAAGCGTCTAAGGTCTCAGTGGCATAAGCATGTCAGGTATAGCAAGTCGTGATCCTTATGAAAAGTTAATTGATAGGAAAATCAGCCCTTACTCTCTAAATTAAGAGCTAGTGTCTTAGTCAGTCTGGGTTGATAACAAAGTACCATAGACTTGGTGGCTTCAGCAAAAACGTTTATTTCTCACGGTTTCTGGGAGCCCAAAATCAGGGGGCTGCATGGTTGTGTTCCGGTGAGAGCCCCTCTCTGGGCTGCAGACTTGACATCTCCTTGTTTTCTTGCCTGAATTAAAGAAGCAAGAGAGTTCCCAGGGGTCTCTTCTCTAAGGGCACTGACCCTGTAAGAGCTCCACCCACTTGACCTAATCACCCCCCAAAAACCAGCACATTAAGGGTTAGGATTTCAACATATGAATTTGGGGGCAGACACAGTCAGTCTATAACAGATGGTAATGAAGAAAAAGGGAAGAACAGTGGTTAGATTAATCTAAAACTAACTTCTGGTTGCCTTTGAAGTATTTTCGCTTTTATTGTTTATTTAGAGTGTTCCTTCTATGTTATTCACATCACTTCAAAGTTGTGAAGCCATCCATGAAGATCCCCACAAGAATACACTCTGTACTCCTGAGTCTGTTGATGAACAGGATTACCTTTCAGACTAAAATAAGAAATTAGTACTTCTTTAACTTTACTGTTGATCTTTTTAAAAATACTTTTTTTATCCTCACCCAAGGATATGGATTTTTTAAAATTGATTTTAAGAGAGAGAGGAAGGGGGAAGAAAGAGAAACATTAACCAGTTGCCTCCCATATGCGCCCCAACTGGGGATTGAACCTGCAGCCTTTTGGTGCATGGGATGATGCTCCAACTAACTGAGCCAACCAGCCAGGGCTTTGCTGTTGATCTTGAGCTTACCTGGGAGTTGTTAGTTTGGTGATACAGTTTTATAGGCCCTTTCTGAGCGTGAAAGAAAATGCAAATTCCCTTCCAGTTTCTAACTGGATAGAAAACTTGAACACTCAGTAAAAGTAAAGATTTATAAAGTATGACTATAAAATAATAGAGCTAATCTTCATATGTTATACCATAAGATTCAACCTCCCTTCTTTAGCTTAATGAATATGCATGAGGAATGTCACGGAAATGATCTAATGGACTATAATATCTTCTTATTGTTTTACATAGTTACATTTACATTGTTTTTGTTTTAAGAAGAGATAGCTTCGATTTAATGAGCCTTTATTGAGAACCCAGCTCTCTGGTGGGCACTGTTGTGAAAATAAAGGGTTAAAGGAACTCTGCAATAGTCCCTGTCCTTACACTCTGGAGGATTCCAGGGACATGTGTCTTGTATCCTGGAAGAATTAGAGCAGAGATTGCATCCCTTTCTCCTCTCCCTGGGATCGTGGAACCCCAGTGCAAGGCTAAGTGTGAGTGCTTGAACCAGGAGACCTTCCTCCACACCCTGAAGGATGTTCTTTGGTGGGCTTCATTTGGGCTTTACAGCCTTGACTACATGAACATGCACTTGCTATAGAGGTGTGTGTGGTTTTGTTTTTTTTTAAATAATGTCTATTCTATTTTCAAGTCTGTTATGCATTAAGTCCTGTTTGAGACATTCTCCTTTCTGTGGGAGAAAAATAGTAAGTCCATTTTCCATCTCGTAGGAGTGAGAGCCGTATTACCATGGCCACCAGTAAGCTCAGAAATCTCCAACTATAATATGTATTCTTATGTCTATTATAATAACTATACTATCTCTCTGAGGCTCGATGACCGGTATGCAGGTTTTAGTCTCTTTGTCATGAACTCCTAACCCACTTCTATTTTTCCCAGCTCCATTTTCTTTCCTCTCCTACCATTTTGTTGTAGGTGTTTCTGGTAAGTTATCTCAACATCTTAAAGAATGATGGTGGTGTCCTGGCTGCTGTGGCTCAGAGGGGTGAGCACCAGCCTGCAAACCAAAAGGTCGCCGGTTCGATTCCCAGTCAGGGCACATGCCTGGGTTGTGGGCCAGGTCCCCAGTTGGGAGCACACAAGAGGCAACCACACACTGATCTATCTCTCCCTCTCTTTCTCCCTCTGTTCCCCTCTCTCTAAAAATAAATAACTAAAATATTTTTTTGAAAAAAGAAATGTTAGAAAAAGAATGATAGTGGTGTGTAAGTAAATAAGCCAAAATAAAATATGAGGAAATCACCATTTGTTTCATTCAGTAAATGGGGAACACATAGAAAACAGCTAGTTTTTTTTTTCCCCCCAAGGAAATAGAAAATCACCTTGACAAGGACACAGAGGGCTATGACGTGGTGCTTGATGCTATAGACACGATGCAGCGCGTCGCCTGGCACATCAATGACATGAAGCGGAAACATGAGCACGCAGTCCGGCTGCAGGTGAGCCCCCGAGATGGCTGCGCCCGGTGGTGCTGCCGGTGCTCAGACTTCTTACCTTTTCCTAAATCAAATATTCAAGCTGCTCGAGGATGGCACTTCCTTCATGGCCTTCATCGGAGTCCTGCAGAAAAAGCAGGACACCAATAATGCCAATCGATGTTTGATGTGGTCTTTAAGAGAAAGTCCCCTGGTCACTTTTAAACCAGTAGTTTTCGCATAGCCCCTGCCATGACCCAAGTTAAAATTTTGAGTCTCCGAAGGCCTTATGTCAATTACAAAGAAGTAATTCTTGTTGAAAGCAACTTTCTCTAAGCTGTTTAAAGGAATTTTGTCTTGTTTGTTAACTTCTCTTACTCTGTCATTTGTTCATGCAAAGTCACAAAGTGGCATACGTGTGGTATTGGGACAGGGGGCTCAGAGGAAGGAGAGCTAAATCTGGAGCCAGGTCCTTTGCATTTCATTTGGGATGAGTCCCACTGCTTCATTTTAGATTCCTCACTTTTAAAATAAGACAGACGAGGGCTTGCTAAGGTTCCATCCAGCACCAACATTTTGAGCCTTAAATCCCTGAAAACTCTGATAGATGCTGAGCCTGTGGTCATGTCCTGGGCATCTCAGAAGATAGATTCTGTTTAAAAACAAAAGGTCATGTGGGCCCAGGGGTTAATGCCAGGCTCCGGGTTGTCCCTAGAGTGAGACATAAAAGCCCAGTGTGACTTCAGGTCCGGCAGAACACCTATGCCTGACGCAGGAATAAAAGATACATTATTTGGTCCATAATTGCAAACAAAATTCTAGGTTTCATTGATACGGAGCCAGAGTGTGATATGATGCAATTGACTATTGAAAATCAAAGGAAGGCAATGTTCTAATCTCCCAGGCCATGTCTGTTTTTTGTAGCAGGAAGAAAAGGTTTTAAGCTTTATCATTAAAATGTTTTGCTGACCTGATGTCAGACATAGTGTCTGTTGCATTTCCAAAAATGGCTAAATGACTGGTGTTTCATACCTTACAAATCTGTTTGGCATTCTGAAGACACTGCTAAATCAGCCTCTGGCTCAGACTCGTCCCCACTCCTAGCCATTTCCACTTTCCACCAAAGAAGTGTCCTTTGGTTGTCTTGTAGCTGCTTAATTAGATACTGTTTATGAACATTTTCATTTTTCAAAGTCATAAATTCAGCTTCCTTAAAAAATATTGATACGGAGGTACTGTAAATCCCAAAGAAACTTCAAAGTCATGTTATCAATTTATATTTATCAGGTTCCATTCAAAACACAGTGAAGAAATGTTCAATTCTTTTCTCTAAGTGGGATTAATATCAGGAAATTTCTGACATAATGTATCTTGTATGATTTTCCACAGACTTTAGTTTTGAGATACTGATATGTGGTATGGACTTCAGTTTCTGGAAGAAGTTATCCAGGTCAATAGCTCTGAAGGCTTTTGTTCAGAAGACGGGGCGAGAAAGTCAAGGGCAGGATGCCTATCTGAGAAGGTCACATACCAATGGCCTCTTTACGTAGCCAGCTATAGGAGGGGGATTATCTAGGAATGGAAATAAGTAATGGGCAACTCAGCAACTAACCACTTGATTCACTTCTGTTAACTCTTAAATGACCCTGCCCATAAATGTAGATTAATGTCATGGATCATAGACACCATAGATTCCGCATAGATCCATTGGACCCTGTCATAAGTATTTAGATGCCGTTCTTGATGCTCAAGAAAGGGGCCACCGTGTCCTCGCCACCTTGCCTCCCCACCTCCTGTGTCATCACATGAAACGTTCATTTTTTGCAGGAGATACAGAGTTTGCTCACTAACTGGAAGGGGCCAGACCTGACCAGCTATGGGGAACTGGTGCTCGAAGGAACCTTCCGCCTCCAGCGGGCCAAGAATGAGCGGACCCTCTTCCTCTTTGACAAGCTGCTTCTCATCACAAAGAAGAGAGACGACACGTTTACATACAAAGCTCACATCCTGGTAGGTCCGAATGTTGGTCACGGGCAAGGACTTCAGTGGCCTGTCGCGTCCTCTTCCACGCAAGCTCACCCTATCTCTGTTCTCCGCTCAGTGTGGCAACCTCATGCTGGTGGAAGTGATCCCCAAGGAGCCTCTCAGCTTCAGCGTCTTCCACTACAAGAACCCCAAGCTGCAGCACACAGTTCAGGTAAGGGCCGGGTCCCCGCCTGCCTGCAGGGCCCAGTCTCCCTGTGCCAGGCAGCCTTTCTAGAGCTTTCTGGCCACACGGTGTGTTTTCCATCCTGTCAGAGGGTTAGGGGAGCGCCAGAATCGGTGGTGGTGGAGGTGGGACTTGTCTGACTGTCCAAATCTCCTTCTTGTAGGCAAAGTCGCAGCAAGACAAACGCCTTTGGGTTCTGCACCTGAAGAGGCTGATCCTGGAGAATCATGCGGCCAAGATTCCAGCAAAGGTAAGACCACGAGGCCGACAAACAGCAACATGTAAGGAAACTCGGGTCCCAGAGAGAGAGGCAGCCTGGCAGAAATAAACACTCTCCTTCAACATAAAAGAAAGTGGAGAGGATCCATCAGACACTGACTCAACCAGCCATTTACACTGCGAGGGTTCACATATAGGGAGAGGTTTCTTTTTAAATAATTACTGTTGTTGTTGTTGTTCCTCTGGGGCTTGAAAGAAGGAAAAATAAGGAAAAGACTACAAGTAAGTTTCTAGAGCACGAATGGAAAATAAAGAGAGTTAGGAGAATCATCCAAAGGTGTACCAGGGACCTCCGGTGCATGAAGCTGGCTTAGTGCGTGGGAACCCAGACCCAGACTCAGCCAGGACAGGACGTGTAGACCCGGGAGCTAGCCCGACATTGCTGAACTATTTGCTAAACGTGATGAATTAATAAAGGTATAAACCAAGTGTTGTGGAAGAGGAAAGTGTTCGATTACAGTTGAGTGGGGAGAGGAAGGAAAATGCCTTTCAGTGTTTTGAAGGATGAGGATGAGGAATATCTTTATTAAGTGGAGGAAATGGAAAAGGAAAACCAAGCTGAGGGAACAGTATAGACAAAACTAAGATGGAAGGGCTGAGTCCTCGGGAGATGGAGTTGGAGGTGAGGCTGGAGAAGTGGAAGGCTGTCGGCTGGGCTGCGAAGGGCTTTGACCCCACACAACCAAGGCGTCTGGGTCGTGTTGATGGTGGGAAACTCCGGAAGGCTTTGGAAGAACGGTATGGCACGGTTTGCCCCGTGTTCCGAGAGCGTAACTTTGGGAAGTGTGACAGTGAGTGGGAGGAGTGGGACTGGAGGCAGGAGAGGAATTAATAAGCCACCACAATAGTCTAGAAAAGAGACGAGGGGCACTGCCAGGGAGCCACAGCATATGGGGTGGGGTGGGGAGCAGAGGCAGAAGGAACAGAGTTTTGTCCACTCAGCGCATGAGGAGATGGAGAAATAAAAGTCAAGGATGAGTCAGGAGTTGGGCCAAGAGGATGGTGCTGTGGTTTCCAAGATAGGCTGCAAAGGGGAGGAGCCGGTGGGGCGGGAGCAAGAAGGCAGAGCACGGATACGTGTGCAGGGGTAGGTCCACTACAGGTGGAAATTCAGGCCTTGGAAGCTGTGGACCTGGAGGCTCTCCCCACCCAGACTACGTACAGCCCTGGGAATTGATAGGCGAGCCCAGCCAAACGTCTAAAGGAAGAACCCTTGGGAATCCCAATATCTAAGTCACCTGCAGCACGGTGGGGGCTTTGGAGGACGACCAAAGAAGGGTAGCAATGAGGGAGTAAGAAAACCACGCAGAAAGGTATGGTAGCCAAGGAAGGAAAGGATCTCCAAGAGAGGGAGCGAAGTAACAGCCTGCAATGCTGCAGAGGTCAAAACAGATCTGGACAGAAAAGTAGATATCAGCTTTGTCCGCTAAGGGACAAGGGAGGGATTGTAGTGGGTTGAAGAGAAACTGAGTGTGGGCTTTTCTTTTTTAAACAGAGCTCAGAAAAGACAAAAGGTGGTAGTTTGAGGAGAGGTAAAATCAAAGCAAGACACTTTTTGTGGGTGAGGGATGCCAGGGACATAAGTCAACAGAGGGGAAGAAGACAGGGAGACAGGAGGAGGGAAGGACAAGAGGAGGGATGCTCCTTGGAGTGTGACCCTGGGGATGTGGCAGGAGGGGACCAAAAGCACAGGTCTAGGCGTCCGTTTTGGAAAGGGTCAGAAACATCTTTCCTGGGCTGAGAGAGAAGACAGATGAGGGAGGATAGAGAGGCGTTGAGGTGCATCTGAAGGAAGATCAAGGGTTCGATGTCACTGAAGTCAGTGGTAATGTCATCTCCTGGACGAGGGAAGCAAAGATGGGGTTGAACGTGGGAAGGTTGAGAACACTTGTTGAAGAAAATGGTCCAGCCTGTCAGTCAGGACAACTATAATAACCTGTGAAAGGGCATCCACAACCCAGCCGAAGCTGGCCACGATGAACCCGCGGGGTGGGGCCGTTTTCCAATCTACTCAGCAACTCAGAAGCTAGTGTTGAGGAACCACGGTGCACGTGGGTTCCCCCAAGGTGGGGATTGGTGAGAGGGAAGGTTCACAGGACCGGTGCGGTGCTCATCAGCACCCATGGCAGCAACTGAACAGGATTTCCAGGCTGAGCAGAGCGTGAAACCAGGTAGGAAAATAGGCACGGGGCGGGGGGGTGCGTGGTCTTGTACAGTCAGAGAACTGGTTCAGCAGGAGTTAGAGGCGGGGAGGTGGAATACAGAGATCTGGAGGTGGAGAAGGAAGCTGCTGTGGAGGTAGGGCAGCTCTGCGTGACAGGAGGTCCTGGGGGCAGCTGTGACTGGGCGCTGCTGCTCCGGAGTGGAGGAAAAGGTCACCAGGGATGGTGTGGCAGGGAGCTGGGGTCGGGGTGGAGCGTGGACGGTGAAGTGGTCCGTGCTGGGGCGGGGAGGAGTGAAGCGGGGCCGAGAGGGGGATGATGATCATGAGAGTAGAACTGGATGGGAAATGAGGAGAACTGAGATTTCTCAGACACGAGCGTCTATGCGGCTCCTTGTGTATTTCGAAAAGCATTTGCAGCACCTTCTCTGGGGCTGTCAGCCATGGTTTGGTGCCCAGGAAATGAATGTGCCACGGGTGTGTGCTTCCACTGAGGCGTGAGTCTCATTTCATCAGGTGTTTCGAGATGGCAGGGAGTTCATGCGGAGAGGTGACGGCATTTTCTTCTGGGGTAGTCACTTGTTGGCTGGCCTGGGCCTCGGAGTGCCCTTCTGAGCAATGGCGGAGTGTCTTTGATATGCCCCACCTCTTGTTTACCTGTCTGCTGGAGATTCAGAACTACCAAAGGGATTCTAAGAGGCAATTATAGGTCATTACCAAACAAGACTAGCCTACATACCTGTCCTCCTCCTCCCACGCCAGGTGTGTGTATTCCAGGCAGTTTTCCCTGTATGTGTTAAAATGGTCACCGTAGAATTGGACTTCTTAGCCAACTTCCTGGTCCCTTTAGAATCTAATGCTTTTCGGCTACACCTCCTTGAACACACATGCACTGTGCTAAGTACTTCATATTCTTATTTCACGCTGTGTAAAACGCCTTCTGAGAAAGGCCTTAATTCTCCCCACTTCAGAGAAATCAAAACAGAGAGGCTCAGCGACTTGAAGCAAATGGCCCAAGTTTATACGGCTAGGACATGGTCTGTCTGGCCCCAGAGAGCCAGCCTTCACTGCTTGGTTTCCAGTGGCAATGAAAACACACTTATTTAATATACTTTATCCACTGGAAAACCCTGGCTGGTTTGGCTCAGTGGATTGAGCGTCGGCCTGCGAGCTAAGTGTCGCTGGTTCGATCTTCCAGTCAGGGCACATCAGAGAAGGAAAACTCTGACTCCAAAAAACCTCCGCTGCCTTGCGGCATACCTCTTCAGGGGAAAGGCTAAGGGAGTAAACCCCGACAGAAAATCCGGAGCCGGAGTCCCTAAGGCGGTTTGACGTTGTAGTCAACACCGGCAACTCTTGCGGCGCACCTGAAGCCAAGCTGTATTGACTCCGTCTTTCCCTTGGACCCTTCAGCTGCGAAGAGAGGGGGGGTCTGCTGCATGGGCAACAGCAGACCCTCCATATCACCCTGCCCGGGCTCTGTAGCTTCAGCTTCACTGGAGAGGACACTCCAGCGACATCGCAAGATGTCGATTCAACACGGAGGAGACAGATACCGTGTCACTCCCGAGTTGGACTGCACAGCCATTCTCGGCGGTGCAGATAGACTCTTAAGAAGCTACACCATCGTCTCTCGAGACGGACGGCTGCCGACGGATCCACTGGAATGTTATAATAATTTTCTAGCTTATTTAAGCAGATTATTAATTTGGATTTTCACTTCTTTTCTTGATTATTTCTTAATTTTTTTTTCTTAAATCTATCAAAATATATTTATTCCTATTGAAGAAAGGAAATGCATAATGGAGAATTTTTTAAATAATCAGAAAATGCACTCTCGGTCTTAATAATGCTAACACAGCGGTAGTTCTTCCTAACCTCCCGCCAGTCCTTTAATTTAGTGATGGTCGCTGGCTGCCTCCTAGTGGAAAATATGGGAATAGCACTTTGAAGTCAAGTTTATAGATGCCTGAAAGTTTCTTGGAAATATTTAGTCATGTGGCCTGTTCACATACGTGGTGTGTAAGCTAACTCTTAGCCGGATGAACTGAGAATAAAGGCAAAGGTAGAGACTTTGCCATTTTATATATTCACATGGTTCTGTAAATGCACTTCACAGAAATTGAACTAACTGAATCAAGGCTTCCTTTTTACCCATTCTGTTAAACAAAATGATTACTTCTTAGTCTAAATATTTTTACTGTGATGTCACAGATTGTGGCAAAAAACAAGTAAAATAACTCCTAAAGTTATTTTTAGCATAATGTTTGTAGGTTCAGTTTCATTACCCTTGAAAAATGAAAATTACATTGAAGAAGCAAGAAAGGCTACCCAACCTAATATTTTTCTTTTTTTAATCCTTGAGCAGTTAGGGTAATTATCTTATCTTTTCATGTTCCCCAAAACATTAATAACATAGGACAACAATAACAATTTTTAAAAGCCTCAAAGCATTAAACTCCAGAAGGCTGAGGTTGAGGTGGGGAAAACTATGTGGAGAGGAAGTGAAAGTCAAGATTATCAGGCCCCTTCCCTGGGGAGGAGTTGCATGCCTACCTTTTGGTTCTAGGAGCAGCTCTGGAAGGTAGGTCCTGAGACTGCCTTGGGATGAGGAGAGCACCCAGCTCGTTAAGTGCCAGAGCAGGGGTCACAAACCAGGTCCTTCAGAGCCCTTCCCCCACACCACAGCCCTGTCCCCCTTTCTGGGAGATTCTAGGGTGCACACAAAAGATGGGAGGTGCGGGGGGCTGTAGGGAGCCAGGAGAGTTCGCTGGTGATATTCTCCTAGCATTTGGAAGGAGGAAAACAGAAAACTCCCTGCAGCCCTTCTGAAGGGACATGGGAAGACGAGTTGCGCAGATGGTTCGGTGGATGGGGGTTGAGTCAGTAATTCAGGGTTGGGTAGCAGGAATCTACATTTTATAATAAGCTGACCCACAGACAGTAAGGACCAGCGAGGTTTTGGAACTGTGTGGTGTACTGTTTCCTAGTTCTTCTCTCCCTTCACTCCTCTTCCCACCTCTCTCTCTCTCTCTCTCTCTCTCTCTCTCTCTCCCCCCCCCTCCGCCCGCCCCCCTCCCGTTGCACAGCATCTACTCCCCCACATGGGGGCACTCATTTGTTTAAATCCCTTGAATTATATGTTTATGCCTAAAAGAAGGAAGGAGTTTATTTAAAAGCTTTTCAAAAGCCACTTTGGGATGGGACAAGACCCATATTAGGATCGGTAGTTTAAAGCAGACATCCCCTCAAAAAAGGTAATTGCAATTATAGCTACACTTTCTCTCTTTCTTTCTTTCTTTCAGGCCAAACAAGCAATACTTGAAATGGATGCCATTCGTAAGTTTGGTTTTCTTCACAGAATTTGAAATTTCATTTTCTGCTTGTCTCTATCACAGTTTTCTATCTTAAAGTTTATAACAATGTCAATCATAAGGAGCAGCTCTCTACTCCCTGTAGAGAGAGAGAGTTGGCAGACAGTAACACCTCTTCCTGACACGTGGATTTGTTTCTACATTGATTCGTCCTGCTTCTGTCTGTGACTCACCTGACAGCTGGCCACATGGCCAGGTCTCTGTGTCAACAAACAATATAAGATAGCTTCCAGGGTCAAGTCCTAACCCACTTCCACCTCCACCTCCACCACCAATTAAGGCCTCACAGCCCACTTCCCATCTCGCCCCACCCACGGAACACCTGCGTTGATTATCTGACAGCAGCGTGATAACTACATAGTTACCGGTTTTCCTGATAACAGCACAAATTTCCAAGTTACAACTGCCCCACCTATGTTTCTAGGATTATAAAAGCAGGCAGAGAATAAAAATAAGTGAGAGGTCTTTTCTATAAAATAAGACCTTGTTACCTCCCAGATGAAGTGGAATAAAGAGAGAAACAATGACTTGAAAGGCTGACAGCCAGGTCTGACAAATGTTTACTTAAAACTTTCCAAATAGCTTACTTTTGAGGACTCTTTCCCCAAGTGCACACACTGGCTCACTTACCCTCCAACCTACTGGTTGTTAACTCGCCAGAAGAACAAAGAAACATTCCTGAAGGAGAAAGATGAGCATCTCTGCCACGGTGGCTGGGAGTCCCTGTTTAACATCCACGAGAGTCTGAGGAATGATCCCCACAGAGTGCTAGGCTCACTGCCACATGGTCTCTAAATCCCCACATTTTACTCAGTGGAAACCTCTAACATTATTATTTTAATAAAACCACTGTGAAAAGAAGGCAAGGTCAGGGATAACGAGGGGAGAGTTCGGAGGAAGGCTGGAGGAAGAGGTGGATCTGGAGAGGTCAGCTCTTATTGTGATGGGTTCCATGCATGCAATGCAATTATTTACTTATTCCCAGGATCTGGGCAAGCTCTTGGGCACCATTAAGATTTTATGGTGCACAGAATCATTTCAAGCCACAAATTGGTGCCACATGTCTCTCTTCTGGGCCCTGGACAAGGCCAGAGCAGCCCGGCCTAGGAAAGTAACCTTATTTGCCCTACGCTGACTTTGGACTTGGCTGAGTGTGAACAGAGTAGACAAGTCCATTGGACCAAAGGACCTCATTTATGTAACTTTGCCACTCACACTGGAGAAGTGTACGTGATCTTTATAACCCTTGGAACTCTCTTGAACTTTACATGCCTTTGAAGAGCATTAACCCTGATTGAAGAACAACCGGTTTACAGGCCCGTCCTTAAATTGTTACCCTCAGGCCTCAGCGTGCAGGTGGTCACTGAATATGCCCCAGCGCTTTAGGATTAGACCAGATTTCCTTAACCGAAAGTCCGTGTACCCCTCAGACAGGGTAGAAAGACAAACAAATCAAATGAAAACCACTTTCTGATAAGAGAACCTAAAGCATTCATCAAATGTTCAAAGGAGCAAAGTCTAGACAAGTTAATTATGAGCCGCCAAACTGGAGGGCAGCTCCCATAGGGGCAGGAAGTACCTGCTGTCCTCCACCATCCTGGGCACAAAGGCCCCAAGAAATTCTCCAGGCAGTTTTACCTTGTCAGGACCTCTGCTGTGGCCCATCACCACCATGTGTCAGGGGCTTTGTGACAAGTTCAGCCACATGGAGTTTTGTACTAATGGCATTTTCTGACCTCTGGGATCATAATGACAGTAGGAAATGAGAGAGAGAGAGCTTAGCTTGCTAACACGCTCCTAGAATTCCAACGTAAACCAAGTCCTGGGATGCATATTCAACTTCAGTTACGGAAGAAGAAATATTGTGTCTGAGAAAGAGAATAAATGCATAGGTATCCCAGACAACCCGTACCCAGGTTCTGAGGCTTGTGGTCGTCTTTGCAGATTACCCCGGCTTCTGTTACAGCCCTGAGGGGGAGACAAGAGCCCTTTCCACGCCGTACCGGCCGAGGAGAAAATCTGGTAAGTCAAACGTTGGAATCAAGATTAATAAGTATGGGGAACTAGCAAAGAAAGTCCCTTTCAATCTGACAAACAGGAGTTTTCTTTCTGGTTTGGGGGCTCACAACCAGTCGGAGTACAATTGAGGCAGCATTAAGATGGGGCTCCCAGGCTCTTGTTCTAAAACTGTTTTCTACTTAATTCTCTTTTCCAGTGACTGTAACACATATTAATCAAGTAATTTTGTTTTGCATAGCATTTTACCACGAGCACACATGTACTTGAACCCTACTTACTGTCACCAGTGAAAAAAATTGTATCCTATAAATGACACATGGCACAGATTATTCAACCTTAAAATTTTAACACACAGTTGCTGAACCAGACCTCAGATTATTATTTTTTCATTTGAATCACTATTGCGTAAACTCCCCAATCTGTGCTAAGAACTGGAATGCAAGAGTAAATAATACACATGATTCCTGCTCGCAAGGAGTTCGTAGTCTAGTGGGAAAGTCAATAAGAGGTGACTAGATACCAGTCCGTATGGAGAGCTGTGGTAGAGGTTGGATGGAAGGAAGCGTGGGGAGTCACAGGAGAGGTTAGCCCTCTGGGAAGGAGAGAGTGGACTTCAGAGAGCAGAGAACCAGCGCTCCCAGGGGGAATCTAGGGGCTGAGGAGGCAGATGGGGAGGGAGTAGCACATGCTGAGGCCCAGAGACCCGAGGCAGCATGTCTCAGATGGGACATCTGCTGCCAGGTGCTCTGACTGGCTGAATGCGGGGTGGAGCTGGGGCGGAAGTGGGCACAGTGAGAGGAAGAGCCACATGCTGCAGGTCAGAGAGGGGCCTGACCATGGAAGGCAGTAGGCCACGCCGAGGGTTGGAACTCGATCCTGCAAACCACGGAAGGGTGTCAAGCAGTGAAATACTTGCCTTTTGCAAACAGAATTCTGGCTCGATACGGGAAACGTAGTTGGCAGGGAGACCAGGCAGGAAGTGGTCCCTCTAGTCTGGGTGAGAGACGGCAAAGGCTGGATGAAAACAGTAGTGACTGGGGTGGCCCACTACTGGGATCCCCCAAGACGGATGGATGAAAACAGGAGAACTGTCCTGGGCAATAACTTGGGACGCTGTTGTCAGTGACAAGCAAGATAAGAGACACAGATGAAGGAGCAGACGTGCGGGGAGACTGGTGAGCCTAGGTTGGGACATGCTGCATTTGCAGGGTCTGTGGGAACCCTGAGGAAACGTCAGATTGGCGGTTGGTGTCTGAAGTCTGAGGCTTGGGACGGGGGTCCAGCATAAGAATACAGCTTATAGGTTAAAGCTAACGAAGTTGCTGTCCTAGTTGCTGGCACTCTGTTTTGTGACTCCTGATTGCACAGCTTAATGTCTATCTTATAGTTTTGATGACGTGAATGTCTCAGTGCTAAGTGTCTCTAAGCAATGGGAATTTAGGTAAATCTGATGGAAATTTTCTAGAGCGGAATTACTTTGCCCATAAACTAATAATTTATTTACACAGGAAAAAACTCTTGATTTGGTTTTGCAAATGATGCTGGGCTTATTTTTTCTTTCAGAACCTTCCTCAAGATCACACAAAGTTTTAAAGAGCAGTGGTAAGTCCTAAAATACCCTTTCTTTTTCATTCTTGTTGATGATGTTCACCAAGTCAAACCATACACACACAAAAAAGCACCAAATGAATTACAGATTGACAGATTGATTAACTTCTATGGGGAGGGGGGTGGCAAAAAATCCGGAATTTATTTATAATAAATAGTGTATTTATTCTTAAAGTTTCACTTCAGTCACCTTCAAAGGACTCTCCATTGGATGCAGTAAACCTATTGAGATGGTTTTTCCGCTGCTCAAAACAGTTTTTGAACTCACTGATTTTGATGCCTTTCAGTGTTTCCACCAGTGTTTGTTTCCCCTGTTCCGCAAGGCAAAATGTTTCCCTTTGAGGATTTTTTTCATCTGGGGATATTGGGTCAATAGGGAGGGTGGAGCATGGGGTCATGCCATTTGGGGTCAAAAACTGCTGAATGCTGAGCACAGTGTGGGCAGGTGTGCTCATAAATCTCCCGTCATGAAATGGGCAAGTGCGTTGAAAGAGTCTTCAGAAAAATTAATTGAAGCCAAATGCAGCCTCTCACAACAACACCAGCTGGTGCACTGATGCAGACGGGTTCCTAGAACACTCACCTAGCAGGGGACGCCTGTACTACAAGGGACCCACCCTCCAGAAGATAATTCTGGATTTTGGAGGGTTCCCCCCTCATATACGTAAAAGTTCCCCATTATAAAATGCAAAGTCAAATGACATAAAATGTGTGCAGTATAATTCACAGGCATAAAAGGATTAATATCCATATTATAAAAAGAAATCCTGTATATCAAGAGAGAGAGAAAGGACCCTTTTTAAAAAGGCAGACAATGTAATTCGGCAGTTTCACAGAAGAAACGCAAACTGCCAATAAAATTTATAAATGGTTACCCATGTAAGTAAGAAAAGTCATACATTTAATTGAGATAAATGGAGGAAAGCCATAAGCTTGACCAAAAGATATAGAAAAACAGGCACTTTGAAACTCTTGGCATGTAAATTTCTGCAGCCTTTTTGGAGCAAAATGTGGTCACATCCCTTTACATTTCAAACGCAGCTGTCAAAAAGAAGGAAGCGTGTCTCTATTTACTGCCAAGAGTGTCCACAGATATTTAGCAGGAAATACAATGTTGCATATTGCAGCTTTATTTTAAAAACAAAAACTGTGCTTTGTTGTGGGCTGAGGGCAGTGGGTAGGGACCTGGAAAGATGAACATCAAACTCTGAAGTTCAGTTACCTCCGCTGGCTGGGATTTGTGAAAAGGGTTTGATCACTTTTTACTTTATATGCTTCTGTAATTGAGCAATTTTTAAAGATGAAATGCACATAAATAAGGTGCCTTTGAGAGTCTCTGTAAGGATTTGGGTCTATAAATCTGTCCCCAGAATTCCAGGTGTACTACTCCTTAGCACAGTGCCAGCATGACCCTGTCGATAAATGCTGTATCTCTCTGTAGTAACCAATCAAATGTTTTTAAAATGAACAGAAACGTAGTCTTATGTTTAAATGATTTTCATGGCTAAGGCCATGTCGAGCTTTTTCAGGTAATACAAGTGGTGGGGGGCGCTTTTGAAACTTACTAACATGAATTGGTCCATTGCTCTCCGAGATTAAGGAGAGTAACACTCAGGTGGACGTAGATGGTGCCACGCGTAAAACCAAGGTCATTGGGAGGCAGTTTCTGAAAAGTAGGCTCAAGGGCCCAGAAGCCTCTTGGGCTTTCACTATGAATAGTAAATCTTATAAACCATGAGTGCTTAATATGCATACCTACTTTTAATCCACAAACTTAAAAAAAAAATTTTTTTATTTTTTTCAGGAACAGCACAAGACATCCAAAAGGTAAGCACTTTTATGTTTCTTATTTTGAAACATTTATTTGTATAGGTACCCTTATAGGTCTCATCCCCAGCCCGTGTTCCAAGTGTAAACAATTAGTTTACATTTTGAAATAGAGTTAGGTGAGGACTCACCCTTATTATCGGCTCTCTCCCCTGCTTCATCTCTCAGAGCTCTCAGGCAACACTTCCTTCACCCCTGCTCCCCGCCTCTTAGAAGCTTTAAGGTTGCCGTGGGATGTTAATAGCTGTGGACCCTAGCATGGTCCCGCCCACGTTGCCCTGTGCCTCTGCACATGTAGGACCGAGGGGCATGCATCCTGAGCATCACTCCCTTCTCCAAGCATTAGCCTTCAGGCACAAAGATTCCCTACTAAGAATAGGGTGCTCTTGGTGGTGGAAGAGGTGGGATCCTATGTCATCTCATGAAATTTCGCTATAACAAGTTTTGATTTTTCTTCCTCTGATAAACGGTTGGGGGCAGTGGGTAAAAACGGTATGCTCCACTGGAAGCTGTATATCCGAATTTATGACTTAGCATCCTGACCGAACGGAGTAAACCACGCCTAGAATGGCTCCTGAATGCCTCAATGAATGATTCTTAGGAAACTGATTGTGACTTCCTGTTTACTGTTCTTTATCTATAAGGATGTAACTGTGAAACTCACATGCACCACCCTTAGCATAGGGCCAGCGTGACCCTGTTAGTAATGCTATAACTTTCGGTTAGATCCAGTTAAGCATCTAAAAATCAATATAGTCTTATCTCCAAGTGATTTGCTTAAAATTAGGGCATGTAGGCTTTCTTCAAGTAGTGTTTATTTTTGTTTGGAAGTATTTAAAGCTTATCAACCCTAATCAGTTGATTGTCCTGAATTATGACATGGGATTTTGATTTTTTTTTAACCTAGTTTGTTTTCATAAACAAATGCTGTGGGGTGTGCCCAGATCTGTAAGGCAGCAAACTGAGATGGGACCAAGCCTGCTGCCCCCCCCCCCCGGGGTGGGGGATTGCACTATTAGTCCTAGAGATACAATCTCAGGAGCTTCTTGGAAAATTTCTACAACAGCGGTCAGGCCCAGTCTATATGGGGAATAGCTAAATCCTATAAAATCTGAAGGCAAGAAAGAAATGAAGCACCAATGTACTTTTGCTTAGTGGTCAAATTCCATCTCCTAATAGTAACGAACGCATATACTAAATGCAAGGAGAACAGATTTACTGATGAGTAAAGGGTTCATAACAGGATGTAGTCCTTAATAATATCCTATTTCTCCTAGACTGTATATTCCAATGCCGTGTGTGTGTGTGTGTATATACACACACATATATATACACACATGCACACACACATATATGCGTATATACATATACGTATATATATAGAACCCTGGCTGGTGTGGCTCAGTGGATTGAGCGTCGGCCTGCGAGCTAAGTGTCGCTGGTTCGATCTTCCAGTCAGGGCACATCAGAGAAGGAAAACTGACTCCAAAAAACCTCCGCTGCCTTGCGGCATACCTCTTCAGGGGAAAGGCTAAGGGAGTAAACCCCGACAGAAAATCCGGAGCCGGAGTCCCTAAGGCGGTTTGACGTTGTAGTCAACACCGGCAACTCTTGCGGCGCACCTGAAGCCAAGCTGTATTGACTCCGTCTTTCCCTTGGACCCTTCAGCTGTGAAGAGAGTGGGGGTCTGCTGCATGGGCAACAGCAGACCCTCCATATCACCCTGCCCAGGCTCTGTAGCTTCAGCTTCGCTGGAGAGGACACTCCAGCGTCATCGTAAGAGGTCGATTCAACACGGGAGGAGACAGATACCGTGTCACTCCTGAGTCGGACTGCACAGCCATTCTCGGCGGTGCAGATAGACTCTTAAGAAGCTACACCATCGTCTCTCGAGACGGACGGCTGCCGACGACGATATATATATATAGAGAGAGAGGTGGAGGGGTGGGAGAGAAGGACAGGAAGGTTAAGTGCATATAGAAGCTGTACCTTAAGACACGGATGCAGATCCATTTCTGCCACTTAGACGCTGTATGACTATAGGCAGGCTGTTAACTTGACCAAGACTTAGTTTTCTAATTTACAGCATTGTTACAAAGTTTAAATGTGATCATATATTTTTAAAAGTGCTTATAGGACAACGCTTGGCACAAAGCGAGTGCTTCATAAGTGGCAGCTCTTGTCATATCGTTATTAAATAGCCGTAATGCTGAGCGTGAGGAAAACGGGGGAGGAAAGGCCCACCATACGGCTCTGGGGGACTGAGGGATCTGCCCTGCGTGCTTCTAGGTTGTGCCCAAGACGTCCTTAACCTAAGAGCTTCTTCAGTCCCGATGGTTTATGGGACGTAACATGTCAGCTTCTAAAGTAGTGCTGTCGTCATCTCAAGTGTAATTACCTCCAAAATATACGTTGATATTAACCGTTCAGGTTCCCTAAGTTTCTAAAAGGCCTGGGAATTTTTCTGGGATGATGTAAGACGGTATCTCTGGCTGCTTACAAAATCATTTTGTTGTACTTTCAAAGTGTTTTGTTGTGATTTAGCTAGTTAATGCTAACTTGTTTTATTTATAAAATGTAGGGACCAGGTTCCTATATTTTATAAACATTATACCAGTGCAGTCTGAGTAAGATTAAAGGGGAGAGAGACTGAAGGGTAAAAAAGACAGAGACGTGGATATAATACTGTGTATGGAATTGCGTGGGTACACATACATCCATATGTGTATGTAGTTATTTGTTCCTAGAACTCAAATGGTCCACAGTTCTACTATGTGGGGGAAAAAAATGAACAAAAGATTAAATAACTAATTAGATTTATTTTAGTTTTAAAATTGTAATAGAAAAAATAATATTCAGGATGAAATTTTATTCTTGCCCTCCCTACCTTTTATTTCCCTCCCTGATAAACAGGCAAACAGACATATTAACAGGTAGATATTCCAAGGCAATATGTATCCCAGTTTCATTGACAAGTAATGAAAAATTCTTGCTAATTTGACATTTCCAATAGGTTACTGTAGTGTTTTGATCAGAAAATATGTCCCTGGTACTAATTAGTTTTGCACTGATCTTAACCCTTTCAAATTAACTCTTTGATGCTAATCTGCATACTTACAGAGGGCCTCAGAGGACAGTCCACTCCCAGTCAGCACAATTGAGGTCCACCAAGAAAGGTTCCAAGTTATAAAAAACCCCATTGTGTTCTTTGATTAGACATCATTAATGTCACTCACATGTTACTTCCTAACAGGCATCTAAATATTACTTAACTAAATGTATTTCAAAGGCAAGGAAAAATGTCATTAGCTCAACAGTGGATTAAATTACATTCCTGCAACAAAGGCTCTTTGCCTAGAACCTGTAAACCAAGGCACTGCTGGTCAGGTTCATGGCAGGTCTGCAGATTTAAGGGGAAACCTTGGGACATGCAGCCACATTACTGACAGAGGCTCCTGGGACACCAAAAACCACATGAAGCCTCCTAGGAGTCAAGCCCAAAATACAAACCGGATACCCTGGCCCTTGATGTCTGTATGTATTCACTTATAGAATGTTATTTGCCAAGTGCACATCGGAGTTATTAGACATACCTAAGAAGTTTCTGTAGTTAACTGATTCCCTGCATTGGGACAAGGGATTGGAAGTCACACCTGGGTTTGAGTCCCCTGCATTGGGGTAAAGGATTTGGAGTCAGACCTGAAGTTGAGTTCTAGCCTTTCTAATGACTACTGAGAGCAAGTTATTAAGTTCTTATGAGCGTAGATTTCCTCACTGTGAAACTGATTCAGTCACATCTAATTCAGAGTGATTGTGAACATTAAGTTTGGAGGGTGTTTGCAAATGGCCTAGCTTATTTCTAAGCAAATACCAGTTCCTGTCCTTTCTGCTCCTTTTGCAAAAATCTGAGGTGCTTTTCAACACAGTTAAAATCAGCAGATGTTTACCAATCGTTTTCTTTATGAATTTTACAGTCTAGTGGGAGGGGCAGTGTGTAAATACAGGAGAACATCATAAGTTATGTATCCACGGTGCTGCGATTCAACCGATATGTTTCTATCCTCCTCAGGTTTCCAGAGAGGAAGGGTCTCCCCAGCGGACTTCGGCAGGGCCATCTCCTGCCCAGAGGAACAGTCAGCCCAGCAGTTCTTCCCTTCTCAGCGTGCTCCGCGGAGGGGGAGCCGTCAGAAACATCTGGACGGACCACCAGATCAGGCAAGCCCTGTTTCCCGGTCGACGGTCCCCACAGGAGCATGAGGATGATGAAGATGATTACCAGATGTTTGTGCCATCCTTCTCCTCTTCAGATTTGAACTCTACCAGACTGTGTGAAGATAGCACTTCGAGTCGCCCTTGCAGTTGGCACATGGGACAGATTGAGGCTGCAGAGACCACCAGCTCTGGCCACAGGGTTGTTAGGCGGGCTAGCAGTGCTGGCGAGAGCAACACATGCTCTCCTGAAATAAGAATCAGGGACAGTGATGGCTCTCAGTACAGCCCCCGAAGGGAACTGCAGAATGACCGTAACACAGAAGGGCAGGACAGAATGACTCCCTTCGGGTCATCTGTAGAGTTGACCATTGATGATATAGATCATGTCTATGATAACATAAGTTATGAGGACTTAAAAGTAATGGTTGCTAAACGAGAAGAAGCTGCATCCACTCCCTCAAAATCCACCAGGGACTCTGTTCGACCCAAGAGCACCCCAGAGCTAGCCTTGTCCAAAAGCCAAGCTAGCCACGAGAAGAGCTCTGTGCACACAAACGGAGATGGACTGCAGACAGGTCAAGAGGTGTCGGACCAAAGCACACATGAACTTGAGCTGGTTGAGGAAAACATCTATGACACTATTCGGCTTCCAGACCCACTCTCACTGGATTTCAAAGGCAGCAGCCTGCAGCGTCCCAAGAGGAGCACGTTCTTGGGTCTGGAGGCCGACTTTGCGTGCTGTGAAAGCCTGAGGCCCTTTGTGTCCCAGGACAGCCTCCAGTTCAGTGAGGACGACACGCCTAACCACCAGGGAGCCTCTGACAATGACTATCTGAGTTTGCTGTATGACTCTTTCAGCTGCAACTTGCCTCTAGCTGATAAGTCTATATCTGATAAACTGTCTGAAGAAGTAGATGAAATCTGGAATGACCTGGAAAATTACATCAAGAAAAACGAAGTCAAAGCTAGAGACCGGCTCCTCGCAGCATTTCCCGTTAGCAAAGATGACGAGCCAGACAGGCTGCACTCGGAGAGTGTGCCTGAGCTGAGCAAGGACTTGGGGCGGGCCCTGTACACGCTCTCGCTCCCCGAGCACCGTGCCTTCCTCACGCCGCTGAAGGACAGGCCCGGCAGAGCTAGCCGGGCCAGCTGCCCCTTGGAAGAAGACCTCATATCCAAAGAAGGCTCCTTTATGAGTCTGAACCAGCTCTCATTGGCCAGTGAAGTGCCTCCCATGGAAAATCCCTATGACTTGGCTAACAGCAGTCTGTCCCAAACAGACCTCGACAACCCTGACCCTGGTGCAGATGCCACAGATAAGACCAAAAGCAGAGTCTTTATGATGGCTAGGCAGTACAGTCAGAAGATCAAGAAGGCAAATCAGCTTTTGAAAGTGAAAAGCCCAGAGCTGGAGCAGCCAGCAGCGAGCCAACAGCATAAATCTGTGCACAAAGACCTGGCAGCCATCTTAGAAGACAAGAAGCAAGGAGGGTCCGCCATCGGTACGTTCCTTCATGCTGCTTTCCTGCCTTCTTGAAAGTAAGATGTGAGAGCAGCTTTCTGGTTCTCAATTTCCTTAAAACCGTGAGAACATTGTCACTCAGACATACCTTCTCTCATAGTGAGACCACAGACTTACTAATGTGGGCTGTCAAAAAGTTAATTTTCCTCCCGCCTCTGTAAGTTCTTCTGGCTGAGCTAATGATCAGATTGATGTGAGACCTATTAGTGCGAGAAAATGTCCAAAATTTATTACAGATGTATTAATACATGCGGGGGGCCCTAAGAATATGAGATTCCAGGACACATTAGGCAGTTGAGGTTTATATGTCATTCTGGAGCTAAGGAGAAGGGGGGCAGTTTGGTATTTCAAAGGGCAGGAAGGCAACTCACCTGGAGAAAAGCCACGTTTGGTAAATAAATGTTTGGGGAGCCATCTTTAACAACAGGACACAGAACGCTGGACAAATGGGCCTTGGTAGGTTCCTCCTTGTCTGTCACTGGTTGTTATTAAACTATAGAAGGATGGCTCCCTTCCTGAAGCAGCTCCTTTATCTCAATTCCTTTTAGGAAGTTAGGGGGAAGGTCAAGGCTTTCACCAGTGTCTTCCTTTTCTTAAAAATAACCAGCTTAAAATAATCAATATCCCCAAAGGCACATTTTGGGCTGGCAAACTCTGTTTCTCTTCACCGGCAAGCGACACGTGCCCTTCCGCACCTCACCGACTCGAGCGTGATTTGGCCTCAGAGGGTTTTGTTATGCATGTACCATGTACCATTGTCCCTTCAGACTTGATGTTGAAGTTTTCTCTAACATAATCTGAACCGCAGGAAATAGTCATCAGTTTAGCGTGTGGCATCTAGAGCTGTTCCCCATGCAGCAGGACGTCAGGAGGACTAGCTCATGTGAGCGTTGAAGGTTTGGAAGCATAAGGAATAAAATTGCTCTTTGCTCCAGAATCCCAACAAAAATGCCTCCTTCTCCTAAGGGACAAAAAAATCCTTTCTGCATTTTTTTTTTTTACCTGTTTACCCTATAACTCAGTTGTTTTCGCATGTGTTTCGGTTACTAGTTGATTTTTTTTAATAGCTATCATGCACTTAATATCAATGCCTAAAGTACACTTGGTATTCTCATATACGCTCCCAATATGTTTAATTCTTTTAGTCAAGCCTCCTTTGTGGGGCTGAACTAAACCAGGACCTCAGGGATGATATTGGCACAATTAGGACTAAAGGAATGAGATGTTCGTGGCTTGACTTCTTCCTCTGTTACGAAGAAGTACATACATCCTGGCTAAATTAGAGAGGGTTCTGGAGGACAAAACTTAACACTGATCTTGGTGGTGGAGCAGAGAGAGAATAAAGGATACAACTGTCATGAAAAGAACCCCCCCACACACACACCCTCAGGGCACCAGCTCTCTCACCTGAGGACCTTGTCATGTTCAAATCCAGAGAGATTTCTGGGGTTAGGCCCAGGAATTAGCATTTCAAATCAGTGTGGCCTTTCAACCATATTTTAAGATTCCCTGCCCTAGATTTTCTGACAAAGGACCATTTTAGTATCAAATGAAAAGAGACCATTCTTGAATTAAAAGTAAAAGCCAGACAGCTCAGTATCAGGGCACATTCAGATACTTTAGCTTGATGGTGAGATGGCCTCTCTGGCCAGGTTGATGTCACTATCCTCCTTTTTGGGGGATTGACTTCTTTGTCTTCACGGAAA
Organism: Furipterus horrens; assembly: GCF_987537825.1. Lineage (NCBI taxonomy): Eukaryota > Metazoa > Chordata > Mammalia > Chiroptera > Furipteridae > Furipterus > Furipterus horrens. Next base: position 182,438,238 of record NW_028327176.1, read on the forward strand.
CCATAAAATAAGAAGTGGATATCCGAGTCCTAAATGAATCTACAAGTTACATGACAAGAATCTATAGGGTGTTTTTTTTGTTTTGTTTTGTTTTTTAATTTTGAGGGTATTTGTGAATTGTCTAATGCTCTACTCTTTTCCTGGAGCTAATCATATAATAAAATTTCTTAACAGATAAGGACGTTAAGCCCTGGAATTGTTACCTGAAGGATTTTACAGACCCTCTTTGAGATGTTCTTCTTTTTAAATAAAGGTTAAAAGTGACTTCTGTATGAATCTGAGATACTAGATCACAATATATTGTTCTCTTTGCACTAATATGCTTGAATTAGTTCATGTCCCCTTTGCAACATTAGGTTGCTAAGCTGATTAGTTGTTATACATAAAAAACATGGCTGAGTTCCTGCTGCAGAAGGACTATTTGGGGTCATAGGCGGCACTGGGAACAGCAGTGAATTAGCAGTGCAACCACTGACCGGATCTGGGCAAGGACCCCTCAGAATGGGAGAAAATAAAATACTGACGTTTCTGATGATGGATGGATTATGCCAGCACACTCATTTAAAAAGTGGTGCTCACCTGAACCAGGTTGTTTTGAACATAGACCATCCACTGAAATGCAAAACTCCAACCCTGACAGAAGCACATCCTTCCACACTGCACCTGCGGCTTATAGCAACCTCGAATAGTCTTCTTGATTAACCTTCTTTTAAGTATGAATAGATTTCCCTGTGTGGTTTTCTTTTGCTTTTCACTTTTGGTTGGTTCTTTTTGTGTTGCCTACTGGTGTGTCTTGGGATCCCATAGACTCTCTTCTCAGCTGTGTGTCTGGGTCCTTTCTTGACATGGTGGGCTGCTATTATGTTCTCCCCAACAAAGAGGAGAAACTCTCGCCCAAGTCATCTTCTGAGAGAGGAGTCGTCCCTAGGGCCTTCCGTCTCTCGGACCTGAGGAATCTTCCATCTGGGTGGATCGAGACCACTTCCTGTGCCCACTAGGGTTTCAATCAGTTGACGTGATGACTCCTTTTCTCTCTCTCGTTTATCTGGGCACAGGACCTCGTAATCGAATGGACCGATTCTCCAGACTTCTTCGTGTGGGCCTTGCCACTTTGCCAGGAGCTTGCTCTCGGTGTTGTGCAGAAGGAGGAGCACCCTATTCACCTGCTGAAACTCTCGAGCACCTTTATTGAACTCTCTAGCCGGGGTCTAGAGGCCCTGGGTCAGATTTCTGCCTAGAATTCACCCAACCAGGTCTAGTCGCTCCTACCTTTTAGAGCCTGATGTAGCCTGTTTGCTTTCCTCCTGATAGTCTTTGAGGCCAACGAGGCCTTGGGGTTCCCTTTTCTGTGATGTTTTACATGGGAAGAAATGCCACACAGGCTTGAGGAATTCCCCTCCTTGTGCGAAGCAGGGAAAGCAAAAGAACACTTTATGCTTCATTCTGCATCTCCAGCCACGTCAGAAACACTGATTTTAATCCTCTGCCTTGAAAACAGTATAGTTCATACTTCTCTCAACAAGCATCCCTTCAAATTTTTATCTGGAATCATTAAAAACCCTGCCTTTTAAACTCACAAAAGAGAAAGAAACCAGAGACAGCCTTGGGGTTGTCACATAATGATAATGTGCATGTTCTATAAAGACTATTAATGGCAGATCAAGGATGAGGGCAAACTTTGATCCAGTTGGCTGATACTAAGGTTTTTAGGCTAGTGTCATCTTGGGCTGGCCATTTCCTACACATCTGGCTCAGGAAATCTAACGACAGCTGTTCCTCTGGGAGCTTCTCTCGTTCACATAGGCATCAAGCAAGTTATAGTCTCTCTTAGAAGGTCAAGCTTAGACCAAAAAACAAAACAAAACAAAACTTGGATAGACGCAGTGTATTGTCTACCTGTGAGATACTTTTTATTCCAAACTTATAAATGGCCAAATTTTTAATATCCAAAGATAAAATGTATGCATTATGAGTTACCTATAGGGAGCATTTTAATCAGAGGTTATCTTCTGTTTCTCCGTTGCCAGCTATACCCCTGATTTTGAGGCTGCCTTTCCACTCTCAGTGGCATGGACTTAGGGGAAGTACACCCATTTTCAACACCATGCTGAAAATAGAAGGAGGCACTCTAAAAATTATCTGAATAATGAAGTAGTTCTTGCGACCAGTTTCTATCTCGAACTATGCGTGGGGCTCTGTAGGGATTTTCCCCAAGATTAAAAGCTCATGGACTAGCTAGAATAATAAACTAGCCCATATAAAACAACTAGCAACATAAGAGTGTATGTGTGTACACAGGCATGTACATGCATTTGTATACAACCAGTGCTTACTATCAGCTGACATTAAGTATATACAAGTGCACACTAAGTATATAAGACTTCAGAGAAGATAAATCAGAAAAGGATTCATGGAAGGGGTAAGGCTTTTGGGGGGTTTTGAGACGTAAATAGGACTTAATCAAAGGAAGAAGAGTATGATAAGTAGGGGGGGAAGACATGAGAAATAGTACAGATATTTCGGGTGACACATGGTTTCAGATTATCTGGGCCACCATGTTCTTAAGTCAAGAACTAATTGTTCTTACAAGACTCTGTGGTTACATCTGGGTACTAGAATAATGTGACCGCATTTTTAAATTAGCTCTCACTGCTTTCCCCAAAGTTATCTTCTTGGGACCTTGTGAAAGTTGAGAGCGGTCCCAGTTCAGCTGTGGGGTCGGCTCAGGGCCATAGTGTAAGTGAGAATGGCTTGGGCAGGACGGTCTGACTTTCAGGTGTGACTGTAACCACTGTTTATGTCTAAAGGTCCAGCTGCCTTTGGCTGGGTTTCATAGTTAATGAAACATCGTAGATTTCAGGATGGCTCACATGGGTACCTTGGTATCCATGTAGACTTTTCAATCTCATAAGGGGTTGTCAGATCTTAATTGGTATTGAGAGTCTTTACTATGCCCTTTCAGGAAGGAGTAATAGCTCAAGTATTGATTACTAGAAATGCTCCTCTAATAACCTCTGGCCTTCCAAGGAATTTGGATTTGAAAACCTGAACAAACTGACAATCTGAAGTTAAACAGATTATTTAGCCTGACTGTGGAGACCAGGGCACGAGTAATTTGAGAGGTTTGCAATTAAAGGACACACAGAATAACAGCAGGTTGTTTTCTGTCCTCATAGAAGATGGACTCAAAAGAAATGGCAGAAACTGAACTAAAGTTTTATTTTAAATTTATTGAAGAATTTACTAAAAATATAAATAGCTTAAAGAAGAAGAAAATGTAATGTCACTTGCCGATTATCCTACGTGGGATAGATGCCCTTCCTAGAGACCGTGGAGATGTGGTCTGAGTGATTTATAGGGTACATGGAATTCTTTGATTCTTGGGTAGTTGTGTGGGTAGCTGGTTGGGGGTTCAGAGGGAAACTGCTCTTGAAATTGACATCTCTGGGCTCTCTCTCTTAAATCATTCCTGGCCCAAGAGAATGCTCTATTCATAGTAGGGTTCTGTTAATGTCTTTAGAAAAGTTGTCCTCAGAAGTAGAGCAGAGAAGAGAATGACCTCATAGGTTAATTTGAAGTGGCAATAGCTTTTGTGGGAGTAATAGTCCAATCCTGTTCTGGAACCAATACTAGAGGCATTGGAGTATCAATTTTATGCACAGATGGTTCGTTCTTAATGTCAGTGCCCAGCTTCTTGGGGATGGGAAAGGATATATGTATGGGTCGATCAATACCTGCAGTTCTGAAGTGCTATAAAGGAGGACCCCCCCCCTGTGGACAATGATTCCCAAGACTGGCTATGGAGGGTCTGCCTGGAAACAAGAAGTTTGGGAGCAGCTGCAGAGAGCAGACTCTCCTGAGAGTAGTTGTCTGAGAGCAACCAAGACTGGTGAGGAGCCAGGAGCACCATTGCATGGTGGATTGCTGTCATGTTTCTTTTAATGGCCACTTGAGTTATTTTTTGTTGACTTGAGTTTAGCTCTGACTTTCCTATTTTTATGATGTCTGTTTCAGCACTGACACTATTTCATGCTCATAAAGAACACTAAAACTTTTCAGTACAAATAGCAAACACTTACAGACCTACTGTTGAAATAAAATAATATAGAATTAGATAAATGAACTTTTAGGTGGCATTTTTATTTTTTATTAAACTGTGGATTATTTTATTAGTTTGTGTCGCTTAGAGGTCAGTGGTTAGTCATCCTCAAACTTAAAAGTCCTGTCTACTGTTTAATTTTTTTTAGAATATGTTGGAAGGTTATGTTCTTATTTCTATAATCTTCCCATGTAGGAATAATCCTGTGTGTATCTTTGTTTTGATATTTGCCTTCCAGGTGCCAGGATTGCTGAGTATTCCCAACTGTATGACCAGATTATATTCAGAGAGTCTCCATTTAAGACTCAGAAGGACGGCTGGGCCAGCCCTCAAGAATCCTCCAGCCTCAGAGCTGCATCACCTTCACAGGCCCAGCATGGTAGTGAGGACTGGCTTTTGCATTCAACCTATAGTAATGGAGAATTAGCAGATTTTTGTCTTCAGCCAGAGCAAGACCTGAAGCCAAAATATCCCACTTTGGAAATCAACACAAAAAGTACTCCAAGACAGTTGTCCACGGCTTGCTCTGTGCCTTCTCTTCAAACCTCCGACCATCTGCTGGGCCCCATGCAGAGACACAGCGTGGTAGTCAGTCAGCCCAACAAAGAGATCTCATGTCAGGGCCATTTTTACAGCTCTTTGGGCCGGAAAGGAATCAGTGCTAAATCTCAGCCTTATAACAGGTCTCAGTCATCTTCCTCCGTCTTGATAAATAAGTCAGTGGATTCCATCAACTACTCCAATGAAACGGGAAGCAAACCGCTGCCGTCTTCACACAGAAGTTCAAGGTGTGAGAGTCGCGAGGATTTGCTGCCAGGTATAGGGGACTCGTGTCCACAGGGTACTGGAAAACGCTCAGATCTCACTCTCCAAGACTCACAGAAAGTTCTGGTAGTGAACAGAAACTTACCCTTAAATGCCCAAATAGCTACCCAGAACTATTTTTCCAATTTCAAGGAGACCGAAGGAGATGAAGATGACTATGTGGAAATAAAGTCAGAGGAAGATGAGTCAGAGTTAGAGCTGTCTCACCATCGGAGAAAGAAATCTGACCCGAAGACTGCAGACGCTGCCATTTCCGACGTCTGCCGCGAGGACACGTCTTACTCTTTGAAAAATACGTGCACTCCAAAAAAGCCAGTAAGTGACAAACTTGGGGTTTCACCCTATCTGACACCATACAACGATCCTGACAAACTGAATGACTATCTTTGGAGGGGCCCATCTCCCAATCAGCAAAACATTGTCCAGAGCCTAAGGGAAAAATTCCAGTGTCTCAGTTCTAGCAGCTTTGCCTAAGGTTCTTCTTCGCAGCAGCTGCCCGAATTAACTTCTTCCTCTGCTCACGACTAACAGATCCCAAGAGGTGTTTTATATGTACCAGAGTCAAATGATTTTGTAATAACCAGAGGCGTAAAATGTACTTTCTTTTACAGCACAACTTTTTGAAACGGCTGATGATCCAGCCAGGATTGTACTGTAGCTGATGTTAGCATCTAACTGTTTTCTGATGCCGGTTGTCTTCATGTTTCATGTTAAGTCAGTCTTACTTGAAAAGGTCTAGGTTTCTTTTTTCTTTTTTAACCAGAAGGCCGTATCATTTTTTCCCCATATTCTGACACAAGTGTCCAGACTGTAAGAAGGGTGACACTCCTCTCATTATCCAGAAGCCACGAGCAGTTTCACCAAAGGACTCCAACGTAGCAAGGAGGCTTTTCCCTGTTTTTAAAAGGAAACTAAAGCTATTTAAAGGATTACGCGTATTATATCGGGCATTTTTGTTCCATTTATGGTAAGACCCTAGAATAATTTAAGCTAAGGATGTCTAATTGGCGTATAGTCTATGGTTTCTATTCTGATATTCCTACATCAGTTTATGATAAGGCAGAACTGGTGTAACTATTGGAAATGAGAATGTTACAAAAGTCTTCACCTGGATTTCTAGACAAGGCCTGGAGAACGTGTTGCTTATCACATTTATTTTGTGGTTTCTGGGGCATAACGAAGGATTTCTTCAATGGTCTCAAGAAGACCAAGGGCCAGAAAATGCAAATTGACTTAACTTTTAGAAAAAATGGGTTGACATATAGGACCAGCTTGATTATACTTCTACTCATTTCAGTTGAAGGGCTGGGAGGAATAGGACTGTTCTTACTATTTTTTGTGCCTGTTTCTAATCAACTCGAAGTCAACCACAAGCTAAAATGAAGCAAAGCACTTTAAAGTTTCCCTTTCTGGAGCCGTTTTTCATATGAACTATTTGTGAGTGTTGCACTCAGCCAGATGACCTGATCGCAGCCTGGAGGATTTCCGTGACTGCAACGAAATTTGTTTCCTGAAGCAAATATAATGTGGGGGGACTTTTCTCATTGTTCTGAGACATATAGAAGAATGGAATCTTTGGTTAACAAGTTCTGGCTAATAACATCTTTTTGTGATTATGGTCTTGAAATAGTCCTTCATTGTGATAGATTGTGTTAATATAACTTCATGGAAGGAAACTAAAAAAGCAAAAAGCTTGTTGAGTAGAAGGCAAAATCAATGAAGCCGAAGAGGAAAATGAAGGTGGGTTTGTTGCTCCTTTATAAAAATATTCAATTTTACTGAAGACTCCAGTCAGGGCAACAAGAATGTATCTCCAGCAGCAGCTTCTGTATTCTCATTTTAAGCAGTTTTACAGTCTGTGACACCCGGCTTCTCACTTTTCATTTTAAAAGATAGGATAATATGTGTAGGGCAAGGGATCTGGGCTTTTCATTTGAAAGGTGAGGAATGATATTTATTTGAATCAGTGGCATCTTATCCTACTTCTTTCCCTCTTTTTAAGTCCTATGCCTCTTTTTCTTAACTGTACAACCTAAAATGTGACCATCATTATTGTACGAACAGGTGCCTATGGCATTCACTTTTCTTTTTAAATAACAAAACGTAACCCAAGCTTTTTGCTTCTCCATACTATTCTTGGCATGGTTCTGGAAACATTTCTTCTTTCCAGTCCTTTCTTTAAACGTGGTAAGAGTCTTCAAGATTAGCAGTATCAGAACAGACAAGCACTGTAAGAAGGTATATTCTTAGACTTGCTAGGGGTATTTCTCAGTGTGTTGAAAACAAAGTTACCTAACTCTTCTTGACCCAAGAATGCAGTCTTGCCTTTTGCCTTTTCCTTTCTATGACCAACATTCTATAGTGTCCACATTACTGTGGTGTCTTACTCTCGGAAATGATTAATTCTTAACACCAGTGTCTTGTTGACAGCTTGGATACCACCTACAGGAATACAGCCCGCTGCACAATGCAGATGTCTCACTATAGAAAATGTGTACGCGGCCACCTTTAGGGTCTTGGACAAATCTCAAATTGTATAGATCACTTCTGCCAGCCAGGATGCAGATGTTGAGAGCTGTGTGTATATATATAAAATCATGTTTGTATTTTTCCTCAGAATTATCAATTAAGTGCTTTTGTTTGAAATAGCTTGTTTTGGAGGTGGGGTGAGGATGTATATAATTGAAGAAATAGGGGTATATGTGTACTTCTAAGTATGTCACATTTTTATTAAGTCTCTGTATTGATGGTTCAATTTCTTTTTTATCAGTTCATTTTTCACCTACTTTATTCTTTGTGCAAAAAAAATGCATCTAAGAAAACATAGTTTAAATATTGTATATAAGTTAATGAAAGTAATGCTCATTATTTAATAAAGTTTATAAAGTACAAAGTTAATTAGAGTGTGAATTCATGTGTTTACTCTAGAAAGGTCAACTGTGTCCAAACTACATTTAGTAACAGTTTTTCTGGCCTTATGATCCATGCAGAAAATGGCTCAGGGTAGTGATGATATACCATATTCCAATGACAGACCATTTTCTTTATCTTCGGATTACTTTTGAAATTCTGACTTGAATGTCTTGGATGGTATTTGTTTTCTTCACAGGGGGCTAGATATATCACTAGATTATCTTTATTTATTTAGTTTGTAGTAACAAGACATTCTTTTACTCTTTCAGTATTAAATTTAAAAATTAATGTAAAATTTTTTGACAAAAATTAAGGCTTTTTTCATGTAATTTCATGCTCTGAATTCTTTGATAGACAAAAATTTTGCAAATAAAAGCATGTTGATATAAATTGATCATTATGGACACTTTCTAAAGCAATTCCATTTCCAAGTATAAGTAACACCCTACTCCAGTAAAGTGAAAATATGTGTTGCCTGACTTTCCTCATACAAAGGCAGATGGCTTTCAGTTTTTCTTTAGAGTGGTTTAGAGTGAAGAGTTCCTGACATCACACTGAGGACTCATCTGACTTACTGGATCTTCCTTCCCCTTCCACCTTGAAGTTGAAAGCGGATGGGGTTTGCTCTTTTTAATAAGTCATAAGAATTCAATGTAGGGATGCAGATGGCAGTAGGAAAAAAACATGCCCTGTGTAAATTCTATACATAAATTATAATTTAGGCAAAGAATAACATCGTAAAAAACAACAGGAGGGAAATGAGCTATAAATATAGCTGTTAAACATGTATGACAGTGGTAACCACACTCAATTCTATCAGCCAAACCAGAATACAGTAAAAGAAACTGCTTCAACATTTTTTACTAATTTACCTATGTCCATATGTCTTAAACTAAAACCTTGTCCTTTGGATAAGACCTTGTGCATGCTTTGCAGTGTTTTTGGTTTTAAAAAAAAAATGTATGAAGACTTAAACAATCTCTCACATTTTATCTCACATTCTTCTTTCTTCACAAGTAGTTGAGAGCATGGAACACCAAGATAATGTTGAATTATGCTGCATTTAAAAGCTTGATGAGCCCTGGCTGGTGTGGCTCAGTGGATTGAGTGCTGGCCTGTGAACCAAAGGGCTGCCAGTTCGGTTCTCAGTCCAGTTACATGCCTGGGTTGCAGCCACGTCCCCAGTTGGGTGTGTGCAGGAGGCAACCACACATTGATGTTTCTCTCTCTCTCTCTTCCCCCTTCTCCTGTCTCAAATAATAAGTAAGTAAGTAAATAAATAAATAAACCCTTTGAAAACTTAATGAATGCAAGATATTATGACACAATCAATACATATAACTGCAAATAAAATTTGGGGTGTTTGGTTTATAGCATATTTGAACACTTTTATAGGTCAAATGTTTCTTTTTGGCAGAATGTTCTAAAATTGAGCACGTGTCTCATTTGACCCCTTGAGATGGAAATGTTTCTACCAGCTCTGCACAGTGCCTACCAATTTATAAGTGTTCATTCAATACACCACATATTTAATAAATGCCTAAATAGAGTCAAAAACTTGTTGGAGCCCAAAGTGTGAGAAAGGCACATTCAAATCAGAGACACAAGGAGGGACGTAAGAACAACACCAATTAAGTTACTTTTAAAAATTCACAATGTCCACCCTTGGAGATCTAAGTCACTGACTATTAGACTATTTTTAGAGTTCTTTTCTAGTAAGTCAAGGAAAAGACTCTATGCCCTTTTTCCATCTCTTGGCTGACAGAGTTCCAAAGAAGATTACTCTGAGTGAAATTTCTGGTAAGTGTTGAAGCTAAGAATTTGCATGATCATGTAAGAACTTCTCTGAAAGCTTGTTTAAACCAAATGCCTTTTCCAGTCATTGGTTTTGATAATATGAGGAGGACATAGAGCAATCTGGTGTGCAGGTGTGGAGTTGAAGTCAGGTGAGGTGGGGGGAAGGGCCTAGATGCTGAGATTTTTTTGGTGCCAAAAGACAAACTTGCCTGCTTTACAGTGGTGGGCCATGGCCATGGGCAAAGTCCATTTACGTCTCTGTGAACAACAACAAAGCTTGATTTATTCACAAGAGACTAGTTACATCCTCTAGATCAGTTAAATCTGATGCTGAAAATGTGTGGCCCAGAAGCTGAATCTGGCTTGCACAATTTTAAAAAGGTTAAATCCTTTTTTAAAAAAGTAAAAATCCAAATTTCCAGTTTGGGGGGGCGGTATTTTTAGTTTATTAATCGTCACATCTTCATACACTTGAACAAGAGCATTGATGTTCAAGACCTTATTTATTCAGGTGACTGTCAATGCGTGGTCCCTGCAGACACTTTCTCACCCTTGGCAATGAACTTCCTATTCCCTTTACCATCCTCTGTCCACAAATTTTGAACTTTTCCTTTCAATGGCTTCAAGGGTTCCTTTCAGTATCAAGCTTGATTTTATCATATGCCAATTATTTCTTAAGAACACACCAGGTTTCCATTTCTTTTCGGAATAAAAAGCAACTTTTCAGTTCGTGCTTTTTGTTTTGCACTAAACCACATTCATCACGCAGCAGATGAGGAGCCACAGATTAATTCACGCATCAGACACAGACTGAGTAGTCAGGCTGGATATACAGAGGTGAGGAAAATAGACGCGGTCACTGTCCTCACAGAGCTTCGGCTACGCCAAGTCCTTCGCAGGATCCCGAGCCCTCCTTCTGTTTATCTGCAGCTCCAACCTCCCCTGGAGCTCCAGCTTCTCAACACCACCTGTCTGCTTAACACTCCACGTGGCGGTATCTAAAACGCACGTCAAACTTAACGTGTAAACAACCTGAGATTCCTCCCTCCATGCTGGCCCCAATCCTTCCTTCCTTGGCATTTCCTGTCTCTGAAAGGGCAACATCACTCACCCAAATGCTAGGCCCAAAATACTTGGAGTCACTTGACTCCCTTCTTCTCACATCCAGCAGTAATCCCAGAGATAGCTCTGCTGGCACCACCTATAAAAACACACCCTGAACTGAGGCTTTCAGCAACTCCCTGCTCCCAGCATGATCCAACCCACACTCATCTGTCACCTAGACTCCTGAGATGGATTTTTTTTTTAAGTATATTTTATCAATTATGTTGTTACAGTAGTTCCAATTTTTCCCCCTTTTGCCCCCTCTGCCCAGTACCCCCCTTCCCTCCAGCAATCTCTCCCCCCTTAGTTCATGTTCGTGGGTTGTGCACATAAGTTCTTTGGCTTCACCCTTTCCTATATTATTCTTAACTTCCCCCTGTCTGTTTTGTACCAACCGATTATGCTTCTTAATCCCTGCACCATTTCCCCATTTCTCCCCCTCCACCCTCAGCTGATAACCCTCCAAATGATCCCCATACCTATGATTCTGTTCCCACTCTGGTTTGCTTAGTTGGATTTTGTTTTTGTTTTTTAGAGTCAGTTGTTGATAGTTGTGAGGTTGTTGTCATTTTAATGTTCATAGTTTTGATCTTCTTTGTCTTAAGTAAGTCCCTTTGACATTTCATATAATAATGGCTTGGTGATGATGAACTTCTATAGCTTTACCTTGTCTGGGAAGCACCTCACCTGCCCTCCCATTCCAAATGATAGCCTTGCTGGATAGAGTATTCCTGGTTGCATGTTGCCTTTCATCACATTGAATACTGCTTGCCAGTCCCTTCCTGCCTGCAAAGTGTCCTCTGAGAAATCAGCTGATAGTCCTACAGGCACACCCCTGTAGGCGACTCTCCGCCTCTCTCTTGCTGCCCTCAGGACTCTATCTTTCACCTTTGGCATCTCAATCATGATGCGTCCTGGGTGTGGTCCTCTCTGGGTCCAGCTTGCCCAGGACCCTCCATGCTTCCCAGACTTGTATGCCCATCTCCTTCACAAAATTTAGGAAGTTTCCTTCATCTTTTTCAATTCTTGCTTCCTCATTCTTCACTGGTTGACTGTATTTTTCTTCCTTGTGTTCCAAATCATTGATTTAAACCCGTTTCCTTCCCTTCACTATTGGTTTTGTGTGGATTTTCCTTCATTTCATTTAGCATAGCCTTCACTTCTTCTCTTGTGCGTTTGCCATACTTAAGGATATCTGTCAAGCCTGTGAGCATCTTTATCACCAGTGTTTTGAATTCTGCGTCTGTTAGGTTGTCTATCTCCTCATCTGTGAGGTTGGCTATCTCCTCTTCACTTAGTTCTCCCCCTTTTAGGCCATACCTCTCTGACTCCTCATTCTGACAGGCTCCTGTGTTTGTTTGCCTCCGTGTCCCAGGTAGAGCTGTCATTCTTGTTACGTTGTAAGGGGCAGAGCTTTAGGGATTTGTCAGCACAGGGTGACCTGTTTCACCACATTATGGCACTTTATGTTGGGGAGGGGTCCAAGAGGGAACAATACCGCCTGTCCAGCACTTGCCCCTTTTCCAGGCACCTCTCCCACTTCCGACTGGCGCCCCTCTAGCTGCTGCCCTGGCCGTCGTTCCCAGAGTGGGTGGGTTTGCGGACATTCTATGACCATGGGGGCCCTTTAAACAAGCAGACTCTGCTGAGAGACTGGCAGTTTCTTCCTCCACCCCAACCCCCAATGGTCTGCACAGTCAGAAGCAATGAGGCTTGATTTTCCCTGGTGCTGGGACCATGAGCTGCTAGGTCCGGTGAGGAGCTGGGAATGCTCCCCAGGTGTCCCTTCTGACTTTAAAACGTGTGACTGTGCTTTCTGCCGACCCTGCCGCTGCTGCCACCACCACACCGCATCCTCTCCGCCCCGGCTCCACCCCTCCTACCTGTGTGGATGAGTATTTCTTCTTTATGTCTTTGCTGGACTTCTATGCAGATCAGTTTTCTGGAACTTCTGATTGTCTCTAGTTTTGAGGTAGTTGTATTCCTTCTTAGTTGTGGAGGGAGATGCAGCGTGTCTGTCTACGCCTCCATCTTGGCCAGAAGTCCTCTAGCTTCTTTAAAAGAAAAATGAGATCTGGATTTTTTGGGCCTGGACTCTGGCGAGGCGACTCTAGATCTGAGGAGAGAATCTAAAGGTGAAAACCACCCTAAAGGGTGATGATTTGCCTTAATCTTTGGGGAGACTGTTCCTGTGTTCTCCATTATAGACTTTGTCGCAAAGTTCAAGCTTCCACAAAGCACTTGAATGGAAATGTTTTAGGTAGCAAGTAAAGGCTCTCTTCTTAACTTAAGCATGTCATGGCAGGTCTGCAGAACCTATTGCTTCCTGGGGGAAACTGTTATGTCTGGTCCACTTCACTAGTTTATATTATCTGCCTGGCCTCTACAAGCCTCAGGATTGTGAGATGAGTCTCCTCTGCTCTGTGCTCCAACAGCAACTCAACCAAGGCTTAAACTAACATGTATGCTCTGTCTCCTAAAACACCATCTCTAGCGTAGACTTGCCCCCTGAGTACAGAGGATTTTTACTAGAGGACATTTCCACCTGAGTTGTCCTTTTACCCAGTCCAGTGCTCCTTGGGTCTTTTGAATCTGCTTCTCTAGTGTGTACTTCCTTTCTTGCTGGAAAACCTGAATGGTCCTCACAGCTCAAAAATCACTGCAAAGAACAGCGCAGGGTCCTGGATTGTACTCGGGTTGCAAGCTATCCAGTTAGCCTGCCTCCGTGTCATGGATCCTGGCAGAAGACGCAAGATTCCTAGATCAGAGATAAAGGACATTATTACTCCCAGCACAGCAAGGAGGATGAGCTTCAATTTGCGTCCTTGATCCTCCAGGACCATGGGTGGCCGGAGAGGGGGCGGGAGCATGTAGAGCAGCCCAGGTGCATACTGCACACCCAGGGTATTTGCTTTCTTTTGTAGCTGAAGAATCCTGAACTTGGGAATCCCCAGTTCAGGGCTACTAGCATACCTGCCAGATCTTTGCCTCTGGAGGACTATAGTATCCTTACTCCATGGGCAGCAAAAACGTCTGCCCTCTGCCCCAGAGGGAGACACTATCTTCTAAGATTGTTTGCTATACAAATGTCCTTGCAATGATAGCTAGAACAAAACTAATATGAGACAGAAAGAAATGCAAAATGCAGGAGACCCATAGAGAGTTGTCTCAGAACAATCATGTAATTCCATGATATACAAAAAAATTTTTTAAGTTTTTACCCAAAATTGTCAAGGATGGAGAAAGATGGTTACTGCCAATTAAATGAGACTCTAAATTGGTATACGTTTTGCAGAAATGAACTTGGTAATATGGATCAATACCACTGAAATTAATAATCTTTGGCCCAGTAATTATACATCTGGTAATTTATTCGAAGAATATTACCAGTTGTTGTTAAAGATATATGGGCCAACTGTCTCCATCTCTGGCCTGGCCTGCAGAACTGGGTGGTAATAATGTGGATTTTGCAGATCAGAATAGGTGTGTGTTACCCGCACTCTTAGGGATCAGGCTTGTGTCTTCGGGGTCCTTGCTTTCCATCCTGAACACACAGAGCCCAGGGCCAAGCTACTCCCTGGGAGCTTCAGAAAAACCACATCAAATGTAGAGCTTTCTCTCTTAAGTCCAGGCAAGTCACTCAAGCCTCGGGCAGTCCTTCCTGCAACACCATTCTCCTCATCCATCAAAACCCAAAACTCCCACGGTAGTGCCACCCTTGAAAAGTCCAAGTGTCCTCGCTATACTTTTGACCTTCCTGATATTTGCTGGGTCTGTCACTTCGGCAATTGGACCACTTCAGTCTCCGCACTTCGTATCCCTGTTATCCTGGGCCACATCCTGGGACGTATGCCCCTCCGAACGCCTTTTCTTGCTCCCATCCCCGTCCAGCTTTCTTTTCCCAAAACCAGCTGCTCACTACCACTCACCCTCCCACACTTCCTCCCTGTGTGCTCTGGACCACCTGAAGTTCCGTGTTTAAACTCCTCTACATCCTAAAGGGAAGCTATTCCTTCTCCTACAATCCAGCACCTCAAGTTTAGAGGTGGAGTTGGCACTCTCCTGTACACAGTGTGCTCATACAGTTCTTTCTACTCAGAACACTCAATCCCAGCAGCTGTCCTTCCCTTAGCCTGGCTCCTAGATCACCCTTAGGTGCATATTCCCTTCAAGTGAATTGCCTCAGGAGGCTTCTCATGACTCTCAAGTCTAGGAAGGTGCCAGTAAACTCCGTGTGACATGCACTGTGTCTGTCTTGTCCAAGTTGGTTCCTTAACTACATGCCTAGCACAGAGCCTGCTATAGAGCAAATTCTCTCTAGATAGCAGAATATATATATTCCTTAGTGTGTATATGTGTGTATATATATATTCTTTAGTGTATATATATATATATATATATATATATTCCTTATACTGAAAACTTTGACATATGTCCAAATGTTACCTCAATCATAGAATACACACACAATTCACCCATTTAAAGCATACAATTCAATGACGTTTTGAATATCCACAATTTGTTGGGCAACTATCATTACGATTCTATTCAGAATATTTTTATCACCTCAGAAAGCAACCTTGTACCCATTAGGTATCACCTCCTAATTCTCCCATTCCCCCCACCCCCAGCTGTAAGCAGCCATTAACGTATTTTCCATCTCTACTGATGTGTCTGTTCTGGATATTTTTTATAAAGGGACCATGCAATATATGTCCCCACAGTCTTTTTAAACATCCCTATTGTCAGCATACGACAGGTGGAATCACAGATTGTCACTACTGTGGTGGAGTTACTGTTGGAACTTTCTGAGAGCAGGAACTGGATTAAAACTTTTTTTAAAAAGACCCATTTTAGGTTCAGCAAAGTTAAGAGGAAGATACAAAGATTTCCCATATACCCCCCTATAGACTGGACGATTTTCATCTTTGTGACCAGTGGTCTTTATTTAGTAGTGTCTAATGAATGTTTGTTAAATGAATGATCCCCTATTTATAATGAGATAAAGAAGCCTCTATGGGGTTTTATGATTTGCCGACGCATGATTTCTGTGACTGTTTCCTTCTGTGTGAAATGGTGTAAACACCTACCTCACAGCATGGAAATATTAGCTATTCCTATACCCCCCAAAAAGTCACTGAGTGTCTGATGTAGCAATCACCTTACAATGAAAAATATAGAAAATAGTGTAAGATTAAAAACGTGCTCATTGAAGTCAGGCAAACCCCCCAGCTCTGCCAAAAAACCAACTGACCCCTCTGCACCCGTGTCCGGAGGTTGAAAACTAGGACAATACTCAACTCATTACATTTTTTAGGATTAAATGAAGGCGTCTCTCCAGCATGTAGTACAGTACTTAGCTGATGGAAAACCAGTATTTATCATCTGAACTAGTTTTATTTCCGCTTTACTTATCAGGAATTATAATCCTGATAAAATCATATACAAAGTTATCATTTTAATTGTGGCAGCTAAGGCTCACAGAGGTTAAACAACTTGCCTAAGGCTTACAAAATCAGCATTTGAATCCCAAAGCCCCGCACTCCTGACTGTTAGGTCGTCTCAGGCCTAATAAATCCAAGCCCTGGTCTCCAAGCCTGACCAAGTGCCCTTCCAGGAAGCAAACTGCCCCCTGAGCGCAGGGTGTCATCAGCACCCTAGGCAGAGGCAGGGCCTGAGCCCCACCCTGATCTTTAAAGCTAGCCAAATTTCGAGTAGTGATGAAACCCTGTCCTTGGCTGCCTGGCGCCTCCACCAGGCAGCCGGTCGCCCGCAGGCCCCCGCCCTCCCAGCCTCGCGGGCTCTGGGTGCAGTGCCCCCTAGGGGCTCCTGCTCGCTAGTGGAGGAAGAGACAGGTCCCGGCTGCCGCCCTCTGGTCACCGGCCCGAGCCGGCACTCTAGCCTGGCGCCCGCCCCGCCACGCCTCCGCGCGCGGCATCTGCATCTCCGAGTGGCGGGCGGAGCTGCCGCCCCTTGCTCCCGCCGGCTCGCCGCCGCCTCCCGCACCTCCCGCGCCATGAGCGCGCTCCTGCCGTGCCTCCTGCGCCAGCTCCGCTGCCTGCCGCACCCGGCGGGCCCGCCGCGCCGCCTCCGAGTGCCCCGTCGCGCCGGCAGCAACGGTGGCAGCGGGTCTGGCGGGGTCGAGGGCCTGCTTGGGCAGCGGCAGCGGCAGCGGCAGCAGAACGCCCAGGCCGGCAGCAGCCACGGCCCGGGCAGCCGGGCGCCCCCGGCGCGGAACTCGATCGTCAGGTGAGTGTCTGGCTCTCGTCCCCGCTCACGTCCCCGGAGGCGGCGGCCAGGGCGCTCGGGCCTCGGCTGGGTCCCGGGGATCTCCGTGGGGGGGGTTTGCAGCACTTGGAGCCGCGAGTGCGGGGTGCCGGCGGGGAGGGGGACGCGGGCATCCCCGGCGGACACTGCGCAGCCCGGACTGATACCCGAGCACCGGGGCCGCCGGCTCTGATGCAATCTCGCGGGGCGCGGCCGGGGCTGGAAAGGGCGGTGCGGCCGAAGAGGAGGAGGGGCTCCCGCCTGCGTAACGGAATCGGGAGCCGGGGCGGGGAGGCGGCCTGGCGCCGCTGCGTTGCCCGCCGGTGCACGGGCTCCGTGTCCGGGCTAGCTGCCCTTGGCTCGCTGTGGGGTGGACCCTGCTGCCCTCTCCCGAAGCGCCGCCACCTCCTGCGAGCGAGCGAGCTTGTTTTCGCTTTACACCGTCTTTTATGAGCAAGTTAACGTGGAGCCGGGCCCACCCGGCAGTGTAAGCGGGTGCGGCGCGAGAAGTCGGGGCTGACGCGGCCCCAGCACCGCTGCACGGCGGGCAGGGAACCCCCTGCGCAGCTGTATTTCGGAAGTTCTCTCCCTGCGCAGAAACGCACAGCAGGAGCATCGGGCCGGGCCTTCCGCGGACCCCGCCGGAGATGCCGTGTGCGCCTGCCGCACCCGCACCAAACACGCACACCTCCACTCGCCGGTCACCAGCCCTCCTGGCCCCTCTGGGAGAGAGGGACGGAGAGCCTCCTTAGGGTCTCCCGGGAGAAGGGTGCTAACTGGGGGCCTAGGCTGTGTAGAGGGAAGCGCTCAGACATACCTGGCGGTGGCGGGAAAGCCGTGACCTGCCTCCCGGACCAGGATTCTTGGTTCCACCTGCGTCCGTTAACATCCTCTGCTTTTTCCCTTCTAGCCTTCATTCTCAAAACAATGGCCAATTGCTTCCCCAACCTCCCACCCCCAACCGTAGTTTCCAAGGCTCCTTACATCGTGCAGGACGGCTCTCAGGAGCCCTTGTTTTATTCACCTGGTCATCTTTCTGAATGTTGTACTTCCTTTCGGCCTCTTCAGGTCATTAGATTTTAACCGGCGTACAGCAGAGCTCATCTCAATGGGTGAGGGTCTGAAGACATTTATTGTTTGAAAGCTCTCTGGGGTCAGAGGCCGTGGTTCTCCCTTGCTAGATCCTTCCTCCTGGAAGGTGCCTGATATAAAGTAGGCACTTAACTTATGGCATGGCTGGTAAGTGAATGAGTCTAAGTTTGGGGTCATTTGGGGACTGACTTAGAAGGGTCAGCAGGGGACCTGGGTTAGGATCCTGCCGCACTGGGCTGCCCAGCCTCCCATGGCTCACTGCAATGGAAGAAATGATAGTATCTACCCCAGAGGGGCTATGGAAGGGGTTACAAAAGAGAACATAAACAGAATGCACAGGCCAGGACTGTCACATACTAAGGCCTCAACAGGTGTTGGCTGTTATTTTTATTTATTTTTACAGTATTTTAAGTCATGGTTCAGCAAACTAGATAGCAAATATTTTAGATTCTAAAGCCCGGGAGGAAAATAGAAAATATTATATAGGTACTGTTTTATGAGAAAAAAACACATCTTTACAATTTTTTTATTGGTGGAATTTAAAATTTTGTTTGTGGATCCTGACATTTGAATTTCACATAATATTTACATGCCACAAAATATTTTGATTTAAAGAAAAAAACATTTAACATGTGAAAGTCATTCTTAGCTTGCCAGATCCCCTTCTAAAGTTGAAGAAGCAAGTGTTGTGCAATGAATTACTGCTTCGTAGGATTAGGGTTAAGAGACAGGTGCCTTGCTTTTTAGTATGGCTTTACCACCTAATGGTTGTGAAAGTTTGGGCAAACTGTTCAATCTCGGTTCTTCCTGTACAAAATTAAAACCCTAGTATCGCCTGCTTTATAAGGTTGTTGTGGATATTATTGTACTCCAGTGATTCTGTGAAGCACATTTTTGAATGTGAGTGTGATCTGGCTGCGACATCTGTCACCCCATTGATCGCCAGGGTGAAGCACATTTTTAGTATCTCCAAACCAGTATTTATCTTTCAGTTGACTATGTTTTTAACTCGTTGTTGGCCAGGTGTCAGCCATAGCATATTTGTCATTCTGTACCTGTGGGAACGTGGCCATAGCTATGCATGTCGTTGTATGTTTTTGATTTATGTGCATCATCTAACAAAACTTTTCTTCAAGAGATTTTCCCCAGGACTTGGAGGGAAAGGGGAGGTGGACCTATCTTAGAAGTCACCTGAAATAGACATCCAGGAACCTATGTATGTTAGTTCTTGATTTACTTTATGGACATGTATCAGAAAATTTAAAGAATAATCTCCCTCAGAAGCATAGTGACCTGTCATTGGTCCAGAAACTGGCACTTAATCCCCAATGTTTCTATCAAGTCATGGAAGGGCCATTTTAGGAAATAATGTGATTCCTGGTTCTTGTCAATTTTCCGTTGACATCTGGTAGAATCAAGAAAGTTCCAGCAACAAAACTTCAGACAGGGTGTCAGGAACTTAATGAAAGCTCCAGAGACAGAAATGATGTTGTCTTCCAAGGAATGTTGTATCCCAAGGAATATTGTATCACCAACACCCTTGATAACACAGAAGGTGATATTATGTAGGGGGGAAACTGACATCAAGGATTATAAGTCACTCGTTTTTATTTTTGTGTCATATGTGAGTGGTTTATGACCCCACGCCCAAAAATCATCTGTCTAAATAAGTCTAAAAAATGCGTTTACCTTGTCTGGGAAGCGCTTCATCTGCCCTTGCATTCTAAATGATAGCTTTGCTGGATAGAGTAATCTTGGTTGTAAGTCCTTGCTTTTTATCACCTTAAATACTTCTTGTCAGTCCCTTCTTGCTTGCAAAATTTCTTTGAGAAATTAGCTAAAAGTCTTACAGGCACCCCTTTGTAGGCAACTCTCTGCTTTTCTCTTGCTGCTTTTAAGATTCTCTCTTTATCTTTAACCTTTGGCATTTTAATTATGATGTGTCTTGGTGTGGTCCTTTTTGGGTCTAGATTGTTTGGGACTCTCTGTGCTTCCTGGACTTGTATGTCTATTTCCTTCACCAAATTTGGGGAGTTTTCCTTCATTATTTTCTCACATAAGTTTTCAATTTTTTGCTCTTCCTCAGCTCCATCTGGCACCCCTATGGTTTGGAAATTTGCACATTTAAAGTTGTCCCAGAGATTCCTAAGCCTCTCCTCATTTTTTTCAATTCTTGTTTCCTCATTTTGTACTGGTTGACTGTTTTTTTCTTCCTTGTGTTCCAAATCATTGATTTAAACCCTGGTTTCCTTCCCTTCACCATTGGTTTTGTGTTGATTTTCCTTCATTCCATTTAGCATAGCCTTCACTTCTTCCCTTATGCATTTGCCATACTTAAGGATATCTGTCAAGCCTGTGAGCATCTTTATCACCAGTGTTTTGGACTCTGCAACTGTTAGGTTGGCTATCTTCTCGTCGCTTAGTTCTCCCACTGGAACCTTGATCCATTCCCCCTTTTGGGCCATACTTCTCTGTCTCCTAACTTTGACAGGCTCCTGTATTTGTCTGCCTCTGTGTCTTAGGCAGAGCTGTCGCTCCTGTTACGTTGTAAGGGGCGGAGCCTAAGGGATTCATCACTACAGGGCGACCCGTTTCACCACGTTGTGGCGCTGTATGTGGGAGAGGGGTCTGAGAGGGTACAATGCTGCTTGCTCAGTTGTCGCCCCTTTTTCAGGCACTTCTCCCACTTTGTATGGGACTGGCGCCCTTCTGGCTGTTGCCCTGGCTATCGTTCCCAGAGTGGGTGGATCTGCAGACATTCTAGGACCATGGAGGCTCTTTAAACAAGTGGATTCTGCTGAGAGACTGGCAGTTTCTTCCTCCGCCCCAACCCCCGCTGGTTTGCACAGTCAGAAGCAATGAGGTTTGATTTTCCCCAGAGCTGGGACAGTGAGCCAGTGAGCTCTGCAGTCTGGTCTGGTGCTGGGAGTGCTCCCCCCGTTTCCCTCCTGACTTTTTAAAACATGTGACTGCGCTTTCTGCTGGCCTGCTGCCACCGCCACCACACCGCATCCTCTCCACCCTGGCTCTGCCCCTCCTACCTGTCTGGATGAGTATTTCTTCTTTATATCTTTGTTTGCTGGACTTCCATGCAGCTTCGTTTTCTGGAACTTCTGGTTGTCTCTAGTTTTGAGGTAGCTGTGTTCCTTCTTAGTTGTGGAGGGAGACGCAGCGTGTCTGTCTAGGCTTCCATCTTGGCTGGAAGTCTTAAATTGATAGTTTTTAACAACATTATCAGCCACTGCCTCCCAGATGCTTTGGCATGGCCCACAGGTAGCTGCAAAGGAGACTGAGAAATAGGATCATTATCCTGGAGCCTTGTGCCCAGCTAACACGCATTCCAGATAGCTCCCAACTTAACAGTGCCTTCCAGAACTAGACAGAAATAAGGACCCAACGTGACCCAAATTAGCAGTCACAGAGTCCAGGAAATTGCAGCCCATGGCGCTCAGTCACACGTGATTGGACAGAAGATTTTAGTGCTCATTTATACAGTGATGTATAAATTTTCACATATAGCATTGTTTATTCAACACAATAATATAGTTATTTCAATGGGAGTTAAGTTGCTTTATCCCAAGAGTTTAGAAACATAGAGTCACCTAGAGTCTCCTGCCCGCCTATTCTGTTGCTTCTAGCCAAGTTGACATAGAAAGGCTTGTCCAGGTTGGGTTTTGAAGCTCTGGAACGTGTTCTGAGCACCTCTCTTTCCTAGTCTGCCTACGCAGGAGCAGCACCTTCCAGTTACCTATATCAGCTTCTGCTTTGTAAACTTGCAGGAGCTGACTCATGTCTCTTGTCCTTGGTGGTTTATTTCTCATGATATTTGGCTGGAACTTCACCTTGCTTTTTTTTTTTTTTTTTTTAAGCTATTATGTACATGCAACACTATGTCAGAGACAGAAAACAAAATTTAAAGATGGTTAACGCCTAAGCATGGGCACTGCCTTGGCTGAGCATTTCGTCTGTTGTTGTGGAACAGGGAAAAAGCCAGGGTCTTAAGCAAGTGAGAGACACTTGGTAGGGATGGTGGTGAAGGTGGTCTCTGATATTGCTCGTTCCAGAGGCTGCAGAAAGAGACTTGCACGCCCTTATCTATGTCTGCCCTGCTCAGGGCTAGTACCCCAGCGGTGCTAAGTGGCAGCTGGCCCCTGCTGGGACTTGTAGGAGGTCCAAATGCATTGTGCAGGGCCCAGAGGAGTAAGCTGCTCTCCCCCTAAGGGGCCTTCAGAGAGTATCAAATTGTGATGTATCGCCAGTGTTTCTGCCGCGTTGCCTTTCCTTTCCCTTCCCTTCCCTTCCCTTCGCTCCCTTCCCGTTCCTTCTTTCCACTCCAAGACCTGGAATTAGTTCTGACCCACCGCTTCTCCAACAGCAAGCCCTCTCCCCAACCCCGTTGTCACTATCCTCCCTCCACCAACATTCGCTTTCCTCCAAGGCCCCAAGCTCTTTCTGGAGGGCAAAGGGGATTATTCCACAAAGAAACCCAAACTTTTCAGCCCTGGCTGCTGTGGATCAGTGGATTGAGCGTCGGCCTGTGAACCAAGTGTCACCGGTTCGATTCCCAGTCAGGGCACATGACTAGGTTGCACGTCAAGTCTATAGTTGGGGGCGCGAGTGAGAGGCAGCCACACAGTGATGTTACTCTCCCATTCTTTCTCCTTTCCCCTCTCTCTAAAAATATCATCATCATCATCGGCAGCCGTCCGTCTTGAGAGACGATGGCGTAGCTTCTTGAGAGTCTATCTGCATCGCCGAGAATGGCTGTGCAGTCCGACTCGGGAGTGACAATCCCTGCCGCACTTGGTACAGGTGAAGACAGATGGCCGTTGTTGCTGCTGTTGACGCTGCTTCCGCCTCGATCTTTTCTGGACCGCCTCCTCGTTGCGCGCAGCCTCCGCGCGTGACGTACCTTGCCTGACCGCGAGCCTCCAGGCTAGGCGGTCGTCTGCTTGAACTTCCCATGTGTTGAGATTGATGGAGCTTTGTGTCATGTCCTTTTTGCAGATGTCTTTGAACCGCAGTTTTGGGCACCCTGTCATCCTCTGGCCTTCTGCTAGCTCGCCGTAGAGGAGGTCTTTGGGAATACGGCCTGCATCCATTCTTTTGACATGGCCGAGCCACCTGAGGCGTCTCTCACTAAGAACTGCATGCAAACTGCTCATGTTGGCTCGCTTCAGCACCTCGGTGTTGGGAACCTTATCCTGCCAGGCGACATGCAGGACGCGTCGCAGGCACCTCATGTGGAAGCTGTTGAGTTTCCTTTCGTGCCTTGCATAGGTGGTCCACGTCTCGCTGCCATAGAGGAGAGTGCTGAGTACGCAGGCTTGGTAGATGCGCAGTCTGGTTTTCTCAGTGAGGCTGGAATTGTTCCACACTCGCCGGTTCAGTCTGGCCATAACTGTGGCTGCCCTGGCGATTCTCCGGTTGACCTCCAAGTCAACTGACAGAGAGCTCGAGATGGTGGACCCGAGGTAAGTGAAGTCGTTGACAACCTCCAGGGTGTATCCGTCGATGGTGATGCATGGGGGAGTCCCCGTGCCTTGAGCCATAACGTTCGTCTTCGTCAGGCTGATGGCTAGTCCGAACTCCTTGCATGCGTGGGAAAGGCAAGTGACTAGCTGCTGGAGTCCCTCTTCGGAGTGTGATGTCAAGGCTGCGTCGTCGGCGAAGAGCATCTCACGGATGAGCACCTCTTTGACTTTGGTCTTGGCTCGTAGACGGGCCAGGTTGTAGAGCTTGCCATCGGATCTGGTGTGAATGAAGACACCCTCGCTGCAGTCCTTAAAGGCGTATTGGAGGAGCATGGAGAAGAAGATTCCGAACAGCGTAGGCGCGAGGACGCAGCTCTGCTTTACTCCGCTGCTGACTGGGAAGGCCTCAGAGGTTGCGCCGTTGTAGGATACCGTGCTGTGCATGTTGTCGTGAAAGGACATGACCACAGCAAGCAGATGTGGTGGACAGCCAATCTTCCATAGCAAGATGAAGAGTCCGCTTCGACTGACCAGATCAAACGCCTTCGTGAGGTCGATAAAGGCGAGGTAGAGTGGTTTATGCTGCTCGTGACACTTCTCCTGCAGCTGGCATAGGGAGAAGATCATGTCCACTGTTGATCAGCCATCTCTGAAGCCACACTGGGACTCTGGGTAGACGCGGGAAGCAAGGGTCTGCAGGCGGGCAAGAGCGACCCGGGCGAATACTTTGCCGACGACGCTGAGGAGAGAGATGCCCCGGTAGTTGTTGCAGTCGCTGCGGTCTCCTTTGTTCTTGTACATGGTGATAATGTTGGCGTCTCTCATATCCTGGGGGATGTAACCCTCCTTCCAGCAGAGACAGAGTAGATGGTGGAGCGGCTGTAGCAGGACTGGTTTCCCGCTCTTTAGGATTTCTGGAGGGATTCCGTCGCTTCCTGGTGCTTTCCCGCAAGCGAGGCGGTCGATGGCTTTGCCGAGCTCTGCCGCAGTAGGTGGGGTGTCTAGCTCCTCCATGACTGGTAGGTCTGGGATGGCGTTAAGAGCAGTGTCTGTTACGGTGTTCCTCGTCGCGTACAGCTCGAGGTAGTGCTCGGTCCACCGCCGCATTTGCTGTTCCTGGTCAGTGATGACCTCACCTGTCTTGGACTTAAGGGGGGCGATCTTGGAGGGGATTGGGCCTGTTGCCTTCTTGATACCCTCATACATTCCTCGTGCGTTGCCTATATCGGCGGCTTCCTGGATGCTTCTGCACAGGTTTAGCCAAATAGGTGTTGGCACAGTGGCGGGCGGTCTTCTGGACTTTGTTCCTGGCAGCCCGTAGAGCTTGAAGTGTACTGGGAGTGGGCGTGACCTTGTAAGCCAGTAGGGCCTTCCTCTTAGCCTCGATCACGGGTTCCATTTCTTCCCAGTGAGCCTCGTACCAGTCAGCGTTCTTCCGCTCTTTCTTCCCGTAAGCAATAATGGCAGAGTTGTATATGGCGTCGCGGAGACGTGACCAATTGGATTCGATAATGTCATCTGCCGCCATTCCCTCGCCAAGTGCATCTTCCATCCTGTTGATGAATTGCTGGGTCTTAACTGGGTTGCTGGCACAACTGGTGTTGATGCGTGGGCGACCCTTCATCTTGGAGTGGTGCAACCTCTTCGGCATTATGCGCACCTTGCTTACCACGAGGGCATGGTCCGTGTCGCAGTCTGCACTGTGGTAGCTGCGAGTGAGGAGGGTGCTGCCAATATCTGTTCTTCTGGTGATGACGAGGTCAAGCTGGTGCCAGTGGCGGGAGCGGGGGTGCCTCCATGACACCTGGTGGATCTCTTTGCACTTGAAGAATGTGTTTGTCACGCACAGGCCGTGGTGACACAAAAGCTCAAGCAGTCGCTGACCATTCTCATTGATCTTTCCTCTCCCAAAGTTTCCGAGGCAGGTGGGTCAGGCCATGTGGTCGGCTCCTACTCTTGCGTTGAAGTCTCCAAGGAGATAGAGAGCGTTACTTCTGGGGATCTTGGATAACGCTTCGTCCAGTGCATGGTAGAACTGTTCTTTCTCTTCGGTGGTGGCGCAGAGGGTTGGGGCGTACGTGCTAAGAATGCTGACTGGGCCGAAAGTTGTTGACAATCGGAGGGTAAGTAATCTCTCTGTGCCTCCTGTGGGTGGCTCTATGGAGTTAACAAGCGTGTTCTTCACAGCGAACCCAACACCGTCCTGTCTTGGTTGGTCCGGAGACTTCCCTTGCCAGTAGAAGGTATAGTTGGTTTCTCTGATAGTTCCGTTGTCGGCCAACCGGGTCTCCTGTAGAGCCGCAATGTCGATGTTTAGTCGTGCCAGTTCCCTGTCGATGACAGCGGTTTTCCTGGCACCATTGATCCACGGAAGGTCTGCAGTAAGTCCGGGACACATGGTCCTGATGTTCCAGCTAGCGAGGCGAAGAGCTGGAGGCTTCTTTCTTGTTGTTTGCTTGGAATTGCCTGGTGCGAGTGTTTTTTGGCCCACTTTTCAAG
Organism: Furipterus horrens; assembly: GCF_987537825.1. Taxonomy (NCBI): domain Eukaryota; kingdom Metazoa; phylum Chordata; class Mammalia; order Chiroptera; family Furipteridae; genus Furipterus; species Furipterus horrens. The sequence continues at coordinate 182,464,308 of NW_028327176.1, forward strand.
AGACGCCTCTCTGATCCCCACGCACCCAGTGGGGCAGGTGAGCCATGGCGAGACGGCACCTAATTGGCTGGGGGCTGCCCAGCTTGAGGCGGGCGGTAGCTGTCCAGTGAGGTGCGATGACCTCTCCCACCGTCAGAGGAGACCCCTGGCGCTCGTTTCCTTCGCCAATCGGATGAGCTTATAACCGGTAACTGTCTCCTCCCGTGTTAAGTCGACATCTTGCGATGACGCTGGAGTGTCCTCTCCAGTGAAGCTACAAAGCCTGGGCAGGGTGATATGGAGGGTCTGCTGTTGCCCATGCAGCAGACCCCCCCTCTCTTCGCAGCTGAAGGGTCCAAGGGGAAAGACAGAGTCAATACAGCTTGGCTTCAGGTGCGCCGCAGGAGTTGCCGGTGTTGACTACAACGTCAAACCACCTTAGGGACTCCGGCTCCGGATTTTCTGTCGGGGTTTACTCCCTTAGCCTTTCCCCTGAGGAGGTATGCCGCAAGGCAGCGGAGGTTTGGAGTCAGAGTTTCCCTTCTCCTTAGCCTTTCCCCTGAAGAGGTATGCCGCAAGGCAGCGGAGGTTTTTTGGAATCAGAGTTTTCCTTCTCTGATGTGCCCTGACTGGAAGATCGAACCAGCGACACTTAGCTCGCAGGCCGACGCTCAATCCACTGAGCCAAACCAGCCAGGGGGTATGACCCACATATATGCTGTCTAAAGGAGACTCACCTTAGAACAAAAGATCTACACAGGCTGAAAGTGAAGAGATGGAAAAAAATATTTCAAGCCAATAGACATGAAAAAAACCTGGGGTAACAATACTTATATCAGACAAAACAGATTTCACAGCAAAGGCTATAAAAGAGACAAAGAAGGACATTTCATAATACTTAAAGGAACAATCCATCAAGAAGATATAACCCTTGTAAACATATATGCACCCAACATAGGAGCAACCAAATATGTAAGAAAAATTTTGAAAGACTTCAGGAAGGATATCGACAGCAACATACTCATAAGAGGGGACTTTAACATCCCATTGTCAACAATGGACAGATCTTCGAAGCAAAGAAACACCAAAGATATTGAGGCACTGAACAACACTCTAGATCAAATGAATTAAACTGATATATATAGAACTTTTCACTCCAAAGAAGAAAAATATACATTCTTTTCAACTGCACATGGAACATCTTCAATGATAGACCACATGGTAGGACACAAAAAAAGCCTCAATAAATTCAAGAAAATTGAAATTATATCAAGCATCTTCTCAGATCACAATGGCTTGAAACTGGAAATCAACCTCAAGGAAAAAACTCAAAAGCATTCAAATTCATGGAGAATGAATAACATGCTATTAAATAATGAATGGGTTAACAATGAAATCAAGGAAGAAATCAGGAAGTTTCTGGAAACAAATGATAATGAACACACAACAACCCAAAACCTACAGGATACAGTGAAAACTTCCTGAGGGGAAAGTTCATAGCAATACAGGCCCACATAAAAAGGACAGAAGAATCCCAAGTAAAAAATCTAACCCTACAGCTACAAGAACTAGAGGAACAACAACAAACAAAGCCCAGGGCGAGTAGAATGAAGGAAATCATCGAGATCACAGCAGAATTAAATGACAAAAAGACTAAACAAATAATTCAAAAGATCAACAAAAGTAGGAGCTGGTTCTTTGAAAAGATAAACAAAATCAACAAGCCTTTAACCACGCTCATCAAGAAAAAAAGAGAGAGGACCCAAATAAAGAAAATCAGAACTGAAAGAGGAGAAATCAAAACCAATACCACAAAAATACAAAGGATTGTAAAAAATTATTACGAACAACTGTATAGCAAGAAATTTGACAACCTAGATGAAATGGACAAATTTCTGGAAACATATAATCTTCCAAAACTGAATCAAGAAAAAGCAGAAAGCCTGAACAGACCAATAACAACTAGTGAAACTATTTTTGAATAGTTTGAGATGGATAGGAGGAGTTAGTTCTTCTCTAAAAATAACTACATAAATAAATGAATAAACAAATGAACAAATAAATTAATTATTAAAAAAAAAAACACCAAACTTTTCATTACAGTAACCTTGGAAAATCCAAGAGAATAACTCACCCCTAGAAAACTACTGTTAACATCTAGTTTGTTCACCTCTGCTTATTTTTAAAATTAGATTGTCACACATTAGCATGTCACAATTTCATTGTCCTCCTGTCCTCCCCCTCCACACTTCCCACACTCAAAGCACATCCTTATGTGGTCTAGTTATTATCACTTACAGTAACGAACACTGAACACTAAGGAAATGTGCTGTGTCCACCCTGGCTAGTCACTAACAAAGATGCGGTATGTTGTTTTTCTTTCTCTATGTAGAGAAGTCATTCAGAATTCAAAAGAAGTCCTGCGTTTATTACAAGAGAAAAACCCTGCCTTTAAGCCTATCCTTGCTATTATTCAGGTAAGCTGAGAGCATGGCTCTGTCCTGCTATTTTAGGATGCCTTTCAGTTTAGAAGATAATTGTATGCTACAGACCAGCTGCATTTCTTGTCACAGAAGTGCCCTTCGGGCTTCATGGGAGGCAGAGAGGGCTCCGTTGAAACGGCTCTTATTTTCCCTTCCTTTGGTCTTTTGCTTTCGCAGGGTTGCAGGTTAGGTACTGCTCTGGCAGAGCGTGTCTTCTGTGAGTCTTTCTGCTTTGGTGTGGGTAGCTTTCAGAGGTCAGGAGGCAGGCACTCATGTAGGCTCCATGCCACAGGATTTATTGTAGCCCACTCACAAGTGCCTATCACGTGTGATCTAAAGGTGACAGAGGACAAGAGTTCCTCTTTGTTTCTGCAGAAGACACATGGTGACTGAGATACGGTATTGGGCAACCTTACTACCAAGTCTTTGAAAGCCTGCCATGCTTTCGAAGGGCCCGAAGTCCCTACGTGTCAGAAGTACGTCTGCATTCCATGCGCGTTTTTGGCCGCAGCCCCTTCGTGTCCAACTGCAGTTGGCACTGTTGGCCACCCTTTTGGCACGCCCATGTGGTGACAGGTGCAGGGAAATAACGAGGTGAGCCAAGCCTGTAAAGTAACACAGCGCCACAGTTGGATTGCTTCTGTTTCTGGCAGGCCCTAAATATGTCAAAATAGCCGCGTCTAGTTCCATCAGCGCTGTGAGTTTTGAGACTGTAGAGCTTTGCTTAAGTCACTTGCATCACTCGGGGTCTGTCTCCTCCACAAAGACAGGCCAGCAAGAAGGGTAGAAAGTAAAGTGGGTCTGGAGCCTGGGTTTCCTGGGACTCTGCCTTCCACCTACGGGCAGGTCCTCCAGCCCCCGTCTTTGGTGTCCTCATTTAGAAGGGAGGCTGGTAATGTGGCTTACGTGCCTTACGAGGACTGTTATTTAAAAGAAACTGACACAGTTGGAAAGCCTGAGGAACTGATATGTGGATAAATGCTGGCCATTCGTCCTCTTTGATGAGCCATTGAGATTCTTTCTGGACACTTTCCTTCTCGTCTTTGTCATTAGCGCACCGGGAATCACAGAAATAGTCTCTGTTTTGTTTTGTGCCTTTTCAAGATGTCACTATGTTGTTACATTCTGCTCCTTGCTCCCCTCTCCTAAGGCAGGTGATGATAACTTGATGCAGGAAGTAAACCAGAATCTGGCTGAGGAGGTGAGGAACGTTGCTTTTTAAAAATTCATTTTAATTTTTTGGCGATACCCTCTCTCGCAGTAACAGAATAACCTCCCATTCTCTTTTCAGGCTGGCCTGAACATCACTCACATTTGCCTTCCTCCAGAGAGCGGCGAGGATGAGGTAAATACAGCAGCGCACTGCTTTGCTTTCCTCTTTGGACCGAACATGCCTGTCAGCCTCTCTTAGCTGTGGTTGGACCAGATCAAGCCTTTTCTTGCCGCTGAACTTGGAGAGGAATGAGTCTGCCTTCCCCTCTAGTGTAAATGCTCCTTGATCTCTTTATCGCTTGCTGCGCGTTTCTGTTGAAGACGTGGACTGTGACGCGGTGACTCTGGTGGCGTGTCTTCAGGGCAGCAGCAGGGTGACCTAGTAGAAATTGTCTGAAGACCAGTTCTGGCTGTGCTCTGTCCTGATGGGCTGTTTTCCCTTGGGGCATTTCTTTGGCTTCTTGGGGTCACTGTTGCCTTGTTAATAAATAAAGGAACAGGACGAGCTGATCTTCAGGGTCCTTTCCAGGCTAACATTTCTGCAAATCCTTCAGCGGCACCTGAGAAACCCCCAGAGGATCCTTTCACGCCTGTTGCGTGTGATTTACTGGTTTCTGCGCGCAGGAAGTAACAGCCTTCACGGGATCATCTTACGCCTGGGAAGAACAGCCACCCCCCCAAATAGCGGTGTGGAAACAGGATCACGGCCATGTGGCAGCTTTCCTGGTCCTTCCGTGGCAGCTTTCCTTCCTGCTGCATCGGTCAAGATCTGGTTTGACTTCTAATGGTAGAAAACCTCAAAACAGCTGAATCTGAAATAACACAGACATTCATTTTTCTTAATCTGCACTATTTTTCTTTACGTTGTGTACCACCTCCAAAGATTATAGTATTATTATTGGTCTTGTCTTCCCCACTAGAATATAAGCTCCCTGAAGGCAGAAATTCTGTTTCCAGTTCTATTTTCTTTATTTAGAACTGGTCAAAGAAGGTGCTCAAAACACTCATCATTTTTTGAATAAGTGAAAGAATAATGAGTAAATGAGAAAGTTTTCTTTCTGAATTTTGTATATCATATCCATGGGCTGGTATCTCTCTTATGAACAAATAGTTTATTAAGTGAAATGGATCATTTCTCTCCTGGCATAAAATAGAGATAAATAGAGAGGACAGAACATTACTTAGTCATACCTAATCATTCATTAGCTATTACATTAGCTTCCCAAACTGTACTTCAGCGTTTTTGATAAATAGTGAACTATTTTAGTGTTTCCAATAGAAAGGAGATATCTGTGCTTAGAGTTCGTCCATCATAAGCCTTTAGAAATGCTTTCTCTGTGCCGTTCAGGTCCAGAGAATATGAAGGCGGGAGTGGCGACTTCTTGCATATCGTGATTAGTAAGCTTTTGTTGAATACTCTGTGTTTGAAGCACCTGCGTGGCTGGGCCAGTGGGCAGTGCTTGAGAGCCATGCTTCCTGGCCTCCCTGAAAGTTGACAGTCTGGCTTAAACATGATTGTGGGCAGCAAATTGTCTTTTGCCTATTTAAACTTTACTAACTATTGGGCTTTGGTTTTGTTCTGTTCTGCTCTCTCTTGTTCTGGCAGAGAGCAGAGGCGTAAGAAAGACTGAGAAGTCACTAAAAAAAGTTAAGCCAAGCTTTTTTTGAGTTTTTATGAATGTGGTGAAAAGGGGAAATAGACTCCTTCATTGTGCTTCACACCAAGTGTTCAACAAGAAGGAAAAAACAAACTACAATAGATGCATTTTTACGAATCTATCTTTTATATAAACCTTCTTTTGTTGGATCTTATTTCTGCAAAACAGATTTTATTTGTTTTTCCTCTTTAGATTATAGATGAAATCTTAAAGATTAATGAAGACACCAAGGTACATGGCCTCGCCCTTCAGATCTCTGAGAACTCCTTTAGCAACAAAGTCCTCAATGCCCTGAAGCCAGAAAAGGATGTGGATGGGTGAGGAAAGAAAACAATTGACTCTTAATTGCTAAATGAGTTTTTATACTGTGATTATTTTTTATTCCACTTTCTAACCTATGTCAGTAATTAGGAGAGGAAAGAAGTCATTTTAATGTTTCACATCATTTAAAATTTAATGTCATTTAACTATTTTAGGCGCTTAGGGGCTTCCTATATTCTATATAAGAAAGCTGTTCTGTACATTAGCAAACACACTTGCCCTTTTGTAGAACAGAATCAGAACACCCAAGGTCATCCTGAGTCATAGGGACCTCAGCCACGTTTTCCTGAGGGGCTACTCCAAGAAGCGAATAGCTTTTATTTATCCCACTCTTTAATTAATTAATTAATTAATTTTAGTGTGCTCTATTGATTATGCTGTTACAGTTCCAATAATTTATTTTTAATTAGCTAATATATGTACCTACCCAACACTAACTTGGGGGTTATTGCGATTAATCCATGTAAGTTACAGATGAGTGAGTTCTGACCAGTTTTAACTACTGGCTGCCTTATTTTTGGTTTCAGAGTAACAGATGTAAACCTGGGGAAGCTGGTACGTGGGGATGCCCACGAATGTTTTGTTTCACCCGTGGCCAGGGCTGTCATTGAACTTCTTGAAAAGTCAGGTATGATGCTTCTTCAGAAGTGCTGCTGTTTTCTATTTACTGGTATTTACATTATGTTTTGTGAAGGATTTGTTTCTAGAATGTTAGGATTCTTATTGAAACATGGAGGTATGATAACTCAGTGCTGGCTTTATTTACCTCATCTTCTGAGAGAGATGAATGACTACCGAAGATTTTTCTAATAAGATTAACTGTAATGCAATTTAAAAGAGAAGTCAGTAAAGATAACCTGTTTAAATAAATTCTCAACTTCCCTCCTGAAAACAGTCGAAATAAACACAATGAAAAATGTGGCAAGTCTTAAATTCTCAAATCTGTGAATATGTATGCCTATAAAAACATTTAAGATTTAAATGAGGACGCTGTTAGATATAGTTTAGGGTATAAAAACCTAGATTGGGATTTATCAGTGAGCAATATCAAAATAATTAGTACTTAATTTCCATCATTCTCCCCTTGATCTGGCATTTTTATGTCCGTGACATAGCCATGAATAATTTCTTTTTCTTGGTCATTAAATTTTTTAAAAATTAATTAATTAAAAAATTTTTAACAAGGTTACTTTATTCTAGTTTTATTTTATTTTATTTATGTTTTTAGAGAGGGGAAAGGAGAAAGAGAGGGAGAGAAACATCAGTGTGCGGTTGCCTCTCATGCACCCCCAACTTGGGGACCTCGCCTGCAACCTAGTCATGTGCCCTGACTGGGAATTGAACCAGCAACACTTGGTTCGCAGGCCAATGCTCAATCCACTGAGCCAACAGCAGCCAGGGCTTGGTCATTAAATTTAATGAGTAAATTACTGCTGGTGTTTCATATATTTAAGGACTTTCTAACTGAGTACATAAAAATTCAACTAACTAAAAAAAAAATTCAACTAACTAAATTTTTTGCTACTATAGCTTGAGTAAAAAAAGGCAAATGCCCCTTCCTGTCTCCTGAACAAGCAACAATTACACAAAAATTCCAAAATATATATATACCAAAGTTTAATTAGAAGATTAATTTTCAAGCTATACCCTTAGGATGTTAGCCATGAAGCTCAGATCTGAGATAATTCATACAGATAGTATTTTTTTCATCCTTTGGATTATCGGGATGATGATTCCTAGTTACTCTACCATAACATTTGCAAAGAAAGAGTAAGTTATGGCTTAGTCATCGTAGGCTGGTGCTCAAAGGGCCGAGTTTTAACAAGGTTATTTCTTCTTACATTAAAGCTGTACAGCAGGAAGGCTCTGACATTTGGATTGTAACCCTGATTTCCATTTGGTGGGCAGGTGTCAACTTAGATGGAAAGAAGATCTTGGTCGTAGGCGCCCATGGGTCTTTGGAGGCCACCCTGCAATGCCTGTTCCAGAGGAAAGGGTCCATGACAATGAGCTCCCAGTGGAAAACCCCTCAGCTTCAAAGCAAGGTAAGCATCACACCTGCTGGAAACATAACCTTAAATGCCTACACGAGGAAAGGAGAAGGGCTGGTGTTTAACGTAAGGCTAAGTGTTTAACGTAAGAAGTTGGGGAAGAAACAGCAGAAAAATCTCGACTCAAATAGAAAACGTATATATATGATAGATTACCAACAAAGCCAAAAGTTGATTCTTGGAGAAGTCTAACAAAATAGACACATCGTCAGCCTAAAAATAACCAGGACAAAAAGAGAGAACACCAGCAACGTTAGGAATGAACAAGGGTAGGTTCACATCAGATACTTAGTTACCGTCATTCCCCTCATCATCAGATTAAAAACTATCTTCTCACCATAAAAGGTGAAGAAAAGTCATTTGATAAAATCTAGTATTCTTTATATTTTTTTTCTAGAAAACCTCTTAGACTAGGAATTTAGAGGAATCCCTTAATTAAATAAAACGTCTATGGAAAGTTAAGAGCATCTCACTTAATAGTGAAATATTAGAAACATTTCTTTTAAAATTAGGAAAGACAACAGGTACCTGTTATCATGCCTCCTCATCAGCACTGTCTAACAGAAATTCCTGAACAAGCTGTGATATAAAGAAAGAGAACTTATAAGGGTCGGAGAGGAAGGCACCCAACTGTCTTTAATCCTACATGATATGGTTATCTATAGTAAAGTCCAAAAGGATCTATTAAAACTATGAGAATTAATAAGAGTTCAGGCAGGTTCTTGGATGTAAAATGAACCTGCAAAAACCAATTGTACTTCTAAATAGTACACCCACAGTTCGAAAATTATATTTAAAAAGATACAGTTTCTCATAGAAATGAGAATATAAGGTGCCTGGGAATAAATTTAACAAAAGTTATTTCTGACATTTTGAAAGAAATTATATAATTTTGATGAAACTCATTAAGAAGACTCAAATAAAAGCATGGATAAGGAGACTCAATACCTTCAAGATACTAATTCTCCCCAAATTAATCTATAAATTTGAATCAAAATCCCAACATAATACTGGGTTTTGTAGAATTTGACAAGTTGATTCTAAAATGTGTATGGAAGCTCAGGGATAAAAACAAGACAATTTTTTTTAAAGTACTTTTTATTGATTATATTGTTACAATAGTTTCAATTTTTTCCCCTTTACTCCCCTCCGCCCAGCACCCCCCTTCCCCCAGCAATCCCCCCCCAAGTCCATGCCCATGGGTAGTACATACAAGCTCTCCCGCTTCACCCTTTCATATATTATTATTCTTCTTCTTTTTTTAATAATTAATTATTTTAACAATAAAAAATAACAATCCTTCCCTCTCAGACTTAAGACCCTTTATAATCTTATAAAGGACAATGGGCAAAGGTCTCGAGCTCCTCCAGCTGCTTCAAGCTGGGCATGGTCGTCGTCCTACCTACCCTTGGGTCCAGAAATCCCTAATAAGAGTGGGGGTGTGGAGGGGAGGGTCGCCTTCCCACATGGGGAAGGATCGTGCAGACTCCAGGTCAGTTGGCTGTCTCCGGACAATGGCGTGCTCGGTTTAACAGGCTGGTGTCCTTGTTGTATTCTGGGGGCAACAGATTTGGCAACAGGGTTAAAAGACATCATTCGATCCATAACCACTAGCTAACAGAAGGCAGGGATTAATTTTTCAATGTCCCACATTAGGGAAAAAAAGGGCTTCTTTGCAGTAAGGTGTGCCACACACATCTCACCTGTCCAAAACCCTTTTGCCCATTATACTTAGAAAAACAAGACAATTTTGAAAGAAAACTAAAGCTATAAATATCAACATGGAGGGACTTTTATAAACAGTATCCATTTAAAAAAAGCGAGAAGACTATGGCAGAAGGAAATGTTTCATTTAATAAACGCCACTTCTATAAGGTCTAAAAGCAGTACTATGTAATATATATATTTTAGGGCTACATACATATAAAATAAAAGCATAAACAAATGAATGGGAAGTATGAATGAAATCAGGAAATCCATTTACAGGGACAAAGATGTGGCTGTAGATGGAAAGGAGACTTGGGGCACTTCACATGTAGCGTTCATGTCTTTTTTTCTGACACCGGGCAATAGGCGGAGTGTCCAGGTGTGTCTTAATATTTTTTTTACAGTTTCATGTCTTAAATACTTAACACAGTTTTTAATTTCAAAAAATCACAACTCATTTCACAAATCCGAAACACAGTAAAGAGCACATGACGTACAATAAATCAGTGCAGAACAAAACCTAAAAGTATACACATGCCTCACGTTGCTGGGGAAAATGACAACAGGCGAGTTCCCAGGGGAGGCTGGCCTCTCGCCTGAGACCTGCAATGTCTGTGCGGCAGGTGGATCAACTCTTGTTTGATTCTATCTTGTTTTGAAACAGCTCAGAAGTTTGTTCTTACAACTTAAGCCCAACCAATGTGTTCCTTTGTTTTTTTCTTAGTAGTCACCACGTGGTGGCAGCCTACTCAAGAAAATTGAAGGGCACTGTTTGTCATTGAGAGCCCAGAATTTTTGATTGGGAAACTTAGTGGAAGAGGAAAATAAACCCTACCCTTGACTGAACAGCTGTGATGGAAGAGAGAAAAATGCCTGCATTGGCAATTTGAATGTTTTCACAGCTGTCACAGATACTTTTGCTAGTTGTATCTGTCGTTTTGAAAAACAAAGGCATCTTTTAAAGGACTTTTTTATTATGGAAATAAATCACCTGACCTCTCTGGGATAAATCTCATTCTAACTTTGAGAACAATTAAGTAGCTTTACTCTCTGGAGAATCTAGAGATTGGGGAACATTTCTGTTTTCATAAATCTGAGAAGATCCTCTCTAACAGCTCAGGTTGCACACATTTTGTTCCCTAAGCTCTTGGTACATATAACATCGCCACCATGATTCTTACAGCCTCTCCACTCTCTTTTTATTGTCCAGCTATATGTCTCCATACTTCTGCCTGACTTTTCGTTATTTGTGTGCATTGCTGGGCCTTGTTGCAGAGACCACTGTCAGGGGGTGGCAGTTAACGGGGTACAAGAGCCCCGAGACACGGGTTAGCCTCCTGGGGCACCCAGGCAGGCCAGGCTGTGCCCACGCTTGCCACATCCTTGGAAAAGCATCACTGTGAAAACATCGAATGTATAAATTTAACAACAGATTGGGGTTTCTGTCTTTAATTTCATCAACAATGAATGATAGTGCATTTTAAGATTCTTGTCCTGTTAGCTCCTTAGAAGTAGCAATGATGTGTTGGGGAAAGAAATGGGCAAGCAAAGACTTGTGGCCATTAGGTCGAAGGAAATTATCTTTGAAAAGCATTGCTTACATCAGCGGTTCTCAACCTTACTAATGCCGCAACCCTTTAATACAGTTCCTCGTGTTGTGATGACCCCCAACCATAAAATTATTTTCGTTGCTATTTCATAACTGTAATTTTGCTACTGTTATGAATTGTAATGTAAATATCTGATAGGCAGGATGTATTTTCATTGTTACAAGTTGGACATAATTAAAGCATAGTGATTAATCACAAAAACAATATGTAATTATATACGTGTTTTCCGGTGGTCTTAGGCGACCCCTGTGAAAGGGGTTGCCTTAGGTGACCCCAGGTTGAGAACCACCGGCTTCCATGCTTATTCGTACCTGGCATTGAACAAGAATCCCAGTGGGCCATCTGGTTGGGGAGTTACAAAGCCGGGGGCATGAGGGATTTGTGGGTCAGGAGTGACTTTGTAACACTGGAGTCCTATCTGCCACCTCCTAAACTCCATCCAGCCTTTAAGTTTGGGATGACCTTCCCATAATCGCAGGCTGCTACAGCCAGACGGAACTGCCTTCCGGGGTCTGGAGGCAGGCCCAGGTGCCCTCAGTAAGCAGTAGAACGTAGGACTCAGCGACCAGCCGCTCTGGGTTCAAGCCTTAGCCGCTGCTTAACTTCTATGAACTCATCTGCTCGTGTGTAGAATGGGGGGTCACGATGCTCCCTACCTCCCAGGGCTGCTGGGACAACTCCGCAATACACAGGTTTGCTCAGCACAGTCCTTGGCACCTACTGGTAGTCACATCAACAGCGTTAACCTGGCTGCCGTTAATAGTGAGGCAGGAAACACACTGGCACATTTCACCACACAGATGTGTAACTGATCCACGCTGTAGAAAGGCAGGTGGGCCAGTCAAGTGGTAAGGAGATAAACCCCAGCGGGACCCAGGACCCCTGGTATACATGCTTCCACTGCATGGCTGTAGGGGGAGGAGAGAGTCGCTCTGTCTGCGAGGTTCCCAACGGTATTTGGAAACCACGGGAACTAAACCAGAGCAAAACTAGAAGATAATGTTGGAGAGAGAGCGGGGGCCAGCTGCGGCCAGGCCCAGCTCCCGCTCTGGTCCTCCCCTGGAGCATCACCACCTTTAATGAATGTAACGGGCAGCCACTGTATTTCACATCATGTCTGCTGGGGGTTTCTGGTTTATGAAGTATTCCTTCCAAGGCCTACAATATTGAGGAACAGTTATATCAAGTTAGTTAAACAGAAACGGATCCTTTGTCTATGAGCCTGCCCAAATCTAAGGATATTCTCTGGGTACCACTTATACATAAGATCTCCATGGAGCCGGAGTGTGAGGACTTGGGATCTGCCTTTTCAGAGTGCTACAGAAAACAGTGGGTTTCTGTATTTGGTAGCTTTAGAGCTTATGCCTACCTGAGTGTGTCATTGAAAATTAAGCATCCGTTTCCTGCTTTATGTCTGAGCTCCGAGATGCATTAGACATTTATGTGCGGGGGAGGGAGAATGTCTGGGAATTTGTCCAAGTTAGCCCCATGCTGTGGAGCATCCGATGTCAGCGAGCAGAGTTCTGGGCGTGATGCTTTTACAGAGGGCCGGGGAGTGACCTACTTCCTCCAGCCCCCCACTCAGCTTCCCAGGCCCCCGGAGTGGAGGGACGCCTCTTTGGGGGTGGGACCGCGCCATCGGCCAGTGAGACGTGTCCTAGATTTAGAGACATCTTCTTCCTCACCCTAGTGAGTTGTGTACCCTGATGCCAAAAGCAATCCGAGGTGAGAGAGTGCTCAGTTCCGTCCTTACGTGTTCAGTCCTTAGGGGACGGAGTGGTCAGCAACCCTCTCTGGGGAAGAGGGTGACAGGCACCACAGGGCCCTGTGTGCAGCGCCTGCTGGCTCCCACAGCTGAGAGCCGCGTCTGCCTCTGCATTGGACACAGCTGGACCATGATGGCCAGCAGCCTCCAGCTGTGACCAGTCACGTCAGTCCCAGCTGTGTGTATGAGAGAGAACCCAGGAATAAGAGAACCGTTTTATTTTGTTTTTCTCAGAGGATCTCGTTTCTCCTTTATCCAAGCAGAGACCCTCAAAACTAGAACAGGAGGAAGAAAAAAATACAGGTCTTTTACCTTTGAAGAATCAAAGTGTGTCTTCTTTTCTTTCCCAAAGCTAAATTATTACAGTCATTCCCAGGTTAAATTCAGAGCATAGCATGGCTTATAAAAGGCTTTTAAAAGTGAATTGGAAAATTCTAAATATATTTGTATTATACATACAAAATTTTGAAAAACTAATCTTTTTTTTCCCAAGATTGGTGGAGAGAACCTTAGCTTTTAAACTAGACTAGATTAGTGAGTTACATGATAATTCTTTATTTATTTATAATTTTTAATGCATTTGTCTTAAATCTTGTAGAATGTAAAAAGTATAGTTATAAACCAAAAATACTATATAATACTGGCTTTTCTGGAGATCTTTATTTCTTCATGTGGCTTGGAGTTACTGTCTAGTGCCCTTTCATTTTACCCGAGAGGAATTCTTCTCACATTCCTTGTAGGGCAGATCTGGCGATAATGTGCTCCCTCTGCTTTTAATAATAAGCAAATGAATTCATTTCTTTCGCATAGTTTTGAACTACAATTTTGCCGGATATAGAACTCTCGGTTGACAGATTTTTTCCTTCCAGCACTAAATATGTCCTCTCATTGTCTTCTGGTCTTTAACATTTCTGATGAGCAGGATAATTTTTTTTTTTTTTTTTAACAGGAGAGGCTCCATTTAAACCAGGAACATATTGTAACAGCAATCAATAATTGTGGCTAACAGTGATCAAATTAGTGGTCACTGTGAACCAGGTATTGCCCTTGACTTGTGTTTCCTCATTGATTCCACCCAGTCATCCTATTAGGCAGGGCTCTCAGTCTCCCCATATCACAGATGAGGAAACGGAGGCTCAGAGAAGTCAAGAGATGGCAAATATCTACAATTTTAAAACCATGGAGGTGGCAGTATCGCCTGTGGTTTTAGTCACTGTCCCATGTCAGCTCTTTTTCCAGATAATCACATAGAGCCTAATCACTAATCTTTAAAACCCCAAAGTACCTGCCAGCTTGGATGGGGGAACATCAGTGAGACCAAGGCCCACGACTTGTGTTGAGTCCACTGTTGTTTCATGCCCACAGTTAATAATCCTACAGACACCTCTGAAGAGAAGGAAGCTGAACTAAATGGAGCATTGTCCCCTCCCTGAGGCCTGGGCTTGTCACCACCCCTCTAGACTCACTCCTCAGAGGGAAAGTGCCCACCTTACTGAGGGCCGGGCCAGGGCACCCCGGTCAGAGGTGCAGACAGGCAGGATGGCCTCATTGTTTTGGGCGTGGGGAGGAAAGAGCCCCTGACCCTGGGACACGACAGATCTTGTGCCAGGTCAATACCAAGGTTTCTCCGTGATGTGGGATTAGGTGACCTGAGTAATGTAGGCCCTGCGCTTTGTTTGACAGTTTTTTGGATATTCAAGGACTTCAGGTGCCTTTGGATGTCAGTACTCCTTTTCACTGCTGCTTCTGCCTGATCAGTGTCTTACTTATTAACTCCACAAAGGAGGTGAATAGAACCTTTCTAAAAGCCCCCAAATCAGGCCAGTTACATTTAGCAATGTTGAGAAAAGGACTTGTGAGAGAATCTATTAAAACTAATGGGCATGTAAAGTCCCAGGCCTGGTGGTCTTAGATGGTTTAAGGTGGGCATTGCACCGAAGGACGAGGGCTCCAGCCTGTGTCCTCAGAGAACAGGCCAGTTACATCACCCCAGACCCCTGCATATTATTCCGTGTCCCCCTTTCTCTACCTCCAATAGAGCCTGGCTTCATTTTCTACTCTTCCTTCTCCAGTGTTCATACTGTTTAAGGAGATAGAATGAGAATACTTTGGTCTGAAGGTCTTAAACAATCTGTAACAATAATGCACCTTACATTTGTGTAAAGATTTCATTTTCAAGGGCTTTTCATATATTATTGCATTAATATTTGAAAACCAGATGTTGTGCAGGGGACCTTGACCCTGGTCATCGATGAAAAGAAGCAGAGCCTAGACTGGAATCCAGACCCTGTGACTCCACCCATAATGCTCTTCCCACTGGAGCTCAGTCCTTTCTGTCAAGTGGAATGTCCACACTTTTCGGCGGGGGCAACTGAGTCCCCAAGAGCTCCTTAAAGGAAGGAGGACGCAGAAATCTTGATGTGTGATCCAAGGCTCGGAATTGGAGAGCGTAAATGTACCAGGAAGCACAAAGCTAGTTTCCCACAGCCACATCAATTTGCATTCACCTGAATGCGCTGTAGACATTAAAGCACCAGGTTAGCAGAAGAGAAATCATGAGGGCCATCCTGCCTCTGTGACGTGTGGCTTGCTTAATGTGGCTCTGGGAATGGTCACTTGGGCATTTCCTCATTTTTGTGCTGCATGGTTCTGAGTCTTTGTCATGTTAGATTCCCCCTCAAAACACACACACACACACACACACACACACACACACACAGAGTCTATGTCTTTCAGCCTTGCTTCTTAACCTTTTTTATTTCCTCAGGTGTGAGGAAGGGAATTATTTTTGACAAATCATTCAGAGTATATTCATTACTAAATTTGAAGTTGCCTTTTCCTCCAATCTTGATACTGCTGAGTATCAAGGTCACTTGAAGAGGGATCAACTGTCTTTTCTATCATTTTGGACACAACTGAATATCTTTGATACTCTCTTCTCATACAATGTACAGTAAATATGTTCAATGATGATGTAAGAGATGAACTTTGGGACCTTTAGAAAAAGGTCATTTATTAGCCCTGGGGGGAAGTTTCGGTAGATAAGTGCTGTAAGCATAATCCCTTATTGTTCACTTGGCTTGTAGTCATTCTGCTTTATGAAAGAACCATAAGGTAGTTCTTAATTTTAAAGGCCAATAATCTGTCCTGCTGATCACCGAGAAGAGTGGAAAAAAGAAACGTACCCAATTCCTGAAAGGAAAATTCTCCCAGGATGAGATCACTTGGTGCACATGAATTGGGGGAATATCCTTTTGCTGAAATTGTTATTCTCCTATCTTGCCAAAGGATTACAACATCTGAATGAAAGTGGTTTGACCTTCTTATTGTTGGGTATTTACACAGCTAACTTAACATTTCTATCTGTTAGTGTGCTTAATATTTCCGGAAAATGTGGATATTGATCCATCGGTACAAAGCAATAATCCTATGTTCGGCTAACTCAACTTAAAAATCAGACACTGAGTTAGAATAGCTTATGTGTAAATGGGGACGCTGCTCATGAAGCCTCTGCCCGAATAAAACCTCCATATGCTCAGAACACACTGCACTCAAATGGCAAGAATTTACCAGGCTGGGTTGCCAGTGTCCGAATCTGTAGTCAAGTCACTGATGAATCCCGGATTGCCAGAAATGGGGGTTTTTGCTTTGAGCTTGCTTGGCTCTTGGACCTCATTCCAACCTGTCAGCCACACAGCCCCTTCGCCTACCCCCCCACCCCACTTCCCCTTAGGCTACCCGAAAACACCTCTTCTCCTGGTCCGCAGCACCAGAGTCCGGTCACCTGTTCCTCTTCGCTTCTCATCTACGAGGAGTCCTCCCCAGGGATGTACTTGAACCCCTTCCCTTCCCTTCCCTCTCCCTGCTTCCCTCAGAGCTCTTCCCCAAGCTGCTGGTTTTAACTACCTCTGTGTGTGGATGGATCCCAGCCTGGGTTCCCCTCCTTCGTGACCGTCCTCAGTTTCAGGCCCGGGCTATTGGCGTCCTCCCAGCCCAGCCCAGCCCAGCCCAGCCCAGCCACCTCTCTCATATCTCAGTAGGGTGCTCACTCTCTCCCCGCTCCGGCCCCTTCTCCACCCGGCTTCCAGCCATCCTCCGAGAACACGTCTGGTGGCATAAGGGCGACCAAAGATAGCAGCCCAGTCTGACAGCTGCTTGTCTGTTACCAAGGCAAGGTCAGCAAATTTGGAAATTTGGCACTTACTGAAAAAAAGAAGTGACATTTCATAAAAAAGAAAAACAGCTCTTTTTAGGACTTTGCTATGAGACAGTCAAGAAACCTTCATGCCATGTGGGATTTCAGGGACACTGTCACTGCAAAGCACAGGGAAGAGTTGTCCGTGGAACATAACGTGGTCCTTAAAGCCGCTGACCAGGGCTTGTGCAAACCGAGTGAGGGCCCCTCCCCCTGCCCGGGGAACCCTCCCTGCACTTCCTGTGTGTGACTGCCCTCGGTGACAGGGACTGATCAGGAATGCCTGTGTTGATCCAGGTGTTAAATGTGAGTAAACTTACAATCCCAACTGTGCGGGTAAGATAAGTAGAAACTGAGTGTTTAATCGTTTTTTTTTTTTTTTTTTCTGTCCCAGAGGTTTACTGTTTGCGCCTCCATCTGAAAGCAACCAGGATTTAAAAATAAAGTCCGTAGTCAGGGACGTTATTTTAAAATCCTGGTGGCCTCTGTCTGCCCCAGGTGGCACTTGAGAGACGGCAGGTGAATGAGTGTGTTCACTTAAAGAAGCTTGGATCGCTTTTATTTTCTTGAGTGATCGTAATTTTAGAATCCCATCTTAGCTGGAGAAATCACCTGCTGTTCATTTTTTTGAAGTACTGTTCTTCATTTGGAACTGTATTTTCTGAACTGTGCCGCTAACATTTGAAGGGTATAGAAACAGGTCTTCTGGCCCCAGGTAACATAAATCACAATTCTTCAAAAATGTTTCTCAACTTTCTTTTTTAACCCATCCCAGGTTTTGGTATACAGTCTATACAATTCTCATGCGTGAGATTCTCAAATGTACCCTTTTGAGTCACGCGGACAGAAGAAGGTAAATTCTGTCTTCTAGCCAAGGAGGCTGAGGCCGTTTCTGTAGTTTAAATTTTAAAATGCATTTTGTTTGCTAAATACAAAATCATGATCTTCCTTAAAACTTTGCAAATCCCATATTTTCTCCCTCTTCCTGTTTCAACACGTGCTCCCCCCTTAAAAATCAGTGAGCTAGAGAAAGACATTTTTCATGTTATCTAAGCTGTCCAGGGCTCCCATGCACTCCCATATGCTCCGCGTTAAACGTTAAATGTCGGCCTATCTGCGCCTTGCTATTGTTTTAACATTTGGTCTTCTGCCTGGGGAGTGGGTGGTGCTCCTTAAGCTGCTTCTACTCAAGTCTCAGCAGAGAAAACAGTATTTTGTTATGAGGTAAAGTTTCAAGCCAGGCTCTGGCCAGGGTCTTTTCCATTTGGGAGGAGGAAAGTGGAAACTGCCAGTGAGACAATAACTCTCCTTGAATTTTAGCTCATTAAAATCGTCTCTGGTCCTCAGGGGGTTATTTATTGATTTAAGCATTGAGCCCTTTTCCCTTCCAGAAAGAATTAGCAGCTACGATGTGATCATTGCTAAGGGAAGAGATTTTTGTCCTGTCTCTGTGGGATTGACTGGAGTCCCCCGGCTGCTTATTAGCACAGCCCACTTCAGAGTTGTATTTAGGTCCGGAGTTGGGGGTCGGAATGAGATTGCCAAGATTTATAGGTAATGAAAAGAACAGGTTGTCACAAAGACACCATAGATAGGAAACTTAAGTGGTCTCTGGCGACTCGTGTGAACCTGGGATCCTTGGGTTTTTTTCTAAATGAGCATTTCAATCTTCTACTTACTTCTCTCACTCATATATTTTATTTTATTTTTTTTTCAGATTTAATGTGTTTTATTGATTAAATTATTACATTTGTGCCAATTTCCCTTCCCTCTGCTCCCCTCCACCCGGTGGCCCCCCTCCCTCCAGTTGTCCCCCCCTTTTAGATTATGTCCATTAGTTGTGCATACAGTTCCTCCCAACCTCTCTCCGTCTATTCCATTCCCTCCTACCTTGATCCCCAATTCCTATATTATCTCCCTCCCTTTCCCCATTCCCCCTCCCTGTTGACCTCCCCCCAATATGCTTCCCGTACCCACAGTTCCTTTTCCACTCTCCTTGCCTATTTAGTTTGCCTTTGTTTCATCTCCCTAGCTTCTGTTTTTTTAAACCAGTCCCTTTAACATCTCATATAACAGTGGTTTGGATCTAATGGACTCTTTCAGTTTTATTTTGTCCTGGAAACACTTTCTCTGCCCTTCTATTCTGAATGACAATTTCGCTGGATAGAGTATTCGTGGTTGTAGGTTTTGGATTTTCATTACTTTGAATATTTCTTGCCAGTCTCTTCTTGCCTGTAGGGTTTCCCTTGAGAAGTCAGCTGATAGTCTAATTGGGACCCCTTTGTACATAATTCTTTTCTTCTCTCTTGCTGCTTTTAAGATTCTCTCTTTATCTTTAATTTTTGACATTTTGATTATAATGTGTCTTGGAGTGGTTCTCCCTGGGTCCAGTCTCTTGGGAACTCTCCTTGCTTCCTGGACCTGCAAGTCTATTCCCTTCCCCAAGTCTGGGAAGTTCTCCTTTATTATATTTTCACTCAATTTTTCAAGTTCTAGTTCATCTTCCTCATTCTCTGGCAAACCAATGATTCTTATGTTGGGCCTTTTATAGCTGTCCCAGAGGTTTCTGATCCTCTCATTGTTGCTTCCCATTTCCTCTCGCTGCATTGGTTGACTGCTTGTTCCTTCTCCATATTCCAGTTTGTTGAAATGAACTCTGGATTTTTTTTTCTCACCATCTATCTCGTATGCGGTTTTGTTCCTTTCGTTATGAAAGTTTTTCGCTTCTTTCTTATCTTTTTCCTGCTCTTTTGTGAATTCTGTAAGCCACCTGATAACAATGGCCCAGAACTGAGCCTCTGACAGGTTTCTTATCTGTTCATCTGTCAGGTTCTCCATCTGTTGCCTGGTGAGCTGTGCCACCGGGATTTCTATAGTTGCCTGCCTCATTTTGACAGATGCGTTTTGTTTTCTTGGGCCGGCTGTAGGGGGCAGTGCCTGTGTACTCGTCACAAATCAGCGACCGGCGCCTGCCTGTCCGCGACCTATTTCGCAGCCCTGTGGTGCTTTCTTTGGGGGCGGGGGTCCAAGATGGATTCACACAGTTATTCAGCTAGGAGACCGGGATCCGTCCTCCCGCCCCCCTGGGCCTCACTGTTCAAGGCGATGCGGCGGCCGCTCTCCCCAGCGCCGGGGTCGCGCACGCCAGGGGCTTGACCGCAGCCGGGATTCCTCGCCGCCCCGCCGCTGTCCAGGTGCGACCGCAAACAGCACTGCCCTCTTTAACTCTTACCTGCCCAAATGGCACCGCTGGTTTATAACTTCATATGTTGGGCTTCCGTGTAGTTTTATTTTCTGGAATTTCTAGTTATCCTTTGTTTTGAAGTAGTTGTATTCCTTTCTAGTTGTAGAGGGAGACCTAGCGTGTCCGTCTAAGCCTCCATCTTGGCCGGAAGTCCCTCTCAATCTTCTACTTACTTCTTATAGGCATTTTAACACGTTCTGTTTTTGTGCATGAAAATACAGCAAAATGGCGTTTCCTACCTGCTGATCATTGTCAACAGCGTTAAACATGTGTGTTTCTCTTGAGCCTTATTGTAGTTAAATATCTGCACTAATACAGGTAAATGAAGAAATGCATTTTCTTATTCCTATGTGCAAAATCCTCTTTCCTTAAGAATACTTCCCCCTCGAAATATAACATCACCCAAAAGCCTAGCTGCTTCTCAGATCCATTTGTAGAAACATATGTGGCATTAATGCACTAGATTGTTGGTAATATGGGCTTTAAACATCTTAATTCAGTTTTATAGTGTTGTGGCACATACAATAGCATAAGACAGGAATGGCTGTTTTAGTCGGGACTTGTCTTTTTAATGTGACTCATACAGTCAGTTCACTGAGACACCGTTTCAATAAATTCGTCTTCTTCCTGTGCTTTGCTCAAGTACGAGGCTGGAGAGCAGCAGGCCCTGTTTGGCTCATTCGAGGCTCTACGTGAGTGTTAACCACTTTGTCCTGTTTGCATGATCAAATCGATCAAATGTTTCTCGGCTTTATCGGCTCTTTGGAAAGACATGCATTTGAATTGTTACGTGCTCCTCCTCTGTCAGGGCAACTTGGAGCTGCCCTGGACCTTGGCCATTTTGTTCATGAACCAGGTAGGCATGTCATGGGTTTGCTTCCCCCCGCTGCTATCTCTTGTGCCCAGATGCCTAAGAGACTTTAGCTGACACGGTGTCTTGTCCAGACGGTGTTGCAGACTCTCGGGCCGAGTTGCTGGCTGAGTTCTCGCCCAGGAGCTTCCGTGATCAGCCTGTCAAAGCTGAGAATGGAGCAGGGTGTGTGGAGCACATTTGTTTTCTGGGTGGCTGGGGGGTGGTAGTGGCAGGGCCTTGAAGTCTGTGGAAAGATTAACAGAGGAAGGGCCATTGCTGTTGGAGAGGAGAGGTCAGGTAGCTTCCCTCTTTTTCTGCCTTATAGAGGATCGCAACACTGGGTGCATTGGGGCAGACAGGACATACCATAGGTACTTAGAGTAGCTGGGCCTCAGTTTCCTTGTCTGTTAAATGGGTGTAGTGACACCACCCACACATATTTGGGTAATCCAGTGAGAGATTGACAGCACCGAGTAGACACGTACAGGTGTTGCCATTTCCCCCAAGGCTCTAAGAGTCCTTCTTCGCCTCTCCCTCCACTTATGGATCCCGTTTCAGGTCATTGATTGCTCCGTTGGTACCAGAACAGGTGGCCATTCTTTAGTTGAGCTCGAGCCAACTGCTTACCCTACCTCTAGACATGACCTTCTACTAGCAATGTCCCTTCAGCACTGTGCTGTCAAAATCCAAACAGGACGGACGACAATGTGTTTTGTAGTCGTGGTTGTGTTCTTTTCTTTTTCTCAAAAAAAAAAAAAAAAAAAAGAAAAGAAAGAAAAGAAAAAGAAAAAGAAAAGGGAAAAAAAGGCAGTTTGACACAAGACTAACCAGAGCCTCAAGGAGAATGAGATTCTTTCTCAAGCTTTTGAAAATCCTTCCGTAGATCTAATAAAAGTTCCATACGGCTCCAATTTTGATGGTACAGGCCAGAGGGCCCCTGTGCTGGTCAGATCTTCAAGTGGCCTCAGTACATCAACTCCTATCTTCCTCTAAGCTGCTGTGCGGATCCGGGTGCCAGCCCCCCACCCCATGTGCCTTCCTGCCTCCTGCTCTGTCGGGGGAGTTTTCTGGGCCCCACCCCTTTTCTTGATGTGGCAATTGAGTGGGTAAAACATGTAAGTGACAATACTACACGTGGTCCATATGCTGAAGTGACTACCCTGAAGGAAATTTTAAACTCTCCTTTTCTTTCTAGGATATGATAATCATGTTCTGTTAGTATTAATATGGGCTACATTAGTAAATCAAGGACGCCAATGCTATCATCAGTGTGGAATGAAACTCTGGAATTGCAATTATCTATTATATTGAAATCATGTGATATTGACCATTAATCATGTCTTCATGCTACAGATTAAAACCTGCGTGGTGGTTTTCTTTTTCTAGCTTCACGAGGCTGACATTGTGGTGTTAGGCTCGCCCAAGCCAGAAGAAATTCCCCTTTCTTGGACACAACCAGGAGCTACTGTGCTCAACTGTTTCCATGACTTGCTATCAGGTAAATGTGTTGAAATATGTGCTGGGCTGCTGATAAAAATAGGTATGATTGTGACGAGGCATGTTAACCTTATTCAGAAGAGTGTTCCTGAAATGTCGGTCACTGTCTGTATACATGCAGAGCACAGGAAACAGATTGTTGATGGGCCCACCTTTTGGGGTCCTGATATGGGAACCGCATTGTCTGGCAAAGAGAAGCCAAGGTGCCAAGGGCAGTGGCTGCCCCCTCCTCCCCCCTGCTGGCCTCGTGCATCAAGCAGTCAGGTCAGCTGTGGCCTCAAGGAGATCATTTGTATGTGTGTGAGGTCAACTAAAAATGCTGGTCTCCACGGTCATTTAAAAGCAGCAGAGCCCTGACTGGTGTGGCTCAGTGGGTCGGGCATCATTCTGCAAACTGAGGGATCACTGGTTCGATTCCTGGTCAGGGCACATGCCTGGGTTGCAGGCCGGATCCCCTGTTGGCGGCCATGCAGGAGTCAACAAATGGATGTTTCTCTTGCACATTGATGTTTCTCTCCCTCTTTTTCTCCCTCCCCCTCTTTCTAAAAGTAAATAAAAATCTTTAAAAATTAAAGGGGGGGGGGCAGCAGAATCCTTCCTCCAGAGAATCGCATTAAATGTCAACATAGATGAAAAGAATTGCTGGGAGGGAAGGAAAATGGAGATGAGCCCTCATGTCTCCCTGATTTCCCCTTGAAATGACCCTCTGCCCCCCACAAAGGCACCTCAGAACAGTGTGACAATTGCCATTAGAAACAGGCGGTATTAGGATGGGTGCTCATATTTGATAGTGTTTCACCTAAGGATTCAGGAATGCCCAGGACCCCCTGCCCCCACCCCATTAGGGTGGCTCAAGCAGTGCCAGCACCAGGCACCCAGCCAGGGGCAGCAGGAGCAGGTCCACAGGAGGTGCCCTTCTCTCACTCACAGAAAGACGCCGAGGCCAAGGGAGTTTCGGGCCACACTCAGCCCGCCTCCTCCAGTGCCCGGTTAACATGTCAGTGGCAGAGGGAGTGGCAAAGGGAGGCGAAGGAACCCTCCTTCCTCGTGACCTCTGGCCTCCACGTTTCAGCATGAAGAGGAGGACTGTCCTGGGTGGGCCTGGAGGACAGCATTGTTTTTCCCCCAAACTGGTCACAATTTGGGGCCACAGTGGTGGGCACCTGTGCCCTCTCCCAGCTTGCTGGTACCACACTGGAGTTCTAGATCGTGAAACCATAGAGAACAGTAAACAGAAGAAAATAAAATAACTTCTGACCCAGTCACTTCAAGAAAACTGTTTTACATTTTTTTCATTTAAAAGCATTCAACTTAATTTATGGATATTATAGAAGGAAAAGAAAATAATAGGATATTATTGGTGGGCCAAAAAGTTCGTTTCGTTTTTTTCCGTAAAATGAAAGGCGCATTTTTCATTTTCACCAATAACTTTATTGATTTGGATATTCTGAGTATGTCGGCTCCCTCCTGCATGGTTTAACGTTAATTGTTCTCAATGTCTCAATTTAATTGCTATCAACTTCAACCGTTCTACCCGACCATGGAGCATCGTCTAGTGAGAAATCTCTGGCACAAAGCTTTGCAAACCACTTTTGACACATTCGATCAGTCACAGCGCCTTCTCCATACACTGCACAAATCGTTTTTTGTATTTCACTTGCATTTTTACTTTCCTTGAAATAATGAAGCTTAATATGCCAAAAATGTTGCATATTTTCTTCCATCTTCAATATTAAAATAGTTACACAAAAATTTACCAATTTTGATTTTTTTTTTAATGCATGCTGATATGACAACTGTCACAATACAATCTAACAAGATTGTTTTGAATGAAGTTAAAGACAACTAAACACTACTAGAGCCATCTTAGGGAAAAAAACAAACTTGTGGCTAACCCAATCAAGGCATTACTGAAATTGGTATCACTCTTCAAAGAGAAATACTGTATCTTCCCCTGTACGAAATGTAGATCCTCCCAGAATTGAGCAATCAGATTAAAAAACCCCTTGGGCTGAAGGGGTTGGTGTGGATTGGAGAGGGCAAACGAAGATGCTCAGGAATTTCCCAGAATGCTGTATACTCAGCTCTTGGGTGAAGAGCACATAGATGAATGAATCACTTAGATACGCTGCAACATGAATGTGGAATTAATGACTTTTTTTTTTTAAGCAAATAGAAGGCATACTCTGAATAACGTCTTTGTAATAAATGTAGTCTCTGGATATAAATTTTTTTTTCCCTTAAAAAAATGAATACCTAACCCATAAAATGGTAGACATGGCAAAGGTGTTCCTCTGCTCTGAATCCTTGTTGGATTACAAAAGTCAGTTGTGACATTTTTTTCATGAATGTTTCTTTGTTATACTGTTTACTTGCAGTTTGTTATTAGAGTTTATATATTTAGGACAATATTGGCATAATCCTGGCTGGAGATAGGAGAATCTATTTCCGTGTTCTTTAGAAATCCCTTTGAGTCCCATGATTATGCGTTGGGGGGGGGGGGGACAGGACCCAGAATTTATTTATAAAAAATTGTGTATTCATTTGTAAGAATGTAATGTTTAAACTTCAGTCACCTTCAAAGTACTCTCTGTTTGATGCAATACACCTATTGAGACTTTTTTTTCCACTGCTCAGAACAGTTTTTGAACTCATTGATTTTGATGCATTTTAGTGCTTCGGCAGTTTTTTGTTTTCACCTCTTCCACATCGGCAAAATGTTTCCCTTTGAGGACTTTTTTCATCCAGGGAAACAAAAAAAGAGTTGCTTGGGGTCAGATTGGGTGAATAGGGAAGGTGGGACATGGGGGTCATGATGATTTTTTGGTCAAAACTGCTGAATCCTTCTGCATGGTATGGACAAGTGCACTCGTAAAATCACGCATCAGGAAATGGGAAAATATGTTGAAAGAGTCTTCAGAAAAATTCCCTGAAGCTGAATGCAGCCTCTCACAGCAATGCCAGCTGGTACACTGTTACAGATGGGTTCCTAAAACACTCTCCTCATGGGGGAAGCCTGTACTACAAGGAGCCCGCTCTCCAGAAGATAATTTAGGACCTTTATATATTTTTAAGACATTCTTTAAAATATCATATTTCAATGTAATGATTCTCTGAAGAGGGACACCAAGCCCTTGGGTTTTCATTGATCAATTCTGTATGTAGACTGATTGTAGTTAGTTTATTTTAAATTTATCTGGTCCAGTAATAGTTTTCTTGTTCTTCTGAGTGCTCAGAGCCCAGAATCGTGCCTGACACATAGTAAGTGCTCACTTAATACTTAGTATTGTATGAGTGAATAAATGCGGGCTCAGCTCAGTGTTGTACTCTGATCGCAGTTTTAAGGTAGTTGTACATTTAGAGACATGTCCTTGACCTTGTCTCCCACTTAAAAGCTGGGCTGGCAGGGCAAAGACAAAGATGAAAATGCTGTGCTGATGAAATGGGTGAACATTTTTCAGTCAGTACTATTTATAGTAGCATGGCATTCGTCAATAGTCAAAAGTTTTAATTTTAACAGCTTTGATTAGTATGAAAATTTAATCTGTGAATAAATTGACAAAAGATCCCCCCATTTATATAATCCTTCCCCTTTGAAATGATGAATAGACTTTTTCAATCATTATTAAACAGGAAGACGCTTTTATTTAAACTTAAGAACAAAGGAATTTTTAATAAACTTGTGATTGAATGAAGGTAGGGTTTTTTTTTAAGTATATTTTATTGATTATATTGTTTCAATAGTTCCAATTTTTTCCCCTTTGCTCCCCTCCTCCCAGCACCCCTCCCCCAGCAACCCCTACCCCCAAGTCCATGCCCATGGGTCGTACATACAAGCTCTCCCGCTTCACCCTTTCATATATTCTTCTTCTTGAATGAAGGTAGGGTTTTATAATGAGATTTTTGTACTCATCTTAATGGTCCAGGGTTTTCCTCCCCTCCCCTCCATCCCTGTAAAAATAGATGGGAAATGGTGATTTATGATGAGGTAATGTTATAGAGGCATTTTATTGAATACCTGATCTCCGGAGAGATTTTCCTGATGGCTGATATCCCAGAAGCAGTGCTCAGAAAACAGTTTATTCCTAACTTGCTGGATCTGTTCAGTCTTCTGTGGCACGACTCTGCTTATATTTAAAACAGGGACATGGTAATTTTCAGTTTTCTACCTGTAAGGATTACTGATTTATTTATTATTAAAAAATTATTCCAAATATAAGAAGTGGGCTGTGATTTTGTAATGCTCTGCTTGCTACAGCAAGACTATTTTGTACCCCAGTATTAGGACTTATTTCCTGATGTACCAAATGAAACAAAGGAGAAACTGGCCTTAGGTCTTGGGTCCAGAGAACAGTATTAAAACAGCAACTTTGTGGGTCAGAATAGTCTGTAGCATCATTTTAAGCGAACATAATTGTATTTAGAGTGGAGTAGGGGCAGAACCTTGGGCTGCCTCCCAGCCGGGGCTCATGCTCATGGGCTGAGAGAAGCCGGGGGACTTCTTCCCTGTAGTGGACAGAGCATGGAGTTTGGGGTCAGCATGGGTCTGACTCAGAGATGAGAGGGCTGTCTGGTTTGTTTTAACTGGTCATTGCATTGTTCTCCCAGGCTGTGTGACTTTGAGCATATAACTTAAGCCCTTTGTTCTTCACGATCCTCGTGGGCAAGACGGGAGCAAGGCTGTTGGGAGGAATAAACGTGATGCCTGCCTCAGGTTTCAGGCCTCTTCCACAGCAGCTGCCAATATATGCTGCCCCCGTCCTCACCCCACTCATTGTTGCCACGCCACCAGCACGGGAAATAACTTTCGGGTCCAATGAGATGCTGAGAAATTAGGTGTGTGTGTGATTTAATCATTGCCCTATTAGAGCTGGAATATTTCTTATGACTTCTGAACTTTAATTATTCTAAAATCCTTTGTATCTATTACCCATTTTCCGTCATTTCTCTTCTTTAGGGAATTCTAGATGTTTTGGACCTATCCCTGAGATAGGTTGTTGCCAGGGTTTTTTTTTTTTGTTTGTTTGTTTTTTTATTCTCAGTACAATATATTTAATGTTTTTTTACTTTTTTAAAAGCTCAGCCATTTAGAATAAACAGGTCTGTATTCTTAATTTGGTTTCAGTGATTTCAAAAGGGCTGCTTATGTAAGTTAATGCTTATTTTAATTATACTTCTTTCTCTGAAGAGTCTTACATTATATTCTTTTCAAAAATAGTAATACATTGTCATTTGATAATGGCATTCACATGTTTTAAGTTATAAGTGAGAAACTTGTGCACTGTCACAAAAATTATACCGAAATTTTACTTTTTGCATTTTACTGTTAATGTATTTAACTTAATATATTAATTTTATTTAACTTAAAAAATATTCACCCATGTTTTTTGAAAGTTTCCTCTGTACTAATTTGTAACTTTTAGCTCTTTCTGTTTTCAGACCTTCACATAAAATTTTTTGGTAACTTGTTCTCCTAGGAGGGGGAGAAAATATTTAGAATTCAGTCTATGGATTCATACAGCGCATTTTTGATAAGAAGGGTGGATGTTCTCTGCCAGATTGCAAAAAAGAAAGAAAAGAAAAAGCTGACCCTCGTAACAGAGATGGCGGGAAGACTGCAGAATTTGCCACTGTTCCTCCCACTTCAATTATTCTGGCAAAATTCCCAGGGTGGTCTCAAAACAGCTCCTATCAGAAAAGGCCTAAAAAAAAAAAAAGAAAGAAATAGAAAGAAAAAAAGAAAAGAAAATGCCTGTTCTGATTTGCAGGGAAAGAATTTTAACACTTTAGCCTTAAATATTCTTGTTGTAGAAAGTTCAGTTATCATAATAAAAATGATAACTGAAAGGTTGTCTTTTAAAGTGATTCATTGACTTGTCCCTGGAGGAGCCATTAGTTAATTGGGAGGGTTCAGTGGGAAGTGAAAAGACCCATTTGGTTTGGGAAGGGACCCTTGCTGAACTCACAAGCCAAGTGCACTCAGCCCTCCGGATGGGACCCGCCCTCCATCCAGGCAGGGAGTGAGATAATGGTTTCCTTTCTCTATCCTCTTTAGTCATGAAATTTATTAAGGATGTATTTGTAATTCACCAAGTTACCATCTTAATTGCTTCAGGTTTTCTGGATTCAGAATTTTTCAGCTAGTTTTAAGATGCATTGATCCTCCTACAAAAGCAATACAGTGTTCATGTTAGCAACTTCTGATCAGTCACCTTGAGAAACTGTCTTGATTTTCCCCCTAAAAAAGCATTACATTTAATTTTATGGGATGGAATATACCAGAAGGAAAATGATATAAAAGCATTACTGAAATTCAGATAACTTTCTTCAAACAGAGAAATATTGGTTCCTACAAGATTCTTCTAAGGTTTAAAATTGTGTGTGTGTGTGTGTGAGCGTGTGTGCGCGCGCGCGCGCCCACGCATTATGTGTTGTTTTAAAATCCTTGTTGATTTTAGCCACGTTCTGTTATATGCAAGGCAGTGGTTGAGATTATGGGAGGAATTATTCACTGTGTAATTCTATAGGCAAAATATTTATTCACATGGGTATTTGTGATTCTGTTCCAGGAACATGCATTTCGAAATTGATACCAGGTCCTAGAATGTAGCTTTTTTCTATGTCTACATCATTTCAAGATAGAGGGAAGCGTATTTCTTTTCCGTAGTGGTTGGACAGGCCCTTCAGATCAGATCTCTAGTGATTTAAACAAAACAGAACAAATCTCTCTCCTTCTCTAGACTCTTGACATTTGCCTGAATATGATTTATAAAACTGAAGCGTTGCTAATCTTTAAACAATACCCGAGGGATAGGGTTTTCCAACACCCTTAATGCATTTGACAATAGAATATCACGGGACACTTACTCTGAAGTGTTTTGTGCTCTCTCTCTTGCACAGGACGGTCAGCCAAATGCATCATTTAAAAGTGAAGTGGCCAAAAAGGAGGGAAAGAGTTTCTTAATTCAAAAGAGTTGCTATTAGAAATGTTTCTTTTCTCTGAGGGAGGATGTAGGCTAAAGCATTTTACGTGTGTATTTACCTTTTCTAAACGTTAAAGTGCCAATGGGAATTAGGGAAATGTAGAATCTGTATAAGTGCCTCTCTGTTTTGAAAACCAGCTAATCCCCAAAATTAATATTCTAAAATTTCTCAGTTTTGATGGGAAATTGGTCACATCACGTTCATGGCAGGAGTTTTTTAAATTATCCAAGGAAGGCCGAGCTGTCATATAACACTCTGGCTGGGCGTATCCTGTCGGGGTTTAGTCCCTCTTCTTATACTTTGTATTGATGAGTGAAATTGCTTTCATGTTAGACATATATTGTGCAACATACACACCATACACCAAGCACTTGACATACTGTATCCCATGCAATGCTCACAAAAGCCTATGAGGTTGATATTACCCTCATTAATTAATGGGCTTAAAGTCACAGTTGCTAGTAAGAGGTAGAGGTCAGAGTTTAATCCAGTCTAAAGTCTGTAGCCCCATCGAGAGCCCAGAGGAGGTGCCAGGGACCGGTGACCTACCTGGAGCTGTACCTGCCGGGACCTTCTAACTTCCTTGGATGAAAATGAGAACATTCATTGTGCCTGCTTTTTACTGAAAGTCATTTGTTCCCTCTGACTTGTCACAGGGAAGCTTGGCTGCGGCTCTCCGGGCGTTCACGTCGGCGGTCCCATCACGGAAAATGACGTGAGCCTTCTTGCAGCGGCTCTGCGGATTCAGGTGTGTGTGACATGGCTCCTTGAGGAATTTTGAATTGGGAGCTTTGATTAATAGTCACTAATATTTTACCAGTTGTTTTGTTTAGCAGACGCAGTGTTAAACACTTTACACACGTCATTTAATTCTCACAAGCCTCTCCGATAACGGTCTTCCCATGTGATAGATAAGGAAACGGAGACTTAGAAAAATTCAGTTACTTGCCTTTGGTCACACAACAGGTATGGGGCAGGGACCCAAATCAGGTTTCATTATTAGCTATCAATTGCTATGTAATAAATGACCCCCAAAATTTAGCAACTTAAAACAGCGAACATTCGTTACCTCCCAGTTTCTGTGGGTCAGAGATCCGCTTAGCTGCTCATGGCAGTGATGTCTGCCAGGGCCTCGGTCATCCGAAGGCCTGACTAGGGCTGGGGGGTCCCGTTCGCATATGGCGCACTCACCTAGCCACTGGCACGTGTATTAAATCCCTCACTGGCTCCGGGCAGGGTGTCTCGTTCCCCATCACGTGGGCTTCTCTGCAGGGCTGCTCACAACGTGGCAGCTAAGGTCCCCCAGAATGAGTGGCCTGCAGGGAAAACAAGGAGGAAGCTGCGGTAGATTTTATGACCTCATCTCCAAAGTCCCATACTGCCACCTCCTTTGTTACCCCCCCCCCATAGAAGTGAGCCACCAATCTAGTTCACGTGCAAGAGAAAGGGAATGGGGCTCAGCCCTTGCAGACAGGAGTATCAAAGGATTTGTGGACATCCTTTTGAGCCAGCATCATCAATGTGACCTAAAGCCCAAGGTCCCCAGGTCTCCACTACACAAGCTTCTGACTCGGGCTGGAGCCCGCAGGGACAGTGCCGGCCAGCAGAGGCGCTAGCTGCCGCGGGAGAAGCGGGAGCCTTGCATTCATGCCACAGATTAAACAGAAGCGAGGTTTAGTTCCTTTCTTTCTTATATACATAGCAATACACAGCTAAAACTTTTCACTTCAGAATGGGATGTAAGGATTATGTTACATTTCAACCAAAATCAAATTTTATTCCTGTGTGTGTGTTACTATTTAATAATTCTATTTGCTTACTCTACTGTAGCAACTGTGGAAGGATTATAGTTGAAATGGTGTTGCAGATTTGGGAGCCAGCCATCCAACCTAATTATTCACGCGTTGTCATGTTTTCCTCATGTTTCTCTTCTAATTGAGAGGAAGAACCTGCTCAGTAATTTTTAATCTCTGTCCTTGATGTTTTAGTGAAGACTTAAACTATTTCAATAGTACATATAGCTGATATTTTCCTTTTTCAGAAACATCTACAAATTTAATTACATGAGAATAAAATTATTCCTGTTATCCACTTGAGTTGTTGTGTGGCATAATTTTTCATAGTGTGACATCCCTGAACAATGTTGTCACAGCTCAGATGCATATGCTGTCAGCTTCAACTTTTCTAACATGTCTTCCTTGCTGTTTCTGCTGAAGAACATAGTTATCAGTGGCAGGAGGTGGCTTCGTGAACAACAATACACCAGGTGGAGACTTCACTGCTTGAAACTTCAGCCCCTCTCCCCAGTACCAAGGTATCCAAGTGATTTGTCTACACTGATGTCAGCCTACCAAAGTGCCTTAGTATCCCGAGTGACCCACTGGGTGGAGGGCGTGACTTGTGGTATTATGACTTTGATGGTCGGTATAATAATTTGATCAAATTGCCACACTTTTTTTTCCCTATCATTTAAGTACTCCAAAATGAAATTATAATGAACATGTTTACCATATCATATCATTTCTGATATGTATATGTTTTTTATTTCTGAGTCCATAAAATAATGGTGTCTTAGATTTGACCAAATACGGTAATGTAGTAACGGGAATATGCTTTTTAGTGTTAGGAATACCCAACATATGTCATCTTGGTTTTGAGGGCCATGTGGGTTCCTTCTTGGGAGGTAAATAGCCAACCGAACCAAACACCAGTCTATGTGGGGAGTGTGTGCAGTGTTTTCAGAATGTGGTAATATCTGCTGTCTGACAGGATGTTCTGCTATAGTCCAGATGGATATTTTCTTCAGAGTGGGATTTAATGAAGTGTAAGCTACATATTCTCTCTGTATAAAACCGGTAATACAAACTGGAGAACATCATCTCAGCATTTTTAACATAGTTAGATAAGCTATCTGAGCCAGAAAAATACGTTCTCCATAACGAGTCCTCTTTGGCTGCCCCCACTTCCGTGAGGTTGGCCCTGCCTTTCGAAGGTGGGCACAATGCCAGCATTTCCGCAGGTGACGCCAGCTTCCCCAAGTGGTCCCCTCCCCACTGTTGGGGAACACAGTATTGTATCAGCAGTAATCAACTACGTTTTCACTTGCTGACCCCAGTAGCTGTTTTTTAGAATTGACCTCTGCTTCCTGGAGCAGCCACTGAACACAGGGGTTCGATTAAGCCCCCCAGGCTGTGAAGCCATCCAGGCTTTGCTTTCACCCCTGAAATAGACTAAACATCTTAGTTATCTTCTGTGTTCCTTACTACGTAAATTCCAAGGAATGTTGTTTTTTGTAGTATCATCCCTGTAGTTCTGTAATGTTTCATAAAAGAACTTTTCAAGTTTCTTACGTTGGTATAAGACCTAAATTTTTAAAAGTAAATGAGTAAATTCTACTTACAGAGAGAAAAAAAAAAAAAATTGAGGCGGGCTCCAACAGATTGTATACCTTAATCGCTGCATAAATCAAAATAAATTCTACTTGGGTGGGGGAGGGGGTGCTGTAATTGCTTAACCAAATTTGACAACTAGAGCCACTGGGGAAAGGAAGGTAGGGTGAATAGTTTATAAATTACTCAAAAAATCTAAATGATGTCACCATCACATTTAGCTAGTGAAGAAAGAAAACCTTGGAGATTTTCCAAGAGTGAGCTCTTTGATTTAGGAGATTGTGTCAGGAGAGAGAGAGAGAGAGAGAGAGAGAGAGAGAGAGAGAGAGAGAGAGAGAGAGAGAGAGAGAGAGAGAGAGAGAGAGGAGCCTGGAAAGTAAAGTGAAGCAGGAGCATGGGCAGTGAAGGGGGCCAGGGGAGGAAAATGCAGGGCACTAGAGGAGGGAGAACCTGGCTGGAGACACAGAGCTCAGCCCACATCTGGCCCAAGGCGCCTTCTCTCGCTGAGCAGAGAAGTTGGGATTGGAGGTAGGTTTGCTGTTATTCTGTGCACAAAGGTCAGCCCCGCCCCACCCAAGTGGGGTCCTATGGGGGCGCTGAGAGTAGATTTTCAGCAGTAGCAACAGAAACAAACCAGAGCAGGGGGTTACCTGCCCCCCCCATGGCAGAGCCTGCTATGCCCCCAAAATAAGGGCCCCAGGGCCAACCTGGGAACTGGCTGCTGTCTTCTCAGTCTCTGATGCCTGCTCTCCCGCACTCTGGCTCATACCTGCCAGGTCCCACTCTCAAATGGATGGCCAGGTAGACAGATGGATGCACTGAACCCCCAGTAAAACAGGCTGAGCTCAGGAGTCCCAAAAGCCTCTGTCTCAGAAGTTCAGCACACACTGATTTTCATAGCACTCCTGAGAGGTGAGCAGCGGTGTTCCCATCTTGCCAGGTGGGAAAATCAAATAAAGTATTTGCCCAGTGGCATTCAGAGCTCCCATGTTTTCCTGTGTCTGAAGTTGAGCTTTGGGCATTGAGTCTGTTACAGTGATGTAATTACTAAAATAGTTTGAAATATGATTTTGGACTTGAAATAAGAAAGAGGAAGGGAAAGTATGGACACAGATAAAACAAAGTAGCCCTTTCACACTTTTGAATAGCCAAAAGGCACATGTGGCTAGCCCAGGAAGAGAGGATTATGCACTAACCCATCTATTCGTGGTTAATGAATCCAGCAATGGATGACCCATTGAAAGCATCCTGCTCTGTAACGGATTTATGCTTACGGGCACATTGTAACATACAGCCTCCTCTCCTGTGGCATAGGTGTTATCCTGTTTGTACATGGGCAGAATTTTAGGACCTTTACCAGTTTTTAAGAGTTGCTTCTCCAAAGCAATATACCATTTTCTCATGTCCATTAATTGTTAGCAATTGTGCTTAGTACTGCTTGGGAGAAAGGACCATGAAGCCACCGCGTGGATTTAATTGTTGGCATGATGTATGTCTGCATTCCACTCTAGCAGCGACCACCTAAGCTGAGAAGACTCTTGCCTCTTATGTGTTTCCCCCCACCAGTGATATTGAGATTTCAAGAGCACAGACTCCGAAAGCTGTGGAAGTCCTTGCCAAGGAGATAGGATTGCTTGCAGATGAAATTGAAATCTATGGCAAAAGCAAAGCCAAAGTACGTTTGTCCCTGCTGGACAGGTTAAAGGACCAGGCAGATGGAAAATACGTCTTAGTTGCTGGGTAAGACTACTTTAAATTTTATTTTACGAACAAGACATGTTTATCAAACTCTTCCCTATGTCTATGTCTGTCATTAGGTGCCTCAAATCCATCCAAGTCTCAGATGTGACATTATCTTATCCATTTCACTTGAAGATAAGTTTTTATTTTCAGTGAAAAACAAATTGGTGTCTACAAATATAAACTGTAATGAGTCACTAATTCAGTACTTATTTTTTATTTCTCATATTGTGTTTTGATCACCTTTGCTATCCACTTTGAATTTCTCCTTTAGTTTTCAAGATAAAAATTGAATAACAATTAAAAGTGAAATATTTTTAACTGAGCAGGACGTTTTTGTGTTCAACTTAGAAATGACATTTCAATGGCAAATGTACAAGTAATTCCATGAAACTTTGATTTCCCTATTTATGTCTTGAATATCTCTTATAGATGTATTTGAATTGTAAAAACTCAATACTTATTTGATTTTATATTTTTTGCATTTCAAAATTGATATTGGGCCAAAGACAAATGCACAGTATTTATGAAAAGGAGTGTTTGCTTTATTTTCCTTATTTTTTTAAAAAAGAAATGCATTCGCTAGCTGAAAAAATGATAGAAAACAAGGGATTTCAAATATTTGTTCAGAGTGACCTGGGGGAACATCCAGAGACCATATAAATTCCTTTGTTGGTTTAAAATGTCATTGTACTGCCTTGCTTATGATATATAGGCCGAAGCTTGAGGCCCCAAAACCTCTTGACAGAAGGAGACATTTCTTATCATGGGACTTGACTCGTATTAACTTTCTTTTTTACATATTTAATAATTAATCTAAGTGCTTTATTTCTTTTTCTGGTTCTAAAACCATACATATTCATGGTAAAAATATTTCAAAGCTACAGAAAGTATAAATAAACAAGAGAGTGAAACACCCCAACCCCTAGCACCCAGAAGAAACGCTGTTTGCCTTGGAGACCATCTTGACACAGATACCGTTGTGCATAAATGAGGTGACACACAGCTCTTCCAGCAGAGATGTCACTGCTCGGCGGTGTGTCGGGCTCCTAGCTCCGTGTGAGTGAGCCCAGAGCCTCTTTAGCATTTTTCATGACCACATACTATTTCATGGCTCTAGTCCGAGACTCTTCAGGTGCTGGGGATGAGGGTCACGGGCTGAGTGAAGGGTAGAAATGGCTAAGGCGGGGGGTTGGCTCCATTTCCCACGTCTCCCCAGCTCTGAGGAGCGCTGCTGGGGCACAGCCCCTGGTAACAGTACAGTGTATTTCTAATGCTCCAGGCCAACTGAGGCAGAAAAATGACTCGGAAGCATCATTAGGGAGGGCCCATCATTCGTTTAACCAATTCTGTATTGCTGGGCACTTAAACTGTTTGCAGTCCTCCCTCGCTATATTGCGGTTCACTTATCGTGGCCTCGCTATATCGCAGGATCTTAAAAAATATTATATTTAACTATCGCAGATTTTTTTGCTATACCATGAGATTTTGCAGTACTGTATACATACGTTGTTAAAGTTACGTAGGTTTAGGAGTGTAGAATAAATGTAAGGTTCCTACTTTGCGGGGGGTCTGGAACGTAACACCCACGAGAAGTGAGGGGATACTGTACCGTTTGGGGCCATTATGAACAGTGCTGAGATTACCAGCCTTCGGTTTGCATAATCATTCATTTGTCCCATGTCTCCCTCGGAAAAATCCCTAGAGGGGAACTCAGTGCTTCAAAACTACCAATAAAGATAAAACTACCAAAAAATCAAGACATTATGCATAATGTCACCTTTTTAATGGTATCGTAATTGCAACATGCCTCCTCCCTTCCTCTTCCCCCTTCCCACCCCCTCCTTTTTCTCCAGCTCCTTCCATTACTGCTTTGTAAGAAGAGTTGGCTGCCCGGGTCTTTCAGAGTCACTGGGGTTTGAAGGAATTCATACCTGGTTGCAGCACCTCGGTTGCCTGTGGCTTAAGCCTTCTCCTTCAGGCTGGACTCCTGACCCTAATGGGGTTCTTTCCAACCTAGGACTCCCCTGCCCCAACCCTGATGTTCCATAACCAAGCTGAGCAGCTGCAGAGCTCTGAGCTGAGAGGTGTTGGTCCCACCTGCAGGCTCTTCTGGGCCAGTCTGTGAAAGGGGCCAGCTGATCTGGGTGGGGGGGAGGGGGGGAATGCGGGCGGGTTTCCTGCGTCCCTGAGTTGGCAGCACACGTCTGTCAGTGTGGCTTCACGGATGTATGTTTGATGCAGGTTTGTTTGCAGTGAGTAAACAAACTTGGACATTGAGAACTTCCAAAGCAAATCCCACAACTTATCCACAGATTTGCTTTCCTTCTCCCAGAACTTAGGTGATCTTGGTGGGTGGGTTTTCTGATTAGCTCACCCCGTTTAAGGTAGGAGGACTTCAGGGAAACTCAGTTTACGAAGGAAAAACCTTGCAGCATTTTTTTATATGGAATGGCTGTGGTTTATTCCGTTTTGGGCTTCTGAATATTGGAAATAAAAACAGAAGTGTAGGCATGGCCCTACCCGCATCTGGGAACACAGAATCGTTCCTTCTAAAACTCTGCTGGTATTGCTGTCAGGTTCCTAACTCGAAGTCCTGCTTGTCAGAGCCGGGCCTCCAGCCAGCTGCTGGAGGATGACCACTCACATGGCGAACTGGGGTTCCCGCTGCTCTGCACGGTCTCTCTCTCATATTTATATGGGCAATTGAGCTGAAGAAGCCAGGGTGCCGTGTTATCGACAGGAATGAAAATTAAACCAGAATTCTCTAGTACAGATTTAACCCAGAAACAGTTCTTTTCTGAAATTGTGGTGCAGGTTTCCTTACTGAACAAAGAACCTATGAAGGAACGAAAATTAAATTGTGTTCCTTTCAACTGCTTTGGGAAAGAAGAAAAGCTGTCAGGGTAAGATTTTGAGATATATATGCATCTGTAGCAAAGCTTGGAGGTTTGTACAAAGTATATACCAGACTGTATTCTCTGAGGGAGGAAGAAACCTCCCCCATCAACACAGCAAATGATATTTAAGTGTGTAAACTGCCTTTGGTATCTAATCTTTTAATAGCTGAATGCTTGAGATTGGTTTAAAACAGACATTTTTACCTCCATATTTTTTTTTTTTTTTGATCAAGTTAGTTATGGAGAAGTGACATTATCAGACCATTATGCACTTCTTTAGAAATATAAATGATCCCTGCATTAAATGGAGACTTTTTCTGAAAGGATTTTTTTTTTTTTTTTTGATCTGAATATAATATTGGCTCATCGTGTGAAAATTTAACATAAGAGCAAAAAAGGAGAAAACTAAGTTTCTCATTACTCAGAAGTGTTAAAAATTGTCCTGTTTCCTGCCAGGATTTTATCTTTGCATTTGTCCTTTATACACATTGAGCTCATGCCATAAATACCCTTTGTGCCCTGCATTTCTGTCCAAATACTGTAACATAAATCTCTCCCCATGCTTTAGAATTCAGATGCCCACGTAATTTTTTAACAAACCTAAATAATGTATTTGTTGTTGTGCATTTCAATTTATGTGTAAATGCGATTTAAATATATCGACAGCGGGACGAATATCTAAAACAGTGGATTAATGTTTTTTTCTACTATTAATAACCCAAATGCAGAACAGATTAATTTGTTTTAAAAAGCTATTCTTCAAACTTGAGAATTTCTTATTTTGTCAGAATCATCTGTATTTCATCAGCTACACATCGCATGGTATTTACACCTACACATCACTTTATTTGCTTTGCCTGACAAAATGAAAAGTATTGGGAATTGTTCAGGGAAATACGCCAAGAGAATCTTAGGGGCTCTTGAGTTTTACATATTTTCCCAGTTACACTAATGAAAAGGAATTTGTTTGAGAACTTGACTCGGAGTGCAGCTGCGGGGCATTGAATGTGTGTGCAGGAGCAGTCTCCCTTGGCCCTTTACCGATTTCTCTGCAGAAGTTTCTAGAACGTCTCTGAATTGTATGAACAGAGCAAGTGAAAAAAGAAACCCAAATTGGTCTGTGAAGAGACTGAATTTCACAATAAAGAAAAATTAAAATTACTCATGTCACTTTTTTTTCTTTAGAGTGCCAAACATGTGATTTGATTTTTTTTTTTTTACTTTTTAATTATTATTATTATTTTTTTATTGTTTCAAACCCTTTTTGGGGGTTTTTGTGAAAATAACCTTTATTGGCTTTTCTAAGATTGTGCTTTTCTGCCTTAGGTAACTATTTGAAATATCTATGAGTTTTATTTGTGTTACTTGCAAATGAGAACAGAGATGTTTAGTGACAGGGCCTTTGAACTATTTACCTCTGTCACATGTGATGGAAACACAACCAAATGGACTACAGAGTTGATGGCTAGATAATGAAAGGCTTTTTAAAACACCCTCCATGTCATGAAAATGCCTGGGATGAGTGATAAATATTCATGTGCTGTTTGAGCATAGTTGAACGAGATTATAGATTTTGAGAACCATTCAAAGTTTTACCACTACAGAAGCAATCTATTTGATCTTTGAGTAAGTGGTAGGCTTCTTTCAGATCATGTCCAAGTTGGCACAGAGCACTTCAATAGATTTCTACTGCACCTGTCAGTAAACATTTGTCTCGGAAAAGGTGTTAAAATTCCTTTGTCAACTGTTTTGTGCTCATCTGTGCCCTGGACAGGTGATAGGAACACGGTCACATTGGGCACAATCCTTCACCTGAGCAAGCTCATGGCCGGCAAGTGAGCCAGACGTATCAGGAAGCTTAGACTGATGCCCTCTTGCAAGTTATAGAATAAACATATAATAAATGCTGTGGATATTAGAGGGAGCAGATCAGTCAGGTGGGGGGCAGTTGAGGGAAATAACGGACAAAAATCACAGTTCTATCTCCAAAAACTCTCCGTTCTTAGAGAAAAAGAAAGTAGGTTGGCATAGTGCTTGTTTTCTACGTCAACGTGATCATTTGGAAGCTGAGCAAAGGCCATGGGGATGGCCATTAAACCACATTTTGATGCCATATGCAGAAATGAGGTGAAGTAAGTTTCTATTGTAGTTCTCCTTTTATTGCCCCCAGTAAATACTTCCTACTTTCAGATTTTCCTGACTTGTAACTGTTGGCAGTAAGCTAAGCAGGCCTGTGTTTCTAATTAAGACTTGGATGGTTAGCTGCAGTTTTGAGGAGGTCATCGCTGGGCGGGTCTGCTCTTGGCCATCTCTGGCAGCTCTGTTAGCATATCCTTGGGACTGAAAATGTAACCCTTCGTGTGAAGTTTAAGTTAACCACCAACTCCTTTGCAAACTCATAAGTGCTCAGTTAAATAGGAAGCTGACTCAAAGCGTAAACACTTCCATGTAACTTTGAGTCTTCGTGTGCCTGGAGGGGTCTGAGGGTTGCCTCACCGAGCAGGGTTCAGGGTGGCTCGTCAGCTTCCTACCAGCGACCTCCTTGTTGCTAGATCCAGCGACCTCTACTCTGTCCTCACCAGGCTTCAGACCTCTTCAGACGCTGGACACTTCCTTGGCTTTTTTATTCTGAGACTCCCTGTCACACCCCGCCTCCCTGATGTCCCAAATCTAGTTAGATCCTCCTTCCGAGTGCTGTCATAATCCAGCCTGATTGCCCTGTGCCCTCTGTCTTAGTGCCGGTCACATTCTTTGCAATTGCTGATTGATCTGTCCATGTATCTCATGAGCTCTGTGTGGATAAAAGCAACCTTGGCCATCAGCGTGCCCCAGGGTCTAGTAGCCAGGCACATAGTAGCACTTGATACTATTTGCTGAATGAACGATTGCTTGCATGGCTCTGGTGGTCTGAGATAGTTGGCCGTATTACTAGATTTTGCAGGTCTGTTTTGTTGTGGTTGAGTATCCTGGACAACCTGACTCTTGCCATCTAACTCATAGAAGACAACATTGTAAGCCCAAGCAACAATTTTTAAAACTTATCACAGTGGTTAGAATATGCTAAGGTCTTACATGG
Organism: Furipterus horrens; assembly: GCF_987537825.1. Lineage (NCBI taxonomy): Eukaryota > Metazoa > Chordata > Mammalia > Chiroptera > Furipteridae > Furipterus > Furipterus horrens. The sequence continues at coordinate 182,504,972 of NW_028327176.1, forward strand.
GAATGGAATACATACCCGCCTGTCCTATCGCATAATACTGTGATATTGATGCATCTGCTCATGTGATGTTTAGCTTTGTAGGGTGTTGCAGCCAACAATAAGCTCCCCAAAGCACAGATGATCTCCTTGGTGCGCCGAGGAGCTTTGGGCTTACTCTTTCTAAATATCTGAGGGTCTGTTGTATGTGTGGGAAAGGATGAGGCTTAGTGTGGCTGAAACCAAGAGATAGGAGGCTATAGGAATGCAGATATCTTTTCTTAGGGCAAAGAACTTTCTAACTCTGAAAGCTGTCTGGAAACGAAGAGCCACCCTAGAGGCCATGAACTCCGGTTGCTGCTTGTTTTCCAACATGGTGGGGACAACCCTGGGCATTGGTACTAGAAGGAGGCAGGTGAATGGGGGGCATGAGGATCCCTTGTGATCCTAAGAGTTGAGCCATGCCCCACAGGACCATTGAGTTAGGGCCTGTGCCCACATTATGTCCCCAGTAAATGGCCCTGGGAAAACAAATGCCAAATTACCCATCAGCAAGAAACGGCATGAGCTTCATTTTTGAAATCATTTTGTTGGATAACCTTATGCGGTTTCTTGAAGTTGATGTTACTAGCACCCCTGCCAAATAACTTCTCCCTTTCTGGTCTCTTGGTAAAGTCATGTCTGTATCTTGATTTTAACCTAAGCATGGCCCGTGTGATGTGGGTAGACCATAATGGTTCAAGAAAATCGATTAAGTGAATTTTGAAATGGAACAGTCTCTCCCAATATCCTCTGATTTGGATTTGGTCCCTTAGGTTTATTTTGCATAGATTGTCTAGGAAATATTATTAAATTCCCCTTTTCTCTGCTCCCAAACCAGGATCACGCCCACCCCTCTCGGAGAAGGGAAAAGCACAGTTACTATTGGGCTTGTGCAGGCACTAACCGCACACCTGAACATCAACTCCTTTGCCTGTCTGAGGCAGCCTTCTCAAGGACCAACTTTCGGAGTTAAAGGTACTTAATTTATACAACTGGTATATTTTCCAGAGTAAAATTGGGTGTGTGTGGCGGAGTAAGTCTTAAAGAAAAGTTTAAAAAGAACTGATATCAACAACAGATGTGGAATTAAAACTTACTGGAGGAACTAGTGCATTTTATCTCTACATGCACCCCTCTCCTCCACACTCTGTAGGTGGAGGTCACCCCAAGTTAGTCCTCCTGCAGAGAGCACTGCAATGGGGGGATTTAGCAGAGACTCCACCCCAAGAAGCCAATCCCCTTAGTTTCTTGAATAGTGGGAGGTCTCTTGCTCAGGAGTCCAGCCTTCGGCAGAATCCTTCTATTTCATCAGAACCTTCTTTGCCAAACGAGTTTGAAACTCTGCCATTTATATTGGTGTTTTATCATCCCAGCTGCGGTGAAAGGTCTTTCCGTGCAAGCAGTTAGAGACCCTTTCGGTCGGAGCCCAAGTTCAGAGTTGCTGTGTGGGGCCCGAGGAGCTCTGGACAGTGACCGGCTGTGGACAGAGAAGTGATGGAAGAATTCCTCTCTGGCTATGGTTGGGCTGATATCTGGCACCATCCCATTCGCTGCTCTTGCTTCGTTGATTTATCATGAAATTATTCTCCAGCTCACTTTACAATAGCATCTATCACTTTAATTACTGTTTGTTCTTGGCACTTTGTGGTTTTTAGCAGTATTATATTTATATTACTCATGCAAATATTAATAACTACTAACTCATTAAGTACTGATAACTCCGAATGTCATGCATTATGTAGTGGAATGAACACTAGACTTGGAGCAAGAAGGTCGAGGTTTTATTCATGGCTGTGTCTCTTACTGCTGTGTGACCTTTGGCCACTTGTAACCTCTCTGAGCTGCATCTGTAAAAATTTAAAAAGGCATAAGCCATGCTTAATAGGTTAGTGTGAGGACCAACTGAGATAGTACAGAAAAAACAAGGTAAACTATAAAATGGTATGGATATGGAAGGTAGTCTTACTGTTTTAGGAAAAAGAAGTTTTTTTAATGTAATAGTTTAAAATTTCTGAAGGATAAGCAGCAGGACAAATCGTATATATTATTATCTAAAATAAATTGAAGTTTATAATGCGTTGGTCCGAGTTTATCAGACGGATCTGATACTTCAATGCATGTGCAACTTAAATGAAGTGTAGCCACATAGCTCTAATAGTAAATTCATAAAATAACCTCATGTTTGCTACGAGGGCTTTTGCTCTATTGTTTTTACCCTTATTTTAAATGAGGAAAGTGAAGTCCTTCAATTGCAGAGCTGGACATAGTGGGAACGCTCTTTCCCCTTCTGTTCTACCTGGACAAACGTGCCTCCCTGTTGGGGTTGGGAAGCCAAGTCCCTGGGGCTCTGTTCATCTGTGTAGCTGAACTTGGTGACTCATTTTAAATGGTGCCTGCTCTGTTGTTTAGGAGGTGCTGCAGGTGGCGGATATGCCCAGGTCATCCCCATGGAGGAGGTAAGAACTAAAAGGGGCACAGGTCATGTCTCACTAGGAGATACTTGTTGTTTTGTCAATAACAGGAAAGGTGTTTATCTGTGGAGGCCTCAGTTAAAGTGAAGCTAAAGTGAAATTTTGGATAATCTTCAAATATTAGGGCTGGGGCATGAAAAAGAATAGCTCAGGCATTGCCGAGAGTAATATTCTGCAGCCGAAAGACCCAAAGCCATGAGGCCAGGTTGGGGATGGAGCACGCAGACCATGCCCAGGGGAACTGCGCAGGATTTAGCCAACAAATATTGGAAGGCCATTGGTGTCCAGCTGTCATATGGCCTCAGCTGCATGGCTCGGAGTCGGGCTAAACTTAAGGCCAAAGACAGTTGGACCTCCCTTACGGAGGCTGAGCAGGTCAGACAGTCAGTTTGTCCCTGGAGTTCGAGGACCTCCCGTATCTTCATCCTCTCTCTACCCCAGTTCTGAGCGCAGTGCCTGACACTCTGCAGATGTTTGCTGGCATCGACAGACTATGTTTCCTTGATGAAACTTAATTAATAATTGATCATGGGAAAAGTTAGAAGAGAATTCCAAATGGATTGATGAATTGAAAGTGAAAATGCCTGTTTGTGGATGAGAGGACACCAGCAGGTGCCAGTGGGCCAGTGGGGTGCGGGGGAAGCCATTGTAGACGCCTGGGCAGGGCCGGCTCTCTCCTGCCATCGAAGTTCACAGCCAAGAGGCCGGACGGGCTTTGGAGTGTCGTGGTCAGCGGTTAAAGGGATCTCGACAGGGTTTTCTAAAAACCACTCTGGCTTCTGTGCTAGCAGCAGATTGAGGGGGGCCTGAGGGGGCCTGAGGGGGCCTAGGAGTCTAGTAAGGAGACTGGGCAAGGAGCCCAGAGAAAGGATAGGGGTGGCTTCGCCCAGGATGGCAGTGAGGGTGAGGAAAAAAAGGATGACCGTGATTTGACGTGTTTCCTGATTTTCGCAGAATTAGACGTGGGGCGTGAGAAAAGGGCAGGATGCAAGGGGGATGCCCGTGTTACTGGGTTGGCAAGTCTGTGGAATCATTTATTGAAATGGAGGACCAGGGATGTAATTGGTGTGAGGCTGGGTCTGGGGTGGTGAGAGGGAAGGAGGTGGTCAGAGGAGCCTGGCGGGGGCCAGCCGGAAAGACAGACTTGTATCACAGTTCTCAAAGGGGCAAATGATTCAACAGAAGCATTGGAAAAGGAGTCGTAATTAACCAAGAAATGTTTATCTTCACTATACTCACATCGTCTACATTAAAATGACTGTCAGTTATCATTTTACTTGTCAAATTGACAGAGTTGGATTTTTTTTAAACAGTAATAATAACCAAATTTTGGCAGAGAGAAACCGAAGCACACTTTTATACACTGCTGGGAAGTGTTGGTAAAACTTTTCTGGAGGGGAGTTAGAAGTATGTATCAAGAGCCTTAAAGATATTTATACCCTTTGGCTCAAATAAATCCATTTTTAGTTTATCCTAAGAAAAAATTTTATGTGCAAAGACTTAATTTTAAAAACCGTTTATCTTCACAGTTTGTAGCATTAAACAATTGGGGGAAAACTTAAATGTCTAATAACAGAATATCAAATTAACTATATTTTGAAGACTAATAATGTAACAATGCTAGTACTATTAACATTAAATGTGAAAGCTAAGGTATAAACTCTCATAGTGTTATCATCTCAATATTGCACGTTACAAACATTATAAAATATTTCATTTTTAATATTCTTAGTGATTATATATTTTATGTTATAAGACTTTAACCAGAAAATAGAAATGTTCATCTTCCCAGAAATGAAAAAAATGTGACTTAAAACAGAACACCCCTTTATAAAATAACTTACTGTTTTATCCCGAAGCTCACTTTGGTTTTGAAGTAACTAATCTGGTAGTTTTTTTCAGGTGGCGCTTCAACCCTTTCAAGGAGCAGTGTGGTAATATTATTAAGATCCTTTAACCCGATAACCACACTGCTGGAAATATATTGCTTATTAGCAATTGATTTTTTAAAAGTGATTTGCATGTATTTTTAAAAATAATTATAGACTTCTTTGCAAAAGTAAAAATTTAGAAGCCACTTAAATAACCAGACATAAGAGTCTGAACAATTTTGGTACATCTGCTCAATTATACAGCCCCTCTAAATTGTAACTATATATAAACAAGATTACTACATAATAATAAGTTCTTTTTAAGCAGTTACGGAGTTATAATTGTGCTGATTTTACAAATAATAGTCATCTGTGCACATAAGACTGGAAGGAAAATAGCAGAATTAATTCAGTTCTGAGAACAATGTCTGTTCTGTTTCTCAGACTTTCTGTCATATTTTATAGTATTCTATTGTTCCTGTCCATTTCATGCCCTGCCTCATTCCAGAGTATTTTTGATATGATGCCATTTCTAACTCATAAAACAATGCATAAAAATGAAAATACTGTAAGGAAAACAAAGTAAAGAAACCAGTCGCTAAGTCCATCAGAGTACTTCACCCTTAACCTGAGAAAGAAAGAATTTGCAACAGGATTCTGTTCAAGGGTTCTTTATCATCAAGTGGAAGACCTGATGTTTTCTGGTTGAGGCTGTTTTATGGGCTCAGCTCATGATGAGGACACACAATTAGCACAATATTTTATTTATCCAGCAAGCCCTTGAATACTGCCGTGGTTGTTTCCATTTCATTTGTAGTTCAACCTCCACTTGACTGGGGACATCCATGCCATCACTGCTGCCAATAACTTGCTGGCTGCTGCCATCGACACAAGGATTTTGCACGAAAACACTCAAACTGATAAGGTGAGAAAGGTTTCTTGGTGGCCATTTGGGGAATCTTGTCCTAGGATACCTGGAGTCCTAAAGAGTTTGTAGAGAACTTCTGGAGTCTGTAAACACTCCGATATTGTATTTAAACTTTGGTGAATTTATATCTATGACCTTATTTCTCATGACAAGGGTCCATATTTTGGTCAGATTCTTAAGTGAGTGTATGACCGCTGCCACGTTGTTGGGAGGATTATGGTAATTGTACGTTTTAAGCTCAACAGTCTTTGAGACGAGTCTTTAGTTTTGAAGGTAGTTGGTAGGCCGCTTCTCTTCATTCTGTCTATAGGTCTAATCTCTGTTCTACACTAAGGGGATTGGAGAGAGAGCTTCTAAGACTAGTGACATGCATCTGGCCTAGATGTGCTGTTAAAGAGGTCAGACCCCCTTGATGGCTTCAGGTGCATGCAGTCTGAGAGGTAAACCATACACCTGAAAGGGACAGGGTACTGGGTGCTACTTCCTCATAGACATAGGCAGGGATAAAAGTGGGAATTTCTGGCACTTTTACAGGGGTTCAGACCACCTCCAATTAAAGTAACTTTCTAGTTAGTTTTTGAAGCCAAACTCAGATAAATATTAATTTGATAGTTATAAGGCTGTAGATCAAGAAATGTATATTGATGCAAACTCTTTGCAATGTGCATTATGTCAGATCTAGTCAGACTTATGTAAATGACAGAACTTAAGGCTGTATTGCATCTCTTGGCCAAGAATTTTAATAGCGTCTGTAATATAAACAGTGTGGTTATAAATGTAATGAACTTCGTGGTATCCTGTGGATTGTCCAAGTTCATTGTTGGCCCTTAAACTTTTACGGGATTTTATTTTTGTTTTGCATTCTTAGGCTCTGTATAATCGCCTGGTTCCTGTAGTGAATGGTGTTCGAGAGTTTTCAAACATTCAGCTTGCTCGACTGAAGGTAAGTTTCCGGTGAGTGGTTCTGTGAAAAGAAAATATCCTAGAGACGGATCAGACAAAATTGTCAAAGCCAGAAATTTTGAATTTGGTTCGATTTTGGTTTTCAGACACTCTTTGGGGTATTAAACGCTAAAGAGACAGAACAGTGTAGCAGAGATAGCCCAGAACTGGAAGTCTGCAGCCTGGATCCTACACCGGAGAGTCGGGGGCACGAATCAGGCCCCACCTCCTCATTTGTAAAATGAGAGGCCTGTTCCGCTGACCCAGGGTACCCCAGTCAGCAAACAAATGAGAATCTCCAGGAGTCCTGTTGCATGGTTTCCTCAATTTCTGGGAAATAAGATACAGCCTTTCAACATTCATCTACTTAAGTTTTCGTTGCAGCAAGATACTAAGCGAAAAATTTTTTTATTTTGCTGCATTTGTTTTTTTTTTTTTTTTTTTTTTTACTTTTCCATTATAGTTGACATGATCCTAAGCAATCATAATTCTTACCCACGTTACTATTTTCTAGTGCTATTTGTGGTTTGTCTTACTAATCACATTAATTTCCCCTTGCTCCTTTTCAGTGACTGAAAACTAACTTTTATAGGATAATTTATAGACACTGCTTGGTAATAATTGGTTTTAAAAATTCACCCCCTTGCTTCATACTGAACCAAGTGGGTTTGTTGAGAATAACACACAACATAACCTCCTCAGCAGCTGCAACATAGACAGTTTGTTCCCCAGACTCTTTCCTTACACGTCTTCATTCAAAGCCATTTTCTCAGAATGTTCCCCGGGTAGAAATAGATGCATTACCTATTTCAGTGGGATTTTCCCTCAGTGAATTAGAAATAACTAGTTTTGAAAACACAGACATGAAGTTTGCTTGAATTATTGGGATTTGTATTGGAAAAGAAGGACTAACGAACTGGAGCATCCGTCTCACAGACAGCGGTTTATGTCCCTTCCCAGCGTGGCATGCGGTGGCCACAGAGAGCAGCCTGTGCTCTTTGGGTACCCTGATCACATGACATTTTCAGATCATCATGTTAAGGGTATATTACAAATTTCATTGTCTTCCACTTATAGGAGATACTGGGTCTTAAGCATGTATTTATATGAGGTGGCCTAACCTACAGTTTACTCAGAGTTTAAGTTCAGTTTTTAAAAAGGCTCTCCTAGGCCCTGGCTGCTGTGGCTCAATGGATTGAGCGTCGGCCTGTGAGCCAAGTGTCGCTGGTTCGATTCCCAGTCAGGGCACACGACTAGGTTGCATGTCAGGTCCCCAGTTGGGGGCGCGAGTGAGAGGCAATCACACAGTGATGTTTCTCTCCCTCTCTCTCTCCTTTCTCCTCTCTCTAAAAATAAAATAAACAAACAAATAAATAAATAAAGTATTTAAAAAAAAAAGAAGTGGGGGGCTCTCCTAGTCATGGAGAAAATAGAGAGAGATCATTTTGGTTACATTTTGCCTTCCATTCCTTCTCAACCTTAGCGCACTTTTTCTTCTTGATCATTAGAAACTGGGGATAAATAAGACCGATCCAAGTGCGCTGACGGAAGAGGAGATGAGTAAATTCGCCCGTCTCAACATCGACCCCGCCACCATCACGTGGCAGAGAGGTAGGTGCTAATCCCCAGATCGGGAGGGCGATGATGTTCCAGCTGAAGCTCTTAAACCAGTTCCACAGAGGCCCTGTGTTCTTCCTTCCCGCTGTCCATCCTCCCAGCCTGTGGTTCACAAACCCTCCATTTATTTGTTTCCTGTCCTCCTCTCTCATCTCTGCCGCCTATTTAAGGAGAGAAGGCTGCGTCGCTTCTTCAGCTGCTGTGCAGGGCTCAGATGCCTCCGCTCCCAGCCTTCCACATGCCCAAGGAGTTACTTAATTTTCCTCTTCATCTCTTTCTTCTCTGGCCTCTTATTCTATATATTTTTTAAGTCTGTGTCTCTCCTTATTTGTCCTCTCTACCTACCACCCTAATTCCTTTCTTTTATTTTCTTAGCGCCACACTCGCAGCAGCTCTTAGATTCTAGAGTACTCTCTAACACTTGGAATGCACCACGGAGGGACACCCCATTATCTCCATCCTGGTCCTGGCCTTCCTGTCTCCCTCTGAGCTGGGACACCTCCCCAGCCCCCCACACTGCCCTCTACCAAGGTAGGGACAGAGGGAAAAAGCACTAAGTTTGGAGTCAGGAGCCTTGAGTGTGTCTCCGCCCTGCCACTAACTTACTGCATCACCCTGAGCAGGCCACGTGCCTGTTCTGGGCCCCGGCCCCTTGGAGGTGGAAATGGAGGTGATAACATACCGACAAGGGTGTGGCGATAGCACTTGGTGGTGGCAGAGGTGCTACAGAGGGTTAGATGGTGTGTGTCCTGGTCCCCCCTGCATGGCTCCTCTCTGACCTGCCCCCACCCACTCTCCCCGTCTCTGCCCACTTCCATTTTTATCAGATGCCTGATTTTTTGTGGTTACCTTTTAACTGCCGCAGTAGGTGGGGTGTCTAGCTCCTCCACGACTGGTAGGTCTGGGATGGCGTTAAGAGCAGTGTCTGTTACGGTGTTCCTCGTTGCGTACAGCTCGAGGTAGTGCTCGGTCCACCGCCGCATTTGCTGTTCCTGGTCAGTGATGACCTCACCTGTCTTGGACTTAAGGGGGGCGATCTTGGAGGGGATTGGGCCTGTTGCCTTCTTGATACCCTCATACATTCCTCGTGCGTTGCCTATATCGGCGGCTTCCTGGATGGTTCTGCACAGGTTTAGCCAATAGGTGTTGGCACAGTGGCGGGCGGTCTTCTGGACTTTGTTCCTGGCAGCCCGTAGAGCTTGAAGTGTACTGGGAGTGGGCGTGGCCTTGTAAGCCAGTAGGGCCTTCCTCTTAGCCTCGATCACGGGTTCCATTTCTTCCCAGTGAGCCTCGTACCAGTCAGCGTTCTTCCACTCTTTCTTCCCGTAAGCAATAATGGCGGAGTTGTATATGGCGTCGCGGAGACGTGACCAATTGGATTCGATAATGTCATCTGCCGCCATTCCCTCGCCGAGTGCATCTTCCATCCTGTTGATGAATTGCTGGGTCTTAACTGGGTTGCTGGCACAACTGGTGTTGATGCGTGGGCGACCCTTCATCTTGGAGTGGTGCAACCTCTTCGACGTTATGCGCACCTTGCTTACCACGAGGGCATGGTCCGTGTCGCAGTCCGCACTGTGGTAGCTGCGGGTGAGGAGGGTGCTGCCAATATCCGTTCTTCTGGTGATGACGAGGTCAAGCTGGTGCCAGTGGCGGGAGCGGGGGTGCCTCCATGACACCTGGTGGATCTCTTTGCACTTGAAGAATGTGTTTGTCACGCACAGGCCATGGTGACACAAAAGCTCAAGCAGTCGCTGACCATTCTCATTGATCTTTCCTCTCCCAAAGTTTCCAAGGCAGGTGGGCCAGGCCATGTGGTCGGCTCCTACTCTTGCGTTGAAGTCTCCAAGGAAATAGAGAGCGTTACTTCTGGGGATCTTGGATAACACTTCGTCCAGTGCATGGTAGAACTGTTCTTTCTCTTCGGTGGTGGCGCAGAGGGTTGGGGCGTACACGCTAAGAATGCTGACTGTGCCAAAAGTTGTTGACAATCGGAGGGTAAGTAATCTCTCTGTGCCTCCTGTGGGTGGCTCTATGGAGTTAACAAGCATGTTCTTCACAGCGAACCCAACACCGTGCTGTCTTGGTTGGTCCGGAGACTTCCCTTGCCAGTAGAAGGTGTAGTTGGTTTCTCTGATAGTTCCGTTGTCGGCCAACTGGGTCTCCTGTAGAGCCGCAATGTCGATGTTTAGTCGTGCCAGTTCCCTCTCGATGACGGCGGTTTTCCTGGCACCATTGATCCACGGAAGGTCTGCAGTAAGTCCGGGACACATGGTCCTGATGTTCCAGCTAGCGAGGCGAAGAGCTGGAGGCTTCTTTCTTGTTTTTTGCTTGGAATTGCCTGATGCGAGTGTTTTGTGGCCCACCTTTCGAGAGACGCCTCTCTGATCCCCACGCACCCAGTGGGGCAGGCGAGCCATGGCGAGACGGCACCTAATTGGCTGGGGGCTGCCCAGCTTGAGGCGGGCGGTAGCTGTCCAGTGAGGTGCGATGACCTCTCCCACCATCAGAGGAGACCCCTGGCGCTCGTTTCCTTCGCCAATCCGATGAGCTTATAACCGGTATCTGTCTCCTCCCGTGTTGAGTCGACATCTTGTGATGACGCTGGAGTGTCCTCTCCAGTGAAGCTGAAGCTACAGAGCCTGGGCAGGGTGATATGGAGGGTCTGCTGTTGCCCATGCAGCAGACCCCCCCTCTCTTCGCAACTGAAGGGTCCAAGGGAAAGACGGAGTCAATACAGCTTGGCTTCAGGTGCGCCGCAGGAGTTGCCGGTGTTGACTACAACGTCGAACCGCCTTAGGGACTCCGGCTCCGGATTTTCTGTCGGGGTTTACTCCCTTAGCCTTTCCCCTGAAGAGGTATGCCGCAAGGCAGCGGAGGTGGACATAAACTAAGGGGGTGGAATTGCTGGAGGGAAGGGGGTACTGTGAGTCCAGAAATTAGAGATATCAACTTCCTCTGGTCTGGAGTGGTTGTGGGAGAAGTCTTGCCCCATTATTTAATGTCCAATAATTTGTGCAATGGCATGTTCCATAAACTACTCTGACTCACTCCCTTTGAGCTTCAGCACTGGAGTAGCAGCTTAAAAGGCACCAGTGACATAGAGAGAGAAACTGAAGTGTTTGGTATCAAGGTGAGCAGAGGCCATTGAGGCAGAGCTCGGCAAAGCCATCGACCGCCTCGCTTGCGGGAAAGCACCAGGAAGCGACGGAATCCCTCCAGAAATCCTAAAGAGCGGGAAACCAGTCCTGCTACAGCCGCTCCACCATCTACTCTGTCTCTGTTGGAAGGAGGGTTACATCCCCCAGGATATGAGAGACGCCAACATTATCACCATGTACAAGAACAAAGGAGACCGCAGCGACTGCAACAACTACCGGGGCATCTCTCTCCTGAGCGTCGTCGGCAAAGTATTCGCCCGGGTCGCTCTTGCCCGCCTGCAGACCCTTGCTTCCCGCGTCTACCCAGAGTCCCAGTGTGGCTTCAGAGCTGGCCGATCAACAGTGGACATGATCTTCTCCCTACACCAGCTGCAGGAGAAGTGTCACGAGCAGCATAAACCACTCTACCTCGCCTTTATCGACCTCACGAAGGCGTTTGATCTGGTCAGTCGAAGCGGACTCTTCAGCTTGCTACGGAAGATTGGCTGTCCACCACATCTGCTTGCTGTGGTCATGTCCTTTCACGACAACATGCACAGCACGGTGTCCTACAACGGCGCAACCTCTGAGGCCTTCCCAGTCAGCAGCGGAGTAAAGCAGGGCTGCGTCCTCGCGCCTACGCTGTTCGGAATCTTCTTCTCCATGCTCCTCCAATACGCCTTTAAGGACTGCAGCGAGGGTGTCTTCATTCACACCAGATCCGATGGCAAGCTCTACAACCTGGCCCGTCTACGAGCCAAGACCAAAGTCAAAGAGGTGCTCATCCATGAGATGCTCTTCGCCGACGACGCAGCCTTGACATCACACTCCGAAGAGGGACTCCAGCAGTTAGTCACTTGCCTTTCCCACGCATGCAAGGAGTTCGGACTAGCCATCAGCCTGACGAAGACGAACGTTATGGCTCAAGGCACGGGGACTCCCCCATGCATCACCATTGACGGATACACCCTGGAGGTTGTCAACGACTTCACTTACCTCGGGTCCACCATCTCGAGCTCTCTGTCAGCCGACTTGGAGGTCAACCGGAGAATCGCCAGGGCAGCCACAGTTATGGCCAGACTGAACCGGCGAGCGTGGAACAATTCCAGCCTCACTGAGAAAACCAGACTGCGCATCTACCAAGCCTGTGTACTCAGCACTCTCCTCTATGGCAGCGAGACGTGGACCACCTACGCAAGGCACGAAAGGAAACTCAACAGCTTCCACATGAGGTGCCTGCGACGCGTCCTGCATGTCGCCTGGCAGGATAAGGTCCCCAACACCGAGGTGCTGAAGCGAGCCAACATGAGCAGTTTGCATGCAGTTCTTAGTGAGAGACGCCTCAGGTGGCTCGGCCATGTCAAAAGAATGGATGCAGGCCGTATTCCCAAAGACCTCCTCTACGGCGAGCTAGCAGAAGGCCAGAGGTTGACAGGGCGCCCAAAACTGTGGTTCAAAGACATCTGCAAAAAGGACATGACACAATGCTCCATCAATCTCAACACATGGGAAGTTCAAGCAGACGACCGCCTAGCCTGGAGGCTCGCGGTCAGGCAAGGTACGTCAGGCGCAGAGGCTGCGCGCAACGAGGAGGCGGTCCAGAAAAGATCGAGGCGGAAGCAGCGTCAACAGCAGCAACAGCGGCCATCTGCCTTCACCTGTAACAAGTGTGGCAGGGATTGTCACTCCCGAGTCGGACTGCACAGCCATTCTCGGCGGTGCAGATAGACTCTCGAGAAGCTACGCCATCGTCTCTCGAGATGGACGGCTGCCGACGACGACCTTTTAATAGATATTCTTGCTTCAACTTCCATCCCCCGGTTCAGTAGGTTCGTGTCACAGAGATGTTGTCCCGTCACTGCCCAGCTCAATCCTGTGTGACACAATTTCCCCCCATCCTGTGTGGGATAAAACTGCCATCCCATGGCTTGGCGTTGGGGACCTCACCGCATTGTGGCCCTACACCGCAGTGCTCCCTGTCTGCTTCCCAGAGAGGCGGGCCCACCTTCGTCCTGCTGCCTGCCCTGGCCCAGCCGTCCCAACCTCGGCTCCCTGGCCAGGCCCCCTCCGTTACGAAGCTTCCCTTCTGGGAATCCCTTCAAATAGTTCGTTAACCCATGAGATAGAAAGAGACAGAGATGGAATCTCAGCTCTCCCGTTTCTGAGCTGTGCAACTTTCTCCACCAATGACTTACTCCGTTTCCTCTGTGAAGTGGAGTCATAATTCTGGCCTCCCTTTGCACAGGTCCACGGCAACAGGGGAGAGCTTTCTAAACGCTAAAGCACCAGCCAAATAATCCTCGGGCACCGCGTTGGTGATAGTTGTATGATGGAATATTTCTGTGTGTCTGTCTCCCAAACCAAAGGAAAGTCAAATCTCTTTGGAAACTTGTAGAAATGTCTTTTTATTATACAGTGGGAATGTCTAAAAAGAATTAGAGATATCCTGCTATATTAATAGCAGCTGGAGTTTGTGTATAATTCTATTTGTATTTTAGGTGTGAAGATTTTATGACCTACTAGCTTCATTTCTGTCATAATATGCAGGTTCTGTTTTGTTAGCTTTTGGTTGCAATGGTAATTTTAAGTGGCTCTAGAATGTTTCTTTGTGGAGGAACCATAATCTACGTAAGCATGCCTCTATTATTGAACAGACCAACATCGTTATTAATAACCGACATGAATATTTCCTGCATTTTATTGGGTAGACTACTTTACAACTGAGAAGGTTAATTATTACAACACCATTATACCCAAAATGCATAGTCAACATGTTGAAGGCATTTGTGTGTATGTGTGACTCTAAAACTTTTTCAGAAGTTTGCTTGTGAGAGAAAAACCATGCAGGTGGAAACTAGAGTATTTTACTCCAAGCCTGTGGGTGTACTAAAAGAGAGATTTCTACGCGGGTAAGCATTCTTCTGCGTCCGCTTTTTGGTTCCCGCCGGGGCAACTTTCCGCAATCGGATGGTGGCTCAGGCCCGCGGGTCCGGGAGAGAAAGGGTACCCAGCCCCTCCTAGTTGGGGCTGGTGAGCAGATCGGTTTCTCTCTGAGAAGGCAGACGGGAGGGAAGCTTTCCCCTGTTGCAAATCCATTTTAATGGAAGAGACAACTTAAAAAAATTATTCCAGATAAATACTAGAATTATATTATTGTTCAGGGCGCTGAAGTCAAGAAAACGTTACAGCTGTTGACAAGTCACCCAGGTTCAGAGGAGTTTGGAATAATAGCTAATAAGGAGTTTAGCTCTTATTCCCGTGAATTAATAGAAGAAATGGAACTCTCCATTAAATGAATTGAGGACATTTAATGCAGGCTTTTTTTTTTTTTTTTTTTTTTTTAAGGCAATAGAGGCTCAGACCTAGGAATAGGATAGCCCTTGTGATGTGATTAGATCCTTCTGGGATTTGATAACTCAAGAGGGGTCACTCAGGGCTGAACACCTCTTCTCCAGCCATGTGGTTATTTTATGGCCCCCTTTGCTTGCAGCCTGTGCCAGAAATCTTAACAGTTTTTACATCCTGTGCCTCACCTCAGAAGCTTAAAGGCCTCCGTACCTGGCAACAGGGTGGAACCAGGAGCACATAGAATATTCCAGAAACATTTAATGGAAGCAGAAGAGACAGCAGACCTGGAGCTATTGTGTGTGCGCCCCTGCCTGGCTGAGCACTGGGACCTCCACGGGCTACCAGTCTTCCTTGTTCCCCATGTCCGTCATGTGCCCTCTTGGTCATCAGGCCAAGGGCCCACGAACCTCAGTCATCTTCAGAGACCCAACATCAGGTTCCTGGATCCCAACACTGACCGACCACCCTGTAGGGGATCACAGCAGTTCTTCCACTGAAACCAGAATAGCGGAGCTGCCCCTGATGTAGTACTTTGTAGCGCCCAGATCCTGAGCCGGTATGTCCCTCAGACAGTCAGCTCTGTGGCACTACAGGGACTGACTAGAGCAAAGAGTGAAAAAGCATCCTTCCCCATTCCCGCTCATTCATATGGTGCTTCCCTCCTCTTTGACAATAAATGCCTTAGAGACAGGTGTCTTGTTCCTCTCTGTATCCCTGTACAGCTAGCATGGGACCTGGCGCAGAATCAACGCTCAGTAAATATTCCTGGGATGAATTGCTGCTTCTCGTTCCACCTTTAGCTCTATCATGTAGAGGCCAGGGTCATTTAGCGTACTTTCTGGTACTTTCTATGTCAGAATTTTGGCTTCATGTATCACTGACAGATCCACATGACTCTTTCTCGGTACATCTCAAGTGTGTAGATGTGGGACGTTCTGCTCTACCAGGGCGTGGTAACCCCCCCAGCCGACTTTTGAGACCACCAATTATAGTTCATCTTGCCAACATTTGGGGGGGAGGGGCTTGCTTGTGTTCTCTTTGCTATATAAAAAACAGCTCAATTTCCAGTAACAAGATCACATGACTCATGCCAAGATTATGCATACTTGACGTGAAAGAAGGAAATCTTTTCCCTTTATTGACTCTGCACTGCAGATCTTGGGGATAAGGACTAGCTAGCGATCGTATTGAGACCCATTCCTTTGTCTATATTCTCTGCTTATATCTTAAAATCTTGAAGGTTTATATGTGTTTGATGAGTGTTGAGTGTGAGTGTGTCTGAGTGTGTATACATGTGTGTGTATGAGAGTGTGTGGCATGTGGATAAGGAGACATGCCGCAGCTGAGCCAGGGGACAGAGAGGGGCACGGTACGCAGGTCTGCTAGTGCTGTGTGCGTGGAAGAACAGGTGAACATTTCCATTCTACAGAGGCTGCTAGTCCCCGGATACATCCTTCCTGTCACCATTGTCAGTGCCATGTTACACATTTAGTAAAGATCTGTGTTGTCAGTGTGGATGGCTTGTTGTTTGAAGCCACATAAATTATTAGTGAGGTCTCAGCCCTTCTGGCTTTGTTGCTGGCATTGTAAATTTGGTGTTCACTAGACCAAATCTAGTTTTTACAAACAAAATGCAAATTGGTGCAATTCAAACGAGCCAGTTAGACAAATAAGGGGATTTGGTGCTTGCTAGACTCACGGGTGACTTCTCCACATCCCCATCTTCCTTTACTTTCCTATTGTGGTTAAATATACCTACATCATTTTAACTACTGTAAGTGTGCAGTTACTGCCATTGATACACCCACAAGGCTTACAGTGATTACACCCTCAACACTGTCTACACCCAAACCTTTATCATCCCCAGCAAAAGCTCTGTACCCATTAAACAATAGCTCCCCTTCTGCCAGCCCCTGGCGACCACTGTTCTACTTTCGGTCTCTCTGAATTTTCCTATTCTACATAGTATCAAGCAGCAGTTGTCCCTTCTAGCGTATTTCATCGTGCCTAATGCTTTCACCATCCATCCATGTTGTAGCATGTATCAAAAATGCATTCCTTTTTATGGCTGTATAATGTTCCATTGTATGTGTATCCACATTTTGCTTTTTCATTCATCTGTTGGGTACTTGGTGGTTTCCACCTTTTGGCTATTGTGAATGATGCAGCTGTGAACATGGATGTGCAAATATCCGTTCAAGCTCCTGCCTTCTAGTCTGTTGAATGTATGTGCAGAGGCCACTTGCTGGCTCATATGGAGGTTCAGTGTTTAAGCTGTTGAGGAACTTGATTGCCTTCTTCTTGTGACTCAGGCTTCAGCATAAAATCAATGTCGCTGCCTCAGAAATTCTTTCCCTCGCTGCTTGGTCAAAGAGAGTACCTCGCTTCCATGAATGCCCTGGCACAGACTGTCATCTCACCTTCTCTGTCTTCTTAAGGCACTTACCCCTAGCTGGTATTTTCTTGTTCATTTGGCCCCTCCCCGTGTCCTCCCACTGGGATGTCTGCTCCCGGGAAGCCAGGCCTTGTATCTGGCTGTCCACTGTCTCCCGTCACTAAGAACAGTGCTAGGCGCACACTGGGCAGCCAGTCTGTCCTTACTGATTGAATAATCTGTTCTCTTCTCTTTCAGTATTGGATACAAATGACCGATTTCTACGAAAAATAACCATTGGGCAGGCCAACACAGAGAAGGAGTATTCCCGGCAGGTAGGTGGCCTTTGCTTCACAGGAGTGGCTCTGTTCTTAGTGGCATCGGTTTTACAGCGGCACCGAGGCCAGTTCTCTGCTTTTCTCTCCTCCTTCCTCTCCCTGCAGTGCCAGTGGGTCTCCCAGCATTCCAAGGTGGCATTTCCAGTCCCTCAGCAGGACCAGGAGGCATCAGAAGGCGAGAAGTCTCCTGTATTCTGTTACCATCCTTTTCTTGTGTGATTTTAGTCATGTTTCGGGGATGAGCCACTCAAGGGTGTCCCTTGAATGTCAGTCCTAACATATTTTATTGCAGACCCACCCAGTTATGACTACATCCACATGACAACCAAAAAAATGAAAATCTCAGACACCTTATTCAAATTTAAAAACTAAAGAAAAAAACCACCTCGTTATGTGGCTGAATAGCCTGAGGAATTTTTAGGGATAATGTCTCATTACCCAAATCCAGAGAATGTGGAAGATAATTTATGACACGCACCTTCGTTTTAATAGGTCTCGAATGTGGGGCAGTGGTGCGGAGGGAATATAAATTCATTCCATGGTTTTTCAGCCGGGCCCAGTGGGCCTCTTAGTTATGTTTTTGGCGGCTTTTTTTTTTTTTTTTTTTTGTAATAAACTGTATATTTTAAGACAGTTTTAGATTTATGGCCTTTATATTGTTAACTTTTCTTAGTGAAAGAAAGAATCACTTTTACTTTAGTATAAAGAAGAGATAATTCTAACATAAAAAAATGAAAATCTTTAGTATGAAGAAAATGGCCTATAAAAATATTAAAAGACCAGTGCCAGCTGGGAGAGGATGTTTGTACTAGATATAAAACACAGGACTGATGTGCCACACATAAAAAGAAGGTCCACAAATTAATACTCAAGTATTGCTCTCATTAAGGCCTTTCCTGTCACCTTCTTTAAAACGGTATTTGCTTGGCCCTGGCTCTGTGGCTCAGTTGGTTGGAGCGTCATCCCGTACACCAAAAATGGTCAGGGCACAAGGTTAGGTTGCAGGTTCAATGCCCAGTTGGGGTGTGTACAGGAGACAACCAGTCAATATTTTTCTTCTCTCATCGATGTTTCTCTCCCTCTCTCTCCCATCTTCTCTCCAATAAACATATTCTTGGACGAGGATTTAAAGAAAAACCTGTAGCTGCCTGTTCGAAACTCCCTTTTTCCTTTCCCTGCTACCCTTCCTCACCTCGTCTGTTTTCTGCCCGCCCCCCCTTACTAAAACGTGAGGCTCATAAGGGCATGGTTTCTGTCTCCTGTCCACTGCTGCAGTCTCCGAGTGTAGAACTTTGTTACAGGGTAGTAGTATTTGTTAAATATTTGTTAAATGAATAAGTAAAAGACAATTTATGAAAACAAATTAAATGCCAGTAAGTCATCATAAAACTGCAAATTAAAAAACAAGGAAGTAACATTTACCAATGACCTGACCAAAACATGGACTATTAAACGTTAGTGAGGATGCAAAGAAAGGGAGACTTCTGTCCAGCGTTCGTGGGTGTATAACTGGTAAAGCCTCCTGCATGACAGTTGGTTAGTATTAAGTTTTGAAATGACCCAACAACTTCAACTCCAGGACCGTAAATGTTAAAGAAAAAGGAGGAAGTGAGGAATGTTTGCATGTGGGGAAAAAAAAAAATCTGTGTATGAGGATATTAGTTGCAGCATTATTTGTAATGGTGAAAATTTGTAACAATCCAAATGCCCACCAGTAGGGTGGCTACAAGCCTTTGGTGCCTCCTTCCACATCACAGGTACACATGGCAGTTGAAAATAATAAAGTATACTTGGGGGGAGAGGGTGAGAGGTCTCATACCAGTGTGAAAGGGAAAAAGAAAACTTCAAAAAATTTGAAGTAAAATACACATAATCACGTTTATGGGAGGAAAAAGCCATCATACATGTTTGTATACCTATGTAAATGCATAAAATGGAAGCTGGTAAAATGTATACCAACTTCTGACATAGTTACATCTGGAAAGGGGGTTGGGAAAGACGGGGTAGTTAGGAAGGCCTTTCACATTTTCTCTGCTTATTTTTTCCTGTAACTGGGCACTGGAGAGAGGGAAGGTTAATAATGGCTGTGATTTGAATGCCTACTATGTGCCTTGTATCAGTAGGCTCATTACCAGCACATTCAGTTTGTAAATCTGGTTTACAAATGAGAAAAGTGGGCATGTTATAGTAAGTACCTGGCCCAAGGTCCTATCCTGTATTGCTTTATGTATACATGTTTTTAAATAAAAAGGGGTTATATTTTAAAACTTCAGCTGCTTTTTTAAAATCATAAGACCCTATTGAGGACATCTTTAAATGTCAATAAAGGGAGAGCTATATGATCACATTTTAATGGCCATACAGTATCTCACCTTGTAGGTATATTATAATGGATTAACCAGTTCCCTGTTAATAGACACTGAGGGTGTTTGCATTGTTGGGCTATCATCAATAAGCTGATAAACACACAGGTAACATACACTTGTATTCATGTATGTTCTTACATGATGATATCCTTAGGACAAATTCCCAGATCCCTAATTGCAGAGCCAAAGAAGATGCAGATTTCAAATGTTGATGTATATTTCTATATTACCCTCCAGAAAAGCAATGTCAATTCACATCCTTGCCAACATTGCTTTATGTCCTTTGTTTAAATTTGTGATAAGCAATAAGAATAATCACACTTATATGATTTGAAATATTTGCAAAACAAAAATGAGGAGCCCTCTATATCACTCAGTCAATAAAATGAGCAGCTCTCTACCTCATTTAGTCAATAAAATGAATAACAATGAAAGCTTTATTGATTCAGTTTGTTTCATTTCTTATATTGCTCAAGATATTAAATTTTGAATTATAATGGTTACAAATAAAGAACTTGTATGTGTATTATAAATTCCACCTATTATGCATGTAATATTTTAAGAATATTTCTGGTCTCATGTTTTGTATAGAAACTCAATATTTTTAGTCATTTCCTATATATGCTGTTTATCATGGATGGTGGTATAGAGAACTCTTAAGTATCATACAATGAAAAATCACTTACATTTGGAATAGGCTATATTGAGAATGTAATAATTGAATATAGTTGCATTTGACTTTCAGGTGATATTTTTTCATTAAATTGATGACTAATGAAATCGCACTCAGGAAGTAGCCAGAAAGCTCCTTGGTTCTTTCATTTCCTTTCTTGTCAGTGATGGAAATGGACAATAAAATGTTTCGTAAGGGGGTCCCACTAGGGCAGAGCCATTTTCTCTCCGTGTGAGCTTGAACTTGTCTGGCTCGCATGCCCTTTGTGAAGAAGAGATCTCTGCCAGAGTACAATGAAGTGGTTTGTCCAGGGGCTGAATTAGCAGGAGGAAGCCACATGTGTCTCTTTTGGTTCCTGTTGCTCTGTGTGCAGCCTGGAGCCAGACCCAGGACAGGCAATACGGAGGTGCAGAAAGTAGTCGCTCACCAGCATTCTGTGCTGGACCCTTCACGAGCTGGTGTGGCCACGCCCCCGTAGACAGCTGAAAATTGATTCTGGGTCTTCTTTTGACATGGTGGATTACACAGTCAGCGTGTCCCCCACTGCTGGGCTGAGCTCTAACTCTGGGAAACTGGCCCCAGGACCATCCTCCTTCCCTGTCTGCTCCCCATCTCTTTCCTGGACAGACAAATGCAGCCTTCTTGACACCACAGTGCACAGCAGTGGATACGGTCAGCAGGCTGTTCATTCATTCAACCGATGTGTATTGAGTGCTTATTGGGTTTCACATTCAGTCCTACGAGCTGGGGACTCAGGAGTGAACCCTCCCCAAAGGGTCTGTCCCTGCCTTGATGGCACTAACAGTCCAGTGGTGGAGACATGCATCAAACAGGGAATCACATGACTCACTCATTAAAGGCTGGAACATGCTACAGAAGCAGACAGTGCCGTGAGCTGTTGTAACAGGGGCCTAGCCAGACCGAGTCCTGCTCAGCAGAGCAAATGGAAGAAGCTTGTGGCCACCCTACAAGGCCACCCGAGAAAGCACCAAGATCAGGACCGTGCATGCTCTAGACACTCAGAGAACGTGTGCCCTTGAGAATGGCCCATCCAGAACAAACCCCCGGGCCTGCAAGAACTTAACTGCCGAGATACAGCTCCTTGTGGAAATGGCCATCCAGGGGGCCCTGCCACTGACTAGTATCTTTGCTTTCGCCACTTCAGGCGCAGTTTGACATCGCCGTGGCCAGCGAGATCATGGCGGTGCTGGCCCTGACCGACAGCCTCAAGGACATGAAGGAGCGGCTGGGGAGAATGGTGGTGGCCAGTGACAAAGATGGGCATCCCATAACAGCAGAAGATTTGGTGAGTACGTCCACTTCAGGATCGCCAGAAAGCTTGCCGCCCGTTCTTCCATGCTCAGGAGGATGATAGTTTTCTTTCTCCTATCCACGCGTGAAATGGGAAGTCGGAGGATTTCTGCACGCACCTTTTTTTCCCTCACAAGCCTGTTTGCTTTACAGCTCCATAATGTTCTCACGAGCCTTTATAACGTGCTTGTAATCGGTCGCAACCAAAGCCCATGAAATTTATTTCATGGGTTTTTCCCGATCCTAGCCAGTCCTGAGCTCTGCTCTACCTGGAGTGGGGCCGTCCTGCACCCCCTGGCTTTTGAAAAGGTGCGATCTCTGCCTGCTTTACATGGAGGGTGAATCACCTCTCAAAAGATAAGAAGTGAGTGGCCCCACCCTCATGAAAGGGAAGATTAAATTAACCTGGCACGTTTTGGGCTCCAACCTGCGCCCTGGGGACCCTGGCTTCTTTAACACGTTACGTACCGGGGTATTTAAATGCCTTTTAGAAATGACGAGAATTCTCACCACCCGTATGCAGTGTGTTAATTTTGAGCCTTAGATTTGGGTTTTACGGTATAGAAGCAGGTCTCCACCTTACTCTATATTACTCCACTGGCTCCTCTTAGAGCGGAATAATGCTTTTTATAAAGCTTCCGTGGAATCCTGGCACACCACTGCCTTTTTTAGTTCCTCTTCTCATTTGGCACACTCATCTTTTTGTTCTTCGTTTAAATAACCATCTATAATGTTAACTGAGGCCCCGTCTGGGGTGTAGTTATTTCCTTTGCTTGCACATGTTTATAAGGACGTAAGGAGGACACAGGCCTACTGGACGGCCGTTACTCCAAATTGAAGCTTACTTCTCATATCAGGAGTCACATGTGATAATGGAATCTAATGCATACACGCTGCCAACTGAACAACAGTGGTGGAAGGGGAAAGGCAAATTAATATTTTATTAATTCCAAAAGCTTAGGACATAATATGAACCCTTTGCCAACATGTCTTGATTACTTTTTGGCTGCTTTAGAAGAAATGTATCTGACTGACTCATCTCATAGGTCTTTGTCAAGTAAATTAAATAAATATGTTTGTATCAGCAGCTTTATGGAATGCTTAGTACTGAGCTTAAAGAGTAAGCCCGTGTTCAGCTTGGTGTAAAAGTACTCCTTTTCAAAAATTGTCCAGACCTTGACATTTTTTTCACATTCCTATCTAAACTGACATATTAGTTTCTATATAAGTACCAATAAATATGTGGCAGGAGTCGCTTGAAACTTAATCCTCAAATATTATTTCCCTAAACTTATTTTTTTTCTGTGTGATAAAAATTCTTGGATCCGGAACAAACTCAGAGTTTGCTTTCTTCTATCTTTTGTGTTTCTTCTTTGCAAAAGTACTTAATCCCTGCAGATTGCCTTTCATTGAGTTGGAACTGGCAGCAGTGGGTCTACCTTAGAAAATGAAGGGTGGACTCTCAGCGCTTCTATACTATCATTTTACTGCCTTACAGCTTGTTTCGCTTTAGTCAAAAGAATGTATGTATTTCGGTGAAATTGGAATAGACGACCTCTAACCTTTCTGAGACGATGATTGATTCTGACATCCACTGGAAGAATATGTTCAAGCTCCCCGCTCCATGGACTCGGGATATGGAACGGGTGGCGTAGCTTACAGTGGGCGTGACAGCCCCAGCTGCTCTTGGTGGTCAGAGGCGGATTAAGGTCGGTTGAGGCCCCAGGCGCAGAAGAAACTACTGGGCCCCTTAAAAAAAAAAGAGACAGAGAAAATAAAAATAAATGTTAACCATATTGTATGCAGCGTAGTAATGAAACCAAACATGGGGTCATTAGAAAAGAGTCTAAAGTTGGGATTTTGTGGGGCCCTTCAGAAGTTGGGGCCCAGGGCGTGCGCCTGGTGTGCCCGCCATTAAAGCCACCTCTGTTGGTGGTGAAAGTCCTTTGCATGGGTTTGGTAATGGTCAGTGTGGAAGAAGTAACAGAAAATGAGATGCATCATGGGAAGCCGAGCAGGTGGGAACCCACTTGAGAAAATCCAACAGAAACATCCAGAGTCCTTTCTCTTTTAGTTTCTCGAATCAGGTGTGTCTGACCAGGAACTAGAAGCAAAGATAATGTGCAGAAAAGCAAGCAAACTACTGTTCTTCCACGTGCTCTGTGTTAGGAAAAGAGTTGATTTATTTGCACCAATACTGGCCAGCAACTTTAAAAGTAAAACATCTTTATGTATAATAGGTAGGTTACATTCCTTGCAATGTATATTTTGTGCAATCAAGTAAAAAATAAGAGTTGGGTTTCCTTGTATAAATCTTGAATGATGACATAATGTAAAAACAGAAATTGATCACCTAAAAGAAGTATACTATCACTGGTGATGGAAGAGGGAGAGAGTAATAAGTAATGCACTCTAGAGAGAGGAAGGTTCTCTAGATTCTCCCCGCTGATCTTTTACGAGCTGTTGCATGCCACTTAATTTTCTCATGGCTACATTCACATATATTTGCTTACAGTATAACCTTCCAGTAACTGACTAGTTTGTTAAAAGACATTTGCCCTCAATCCCATAGAAGGTACAATAGCCCAAGTTAACTCTAATGTAAACTATGGAAAAAAGAAAGGAAGGAAGGGAGAGAGGGAGGAAGGAACTTGCCCAGTGTCTTTAGAAAAGATGGAAGGGATTTTTTTTTCTTTTTTTTTGGAAATGTACCATGTGACCTTATCTGACCAATTTTTCCAGTAGTGCTTAGACTTCCTCCCTGTCATCTGCCTTCTCTTCCAGGAAAGGGGACTTAGCAGGAGCCCTGCCCTGAGCCTCCCAGGCCTGGGAGGAGGCAGCCTCACTCTAGGCAGACAGAGAGCATGAGTCACAGAAAAGAAGAAGCCTGTCAAAGATTCAGTGCCGGGCGGGCGTGCCTTCTCTGTCTGGGCTGGGAGGCAGAGAGACGGTGGGAAACCAGAGTGGGTGCTGAGACAGCGCCCGCCCCATCTTCATGAATAGCTTTGTTTCAGTTCTTTGTCTCTGTCTTCGGGCCATAGGGAACTCTCTGATGATAAAAAAATAATGAGCAGAATTGCCAGAAAACACGTGTAGGCAGACTGAAAGATGAGCTTTCTGGCAAACCTCTTAAATACCCTCAGGGAAGGTTTTGAAAAAAAAAAAAATGCAATGACTGTTACTTCCCCATCGCTCATCAGGTCTTACCTGGTTGACATGCATCCAGGAGGGGAGAGAGAGGTGGACAGAGGGTGCGGTGCTGTGTCACATGTAGCCCGGAGGTGACAGCATCTGTGGGGATGCCCATCTCTGGGACAGGCTGGTGAGGAATGAATCACCTTTTGTCAATAATTGGTGTTGCTTTTTTTTTCTTTCTGGAAGAAAATACTTTTGAGTTTATTTTTAAATTATAGTTGACATACAGTATAATTTTAGTTTCAGGTATACAACACAGCGATTCAACTTTTATATACCTTGTGATCACCACAATAAGTCTAGTAACCATCTGTCACCATAGTTATTATGTGATTGACCCTGTCCTTATGCTGTACCTTACATCCCCGTGACTTGTTTTGTAACTGGAAGTTTGTACTTTTTAATCTCCTTCCCCCTTTCCACCCAAATCCCCACCACCCTCCAGTTTGGCAACCATCAGTTTGTTTACTATGTCTATGAGTTTGTTTCTGTTTGGTTTCATTTATTTATTTGTTTTGTTTTTTAGACTCTGTATATAACTTAAATCAAATTGTAACAGAACCCCTGGGCTGCTCCGATTGAAACAGAACCCATGGGGTGTTTAGTTAGGGGCCCGATTGCCCGCCGCCAGAATTATAACTCTCAATACCAGAGTTTGGTGAAAAGAAAAAGAATTGTTTATTTACACATAGTTCTGCCTCCCCCTCCCAGACCTGGCCAGTCTTAGGAAAGTCAGAAACACCGTTTCCCTACTTCCTAGGCACAGTTCAGCTTTACCAGTAGCTGCCAATCACTCAGTTCTGATTGGGGAGGTCCTTTCTGTGCTGTGGTGCCCTCCAGCTCTCAATGCAGGACCGCCTGGATTCTCAGCCTCCTTGTAAACTGCCTTCTTCCTGCAAACCGCATGGATCTCCTCTCCTTCTCAAAGCAGCCTGGCAAGAGCCTCTTCTTAAGGCAGCCTGGAGATCCCTTCTCCAAGCCAGATGGAGGGAGCCCACAAGAGCCAGAGAGTGAGGGCGTGAGGGCCAGAGAGAGCCTAAGAGAGAGAGCCTCCTAGAGCCAGAGCCAGCCCAAAATGTCCGCAGCTCCTTCTCTGCTCCCCTGCCTCCTCTCTCTCCCTCACTGCGTCCTCTCACGCAGTGGGTGTTGCAAACAGTTCCGACCATTCACAGAACCCTCCGTAGGCCCTGTCTGCTTCTTCCATACCAGCCCACAGTCCAAGACCCCTCCCAGACCTGAGCCTTGGAAGTAAAGCAGATCTTTGCAACAATGTTTCCAGCCACTAGCTCCAGGCATGCAAGGGCATCCTGAAAGCTGCTTCCTGCTGCCTATCTCCCAGCCACAAACTCTGGGGTTTGTTTTTGGACTCCCCTGTTTCTGTAACAAAATGGTATTTTTCTTTCTCTGACTTATTTTACTTACCGTAATAGGTCTCTCCATCTTGTTGCAAAAGGCAAGATTTCATTCTTTTTTTATGGCTGAGTAATATTCTGTTGTCTTTATTTTCTCTATCCATTCATCTGTGGTGGACACCCAGGTTGCTTCCATATCTCAGCAATTACTAGTAATGCTGCAGTGAACATAGGGGTGCCTATATCTTTTCGAATTATTTTTTTCATTTTTAAAAATAAATACCCAAGAGTGGAATTCCTGGGTCACATGGTAGTTCTCTTTTTAGTTTTTTGAGCAATCCCATACTGTTTTCCACGGGGGCTGCACAAATTTATATTCCCACCAACAGTGCACCAGGGTTCTCTTTTCTCCACATCCTCACCCACACTTATTTGTGTCTTTTTGCTAATAGCCATTCGGACAGGTGTGAAGTAATATCTTGTGGTCTGGATTTGCATTTCCCTGGTGTTTAGTGACAGTGAGCATTTTTTCATGTGTCTGTTGGCTGTTGTATGTCTTCCTTTGAGAAATGTCTATTCAGGTCCTCTGCCCATTTTTAAATTGGATTGTTTGTGTTTTGCTGTTGAGCTGTATGAGTTTTTTTTAACATTTTGGATATTCTTTACCTGATATGTTATTTGCAAATATCTGCTCCCATTCAGCAGGTTGTCTTTTTGTCCTGTTGACGGTTTTTCCCATTGTGCAGAAGCTTTTCTTTATGTAGTTCCATTTGTTTTTTCTTTTGTTGCCTTTGCCTGAAGAGCCGTATTCAAAAAAATATTTTAAGAGCTATGTCATAGAGTTTACTGCTTATATTTTCTTCTAAGAGCTTTATGATTTCAGGTCTTACATTGAAGTCTTTAATCTATTTTGAGTTATTTTGGTCTATGGTGTAAGAAAGTGGACTAGTTTCACTTTTTCCATGTTTCTGTCCAATTTTCCCAACACCTTTTATTGAACAGACTCTCTTTACCCCATTGTATGTGCTTGTCGCCTTTGTCATAGATTAATTGACCATATAAGAACGCGTTTACGTCTGGGCTCTCTGTTCTATGTGTCTCTTTTTGTGCCAGTACCATGCTGTTTTGATTACTATAGCTTTGTAGTTTGAAATCAGGGAGTATAATACCTCCAGCTTTGTTTTTCTTTCTCAGGATTGCTGTGGCTACTCAGGTCTTTGCGTTTCCATGTAAATTTTAGGATTGTTTGTTATAGTTCTTGGAAAAATGTCATTGATTTTTTGACAGGGCTTAAATAACTGTTGTGGGTTTCTTTTTTCTCTCCTTCAGGGGGTGACAGGTGCTTTGACAGTTTTGATGAAAGATGCAATAAAACCAAATCTGATGCAGACCCTAGAAGTAAGTGATTTTCTTTTTATAGAAATTGCTGGCAGTTTGCATTAATTGGATTGCTAGGGTGTCCTCATGCAACGTGACCATTTCCAGCCAATATGAGCCCACTGGGATCATCAGAATAACTCCTTGGTCATCCAAAAAAAAATTAAAAGTGTACTTACAGTTCTTTAATATAATTCATATCTTGGCTATCAAGTCCAAATTGACCAGAGTAGAAACTTAGAAATTCAACGTCTGTCTTATATCTCAGTAAGTTGTGTAACTATGTTTACATATTTTCTTTTGCCTTTTCTTTACTTAGACTCTCATAATAATTAGGTTTTGCATTTTTTTTATTTTTGTTTTTCCCAAACAACAGAGTAAATGCTGAGAAATGTTTTCCAGAAGGACATGCTCGCCACTGCTTTTCTAAGAATGTTTTTGTTTGTGACTTTTCTTGCTCTTGTCTTCATGGAACTTCAATTTCTGCATCAGAATACCTCTTTTTTTTTCATCCAGGTTTTTAGTCCCTTATCTTGCTCATTTGATGTAGTAATTGTCTAGTGCCCTCCTCCTAGCTAATGAGAGCCCAGGATTTTGGGTGCAGAGAAGGAGGCAGTACACGTATCTGGGTGGGGCTGAAAAAGAGACAAGTGGGAGGGATGGGGAGGGGTCTGGGGAGATGGCGGTGTACTAGCAAGTGTTTTAACAGCCAGCTCTCTGGGGTGAAAATCCCTGACTTGAAGCATTTGCCAGTTTCTATGGTATAAATGTTCCCACAGTGGCCAATTTCTGGCTCCCTTCCAGCAGTCGCTGAACCATGGAGTTGGGAGGAAATACATACCATCATCAGTAGTGCAAACATCTGCTTGTCCTCAAGCTGTTGCGGGACCAAGGGAGGGGGAGGTGACCGGAGGGCAAGCACATGAGGGGAGGACACAGCAGGAACTCAAGTGGAATGTCCATCCAGTGACTCATTTGTTCGGCTGATACAAAGCCGAGTTTGAGTGTTCACTCCGCCACGTACTAACTGTGACCTTGGGCAAGTGTCTGAATAATCTCCTTCTCTCTTTTCTCCCATGTAAAAGAGTGACAGTCACAACAACTCGCCTAACAGGGTTATTGTGGAGATTCAATATTTGTTGAACACATAACCGGCCTTGCAGGGTGCTTGCACGTGGCGGTGAACACCAGCATCCCTGCCCTCTTGGCTGGCACTCTCGTAGGGAGCCAGACAATCGAGAAAGAAATCAGCACATAGCCTGACAATTGGTGGCGAGGCCTGGAGACGAAATTAGAAGGAATGAGGAGACAGGGAGTGATGTGGGTGTGCGGTGTGGTGTCTAATGTCTGACGAGGTGACAGCCGAGACGTGAATAAACCAAGCATGTATCTGGAAGAAAAGCTCTCTAGGCAGAGGTAACATTAGTGCAAAGGTGTTGGCAGGAACGTGCTTTGTGATCGGAAGGGCTCTGGCAGAGAGCAAGAATCTCCATACAAGACAGTACGACAGAAGTGGTGGGACCAGAGAGAGCTAGGTGTCGCCAGTTAGATTCCCGGTCGGGGCACATGCCTGAGTTACGGGTTCAGTCCCCAGTCAGGGTGCGTAGTAGAGGCAACTGATCGATGTTTCTCTGTCTCATTGGTATTTCTCACATTGATGTTTCTCTTCCTCTCTCCCATTCTGCCCCTCTCTTTAAAAATAAGTAAATAGCCCCTGGCTGCCATGGCTCAGTGGATGTAGCGTCCCCCTGTGAGCCAAGTGTCGCTGGTTCAATTCCCAGTCAGAGGACATGATTAGGTTGCCCGTCAGGTCCTCAGTTGAGGGCGCAAGTGAGAGGCAACCACACAGAGATGTTTCTCTCCCTCTCTTTCTCCTTTCCCCTCTCTCTACAAATAAATAAATAAACAAATAAACTTTTTAAAAAAAGTAAATTAAAAAAAAACAAAACATTTTTTTAAAGAAGAGAGAAATGGAGAGGTCCTAACATTCTACCATGGGTTAGGAAATACGTGCTAGCGTGTGCTGTCCAGTAGGTAGCCACTGGTCACACATGGTGATTTCAGTATAAATTAGTTTAAATAAAATTTGCAGTTTAGTTCTGTAGTTATACTAGCTACATTTTAAGTAGCCTCCTGCGGACAGTGGCTGTTGTATCGGACGGTGCACGTATAGAATATTCTCGGCATTGCAGAAAATTCTTTTTGGACAAAGCTCTTTTAGGGCTCTGATAAGCAAATGGGCAATGTTAATCTTACGAAACGTTTGAGAAGTCCATTACGGAGAATATCTATAGCTTTGTCATCACGAGGAAACCAAGATAGTTCCTGCATTACTTTCCTAAGTGTTCTGCACATAAAGTAAAATACCAGACTCATGATAAATAGTTTTATATCTTCGGGTTAGCCATGGAATAATTGTTTTAGACCAAGTGTTTAACTGTGTACTGTATCGTAGAGCTGCAAACATCAGTCGATGTGAGAGCATATGTGTCTGTTTGAATGTCTAACAAAGACTTGTACACATTTTTGCATTCAAGCTCTACTAGAACTTCCAAAAACAGAGCTCTAATACTGCTTTAGTGACTAACACCCTGTGTGGCCTTTAATTTTAAGTGAAAATTAAAATGCTGCTGATCTAGTCTTTCAGTGGTGTATCAGGCATAGCGATGTGTTCATGCTGATCCAGCCACACCCTGTCACCTGGAGACCAGGGCCCAGTGCTTTTCAAACAGAAGGCCACGGTCAGGGTTGCAGTGTGTAGCGAAGCGAA
This sequence comes from Furipterus horrens, assembly GCF_987537825.1. Taxonomy (NCBI): domain Eukaryota; kingdom Metazoa; phylum Chordata; class Mammalia; order Chiroptera; family Furipteridae; genus Furipterus; species Furipterus horrens. The sequence goes on from NW_028327176.1 coordinate 182,535,063, forward strand.
GGCAGCTGCCCATCCAGGGACAGAGCCTGTGACCTTGTCCTCACTAAAGGTTGCCAGCCTGCGCTAGCTTACTGAGGCAGCCTCCTGCTGGGACTGGCAAGCTTAGGGGGTGATAGAGACTTGGTCTGTTAAATGGTATTTTCTTCAGAGCACTAGAAAGGTTCATCTGGATATAAATGAGAAAGCAGACGTAGATAGACGGGTGGATCTAGACACTAAAGGAACGTGTATACATATCCATAAACGTATGTGTTTGGGTTTCATAGTCCCAGCTTTATTTCCACATACATCTGTATGACCTTATCAGGACCCTGTTACTGTCCCGCCTGAGGATTCGGGAGGGAAAGCAAAGAGAGAACTCACAGAGTGGCTTTGATAAACTCTGTCTTTTTCATTCTGAGAGATGCTTTTCCTTTCACTTCCTGTCTTCCTGCTTTTGTTCAGTTCTCTCAACTTTAAAGCACGTTCAGCGAGCAGCCCATCCTGGTCCATGGGAATTTTCCACGACCTGCGGCCCCTGCCCCCCGCATGGCACCCCCTGTCTTCCCCCGTGTCAGTGAAAGGGCAGCCTGTATTTTCACAGGTGGGGCCAGGGCTTCGTGTACACAGACCCCAGGGGCCCTGGCTGGGCTCTAAATAAAACCTGAACACTTCTTAGATAGCGCCACAGTCTGTTCTCATTGATAAAAGGAAAGTATAGAAATGTCATTAAAACTAAATGTATAGACAGATTTTTGTTCAAAGAATTAAAATGTAATGGTTATCAGACTTAACATGTTAAAGCAAACAATGAGAAAGACTTAAACTGAATTTTAAAAAATCAGAATAACAAGCTTATTATTGTGAGTATTAAAACTTTATGTTTACTTATTATTGCAAATATCCTTATATAGTTGGTCTGCCATGGATTGATTGATTTTTATGTTTACTTTAGATTTTTCTTGAACTAATTTATTAATGAGAAAAAATATAAATATTCCTGCTAGACCATTAGTGTCTAATTCCATTAAAAAAAAATAATAATGCAAAGTAATGCGACCTAAGGTCGGGAGTAGATATCATGGTCACTGAGGCAGCGAACGCAGTGGCTTATCAAAAATATCACAAGAAATAACTGATTCTTAGTGCTTTTTCTCCTTGGTTCAGCATTAAATGTGAATAACACTGTTCTAGAATGTATAAGGAACTTGGACCTTTGAAAGAGTCAAGGTGTTTTAACTTTCTTCGAGAGAATTTGCATGTTAAATTTGCAGTATTACTAAAAACAGAATGGCTTAAGTGAGTCTTTTAAATACCCAGCAGCCTGGTCCACCTTGTTTGCCCCAGATTGACCTTCCCTTTGTCTTTGGGGGATTTGATTTGTTCTTCTATTTCCACAGGGCACGCCTGTGTTTGTGCATGCCGGTCCCTTTGCTAACATCGCCCATGGCAACTCTTCAGTGCTGGCTGATAAAATTGCCCTGAAACTGGTGGGTAAAGAAGGATTTGTAGGTAAGTCATTGCTTTTAAATATAGTTGTAGAGTGTTAAAGAAATTTAAAATGTGATGACTGGAATAGAGTGATATCCATACTGACTTGAAATGTATTCTTTAGATTCACCTTTCCTAGATGGTCTTAGTATTGGAAAAACGCTATGGTCTGGGCTCTGCTGGTGAAATGATACTTTGGTTGGACTGTAGATTCTGATGTCAAGTGCATGTGGGTTTGAGTATAAGCTCTGATACTCACTGGCTGAGAGACCTCAGATGCATTTTAATGACATCTGAGCCTCAGTTTTCTCATCTGTAAAATGGTGATGACAATATTGTATCCAGCCTTCTAGAGTTGTTGTGGAAACTAAGTGAGATTATTCATTCAGGAAATACTGAGAACCTACCATATACAAGGCATGCGACTTAGAGCTGGGGATACAGTGGTGAGCAAAATAGACGTGGCCCCTGCCCCCTTGGAGTGTCCTGTATGAAGGTGTTTACAAGTGCTCAGTGAGGGTTAGTCATTACTAGCAGTAATAGTACTGTTACTAACTTCAGATGAAATCAGGTTGCTCTTCCTTGAATCCAAGTACGTGTCTTGTGGCCTAATGGAGGCAAGAGTCCCAGCCAAGATACCTGGAACTCTTCATTGGCAGGACTTCAAACGTTGGCTGCTGCCAGGCTCTCCTTTGTGGTACCTGTTTCTCTTTGGCTTTTGTTGGGTATTCCAGCCAGAAAGAGGGGGCAGCTGCCACCGAGTTTGCACAGCCCGTGCCAGACCCCTCCCGTGATGGTAAGGCCGGAACAAGACAGAGGATAAACAAACAAACAAGGATTCGTGGGGGTGACACCTTAACTTGACATTGAGGGGTTACGTTGACAGGTAATGTCCATTCGCCGCGCGAGTCCAGCAGTTGCTTCTTTCACACCAGTCATCAGCCTTGTGTCGCACTCAGAAGTGAGTTATTTTATTAGAAAGATCCTGCTGGACAAAAGAACTTAGCTGTGCACTTTCATGAAGTTCATTCAGGGCTGTTGAGGTTGCTCAGGAATTCCTTAGAGACACACAGGCAGGAGCAAATGGGGATTGATGTAGTTCATTCCTCAAAGGTCTGTGACATAAAGCTCCCGTGGGCTTTGAGCCTTCAGCACCAGGGCCTCTCAGAGAGTGGCTAGATGGGCCTGCTCAGCTGATCACGGTGGAATCGTGTAGCTAACGGACAAGGAGGCTGGGTGCGGAATGAAAAGCTGGGTACTTTTTGTGAAGCGGTTGTTCTAATGTATTCACTCCACAAATAAAAGAGCTCCGAGAAGAAAGCACTCAGAGTTCTCTGCCTCTGTACCAGTCCTTACTGTGTCAGAGCGTATTTATGGAATACAGTATTCCCTCACTTGTTGTGGGAATTACGTTCTAGACCCGCCCCCACCCCACGATAGGTGAAAATCTGCGAAGTAGGAACCTTACATTTATTTTAGTATTTATATATATTTTAAGGCTTTATAAACCCTTCCCACACACTTATAAACCATTCCCAGTAATAAATAATTGTATATAATATTTTTAAAAATCCCGTGACACAGTGAGGCCGTGATAAGTGAACCGCGATATAGAGAGGGACTACTGTGCGTGTGATCATTGGCAAAGCGTCTTTAAAGGTGTATGCGGATGATGTCAGCAGAGCATACCAGCTCTGGACGGCCACCATCTTCCAGCTGAGGTCCCTCACTCTCAGCAGAAGCCCCCTGGGCAGTGTCGCTTTTATAAAGTCCTGCTGCTTCGGCTCCTGGTCTCCAGGCAGACCCTTGGCCTCTGACCTACCTCCAGTGGGAGTGCAGCTGTGCCTCCTGCTGACCCTGCTCTGCCATGGGCCGTTTCAGCCTGCAGACTCTTCTTCATGCCCTGGTCCACCACCGTGTCCCCCGAAGGCAGAGACGCCACTGAGCCTTTCCAGTCACTCTTGACAGCCTCACTCACTAGCCGAGGAAGGCGGGGGAGGCTTCACATCCTGCCCACAGGGAGGTGAGAAGGGGGGCTCATCACAGTGACAGTTTCCTTTGAAGAAAGGAAGGCTTCTAACCTTGTCAACGCTTTGAAACCTCAAGGTGGCTGTTGGACGAATGGGATGCAAAAATCTCTTTTCAAACAATTCCGTTGCCAGGGCTACTAGGTCTAGCGTCATGCTTTGGCCTGTGAGCAAGTGACACCATTTTCGGGCCTCCGAAAAAACCTGAAACCCAAAGACCCCCATTTTAACGTCCTTCTACAGAAGTGAAATGCAGTGGCATGTGTTTTATCTGAAGACTGAGGAGGAATTTATGTCCTCAGAAAAGTGATTGTTTAGAGGAGACTATCTCTCTTAAGATATAAAAAGCTCAAACCCAAAAGAGAGAGATCGATAATTTGGGTGACATTTAAAAAATATCTGTTGTATGCTAAAAGATACAAGGTTAAAAGGCAAGTGACAGATTGGAAGAAATAGTTTACAAAGATAATAGACAAATAAACAGCATTCGGAATGTATCAACCACCAAGGGCTACAGGTTGAGAAGTAAAAATGAAATAATCGAATAGAAAATGGGCAACAGCTTTGAAAAGGTCGTTCACAGAAAAAGCCATCTGCCAGAATTTCTGGGTAAAACCTAAAAAGAGCCAATGATCTAGCAATTATTTCACTTCTCTGTAATACCCAGAAAAGAAATAATGGAAAATAAATATTTAATTGTTTGAAATAATTTACTTCAGGACATATTTATTGAGCTTCTGCTTTATGTTGAGTAATCTGTGGTAGGAGCCGGGAATCGAAGATGATTAAGACATGTTTCCCCGCCTGCAGTAATTTGTAATGGGGTCGGGGGGGGGGGGGGGTTGGGGGGGTCAGGGGGGAGTGAGAGACAAGCCTGGAAGCAGAATCTGGTGAGCCCAGTGCACTTAGGAGATGAAGGACCATATTGATTAACTAAGAGCCTTGAGAGATGGTGGGCATCACCTAGATGGAGTTTCTCCATCCTGCTGGTTTAATCTAGTTTTTCATTCCATCCCAACACACATCAGGAATTATTTGGTCTCCTCTGCAATAACTCCTTTACGATACTGGACTCAGGATCCCATTCAGACTTAAAACACAGTGAAGTTTACTTAAGTAATTGCAGAAATTGGTCAGACTAGAGCAAACACTTCATGAGAATCTGGGGAAAGTGCTGTGGGGCACTCTGATTTCTATTTCTACTTTAGTTAACAGGCCTCAGGGGAGTCACTCAACCTCAGTCACTGCTGTCAAGGCAAAACATTGCTTTGGCATCAAACCCCAATTAGGTGTTATTTTTAAGAAAAAAAAGCAAGGAAGAAAAGAAGAACGAGTTCCTACGTTTTTAAAATTTATCTCATATTCAAACCATTTGTAGGGACTTCAAACTTACCCATGAACCATAGTTTTCAAAATTTATGTTCTGTTCCCTTCATTTGTTTTTGATTCCAATTTTGAATGAATACCTTGCCTTCCCTTTGCAATGCAACACACATTTTTATAGCCAGGGGGTTCTTAGCTGATGATCACCAGTCACCTCCTCCCATAATTATATGCATAATTGAGTGTGTATGTGTGTGTGTGTGTGTGTGTTTATTTATTTATTGTTAACCAAAGAAAAACTCCACAATTCTCATTAGATTCTCCAAAAGTGTCATGACTCGAAAAAGATAAAGAACCAGGGTCTATGTCTCCTGACTAATGGAAGTGGTGTGCTCTTTAACCTTCACCTTTACAGCGATCCATAGGGAGATATGGTGCCTTTCAATTTTCCACCCACGTTTGACATTGAGCACTCTTATCAATAGTGCATGTCAGGAAGTTCCCTGATTGATTGAGTCTTCTCGCTATCTGGACAATTTACATAAACCCAGGCTGGGTCCCCTGCTACTGCCTGAGTACATGAGTGTAAACAGACAAGGCAGCAGAAGAGAAAGATCAGACCTGCCCCCAGTTAACTCACGTGCCGGGCTTGGCCCCAAACATTTCAGGATGAGGATTTAAAGATCAGAAGGAATAGCCACAGTGATTCCAAGGCAAACTCAGTGGCACTGGGAAACAAAGCCTTGTTACTACTTTCATTATTAATGCTCCCATTCTATGAGGTGTTCTGAACTTGAAGCCTGTGCGGAAGCTGTCACAGACCTTGTCACTTAATCCTTAAACCGCTCTGTGGGATGGCTGTTATTATCCCCACCTTACAGGTGGCGCAGCCGAAGCTTAGAGAGCGGTACGCAGCCGTGGGCTGTCACTCAGCCGCTGAGTGGCGGGAGACGCACCCTGAGGGCTCCTCTCACCTGTGCAGATGATCCGTTGGCGCTTCTGCCACAGTGATCGTCTCATCTCTGCCTGGTTCCCCGCCACCCATTAAAAGATAATTCCATTCAGACGACCTGTCTACAGCAGACGGTCACATTTAAAAATTGTACCGATGTAATTGTGTTGTGCTGATATATAGTGACATGTGCCAACCGTGGTGGAATACTTTGGGTTCTTTTTTCTTTTCTCCTTACTAGTTTACAAGATCTCCCCCCGCTGATTTGTTGCTCATAAAGGTTATCTCCTGGAGTCACACTGCCTGCTGTCTTCTCGTTGCTCCCCTCACCCCACGTCCTTTTGCAAACAGCTCTGAATCTTCCTACTTGGGCTTTGGGACACGGGGCTTCTGGTTACACCCCGTTGCTGGCTTGTCCTCTGTTTCCATTTTTATTGTTAGGAAATTTTAAATATTCCTTTATTTTAGTAGGTGGGAACCAAACTAAACATTCCTATAATTTCATCCACCTCTTTAAAAAAAGATCTAATATCAAGTGACCATCCAGTTTTCAAAGCTTTAATTCTCCCGGACCTGCCCCTCTTTATGTTACTTAAAGATACTGCAATGCACGCTCCATCTTTGTTACACTTGGGATTTTATTTTTTTTCTCTACTGATTATGTTTGCAATTAAATCAAGGGCCAAAGCTACAGAATTATTGGAGGCCCTGGCTGAAGATCATGTCCTAAATAACCTGCAGGAAACTACTGGACACCAGTAGTGCTTTGTAACCCCTATTCTGAGGAAGGCCTCGCGAGAGAACGGGGTGTTTTATTGTCACCCGGGCTCTCGTTTCTCTGGCGTGGCGCGGCGCCAGGTGTCGTTCTCCCCTCGCTGTCTCTGCTGGCCTCTATTCTGCCTCTTCCCTCTTTGCTTTCACCAGCTAGTGTTCTGCCCCCCTAGAGGTGAAATATTCTGAGTATATGCATATAGTGTTCCAGAAAGTACATAGATTAACATAATAAACACTCATGTTCCCACCACTCAGCTTTGTCAAAAGCATAGCCTGCTGCTGCGTGCTTCCGTGTTTTCTTCATAAAACATTAGAGGCTGGGGTCAGGTCCCTGTGACTCCTTCCCTGATCTTGTTTCCTTTGCTGCTTCTCTTTCTAGAAGTCACCATCCTGACTTGGGGGGCAGGGGTATCACTTCCGAATGTTCTTTTATAATTTTATCACACATATATGGCCCCACAGAAGGTCTAAAACAAATGCTCAAACCCTCTCTGATCCCGACACCAACATCTTGGCTATTTTCACAACACCCCAGGCCAAAATAAATACCTACAACTTTCATTCATTAAGTAGTTGGGTCCAAACAACTTAATGAGTGAATCGCCTAACAACGTAGTGGCTGTCTGAACGAAGAAGGCAGAGACCCTGCAAGAACAATAGTGCTCCGTTCTGAAATAGTCACTGTAACTTATTAGTGAGCTGTGTGACCTTGCTGGGCACCGCACAACTTCTCAATCCCAGAGTCAGTCAACACTCGGAACCTCGTTTCCTGTTCCATGTTGGTTTCTGCACACTTCTCGCTTTTGACTGCTGCAACCACCAAAAAGTTAACTTTGCAAACATGTGATGTCATTGAAAGTCATGCAAAGCGACGATGTTGACTTGGTGAACCACCTCCAACTAGTGGAACTTCCATTGCCCACCAGGTGTGAAAGAATGCCGAGTTTCCCTCCACAACTGAACACATCCCACGACTCCTCTGAGCTCAGAGCACCTCAGGGCGCCTCAGCACATAAGTTTGGGGACCACAGATATGCGGCATGTTTTTGTAATATTGTTAATGTTTTAACATTTTATATGCTAATAACTGTTACTCTCGGCATTGTGCTGTAGCAGGCTCAGCAAACTTTTTCTGTAAAGGGCAAGATAATAAATATTTCTGGCCCTGTGAGTCACAGTGTCTTTGTGCAGAAATGCCACTGCAGAAGCGTAGAGAAGTGTAGATCAAACACGTACAAATGAGGGCGACTGCGTTCCAAAAAATTTTATTTATAGGTTCTGACATTTGAATTTTATATAGTTTTCACATGTGAAGAAATGTCCTTCTTCTGATTGGCTTTTAAACATTTATTTGTATTTTAAAGAAGAAGAAAGTTTAAATCTTCAGGCCACTGTTTGCCAGCCACTGCTCCGTCACTTTCTGTTTTTGTCCAGTGTTACATTTTTGCATTTCCCGAGTGGCTGTGATCAGAGAAGCCTCTGTTACCCATGTTACCTGCAGCATCGCCTTCCTTGGCGTGCACAGAGCATGCGTGTCCGTGCGTTCTTCCTCGGAGGGCCTGTGGAGGCCTTCCAGAGTCTGGACTGCAAGTAATGCCACAGGGAACATCCCTGTTTCTGTGTCTGAGAACATGAGACACAGTTTTCTAGGGTCTGTACCAAGGCGGGAGATTTGGAGGGTTTATAAGTAGGCCCCGAATCACTTAAGTTGTTCTTCAACGGGCCAGTTTCTCTTACCACCCATTTTTTATGAGATTTCTGATTTCTCCTCATTCTTTCCCACATTTGTATTACTAGATTTTCAAACTCTTGACAATCTGATGGTAGTGAAGTGGTATTTCATTATAGTGTGAATGTAAGCGTATATATAGACATTTCAGAGCATTTGTGAATTGCCTATTTTCTTTTGGGTCTTTTATCTTTTTCTTATAAATTTATAGCTGTTTTAAATATATTCTGAACAGGAATCCTTTGCCATTATGTGTTACAGCTATCTTCTTCCAGTGTGGCTTATCTTTAAATGTGTTCATCACACCTTTTTCTCTATCCAACCTTTTCTTTTTTTTTCCCCCATGATTTCTGCTATTGGGGTCATACAGATTAATCTAAATTAGCTTATAAAAGGTTGTGTCTGACATTTAGGTCTTTAATCATCTTAGAAATTATACTTGTTTATGGTGACCCTTTTCCTTAATTCATACGATTTGTGAAATTCTTTTTTCTCAATGATTCTTTCAGAGGTGGTTGTCAGCCCCAGCCCTAAAACGGGGGGCCAGGAAGCCTCAGTAGATGTAAGTCATTCAGGAACTCTGCTCCCCTTCTCTTGTGCCCCAAAGTGTTCAGGGCTAGGGAGGTGGCAGTCAGCTGTTTCCTGCTGGCACCTGCCTCTGGAACTGCTTTGAAATCCATTTACCCTGGCAACGGTAGGGTCACCCTCTACTCTGCCTCCTGAAGCAAAAAGAGCCTGAAGGCTGTTTCTCCAGCTTTGTTTATTGGCTACAGAGATCAGGGCCCTTCCTTCTCGGAGGGGTTCCAGACGTCAGCCCTCCCTCCCTCTCTTGCATTAACAGGTACCAGCAGCAGTACTTGCTCTTTCTGGAGAAGTGAACATCTCTACTCTTCCTGCCCATGTTGTTCAATCCTGAACATTTGTCATAAAAGGTCCCTTGGAACTTTGAAAAGGAAGAATTTAATTTTATAGTCCAATGCTATACATTGCCTATCTACTTTTCTATTTTTATAAGATACTTTGAATAAAATTTCTTTACCTGGAGTACTGAATACTTAGTTTATCTATTTCATTCGTATTTATGTGGCTAATATGTTCATTAAATATGAATTAATCCAAAGGTATTTTTGTGATAAGGAAGAAAGACTCTTTAATCCTCAAAGTAACAAAGTGAAGGTCTTTATGATCAGGCTCAACAGAAAAAGGAATATGTGATGATAGCAATTTTCTAGAATTGATTTTCAGAAGAAAAATACATAACAAATGAAGGCAATTATAAAACTACTTTCCCTTTTATTGTAGTAAAGCATTGAAGACTTTGAATTAGAAGACTAATTTCTATTTGTTTTGCTCTGTGGTGCCTTTGGGACAGGAAATTATAAGAAACTATGGCCCCTACTTGACCTCACTTCCCTGCCTGCCCACAACGGTGCCTACCATCCTGAATTTTGTGCATTGATGATGTTCAGGGTTTTTAGTTGTTGCTACCAACCTACATATATTCTTTGTATATGTCAAATATTTTATAAACATTTTTAAAAACTTAGGAACTAAACTTATTCATTGAAGAGCACCAGATTTTACAATCTGATCTTTCAAAGCTTCACTGGAATTAAATTAGAGTATTATTGAGTTAGATTAATCTTTTTTTTTGGTTCACTTGGCTATCAATCTAGTTTATTGGTCATTTCTGCTATAATACACTGAAAATCAGTATAATGGAGATGATTTTCTTCCAAGCAGCCCCATTAGATTGCAGGCTCCGGCCACCTGGGTTTGAATTGCCCTCTGCCCTGTGCTGGCTGTGACCTTGGGTAAGTCAGTTAACGTTTACAAATCCTGGTTTCTCCTTACCTGTGTCAAGGCTTGTTCTGGGGATGAAGTGCAGTGACGTTGGGGAAAACACAGCCTCTCGCATAAACTGAGCAGTGAATGTTGGAGCTGTTACCACCTGAGGATGCTAAGGACCTTTACTGTAGAAATAAACCTGGTATTTCTTCAAGTGAAGACTTATCTCTGCATGAGTACATTTGTTCGAATGAAACTCACAGGGCGATTAGAGTTCTGACAGTAACAAACGCTACTCCTTGTATCCCTTCTCTTATAAAGGACATGACCCATAGAGGGGCTCTGAGGGATGGAGGGGATCTGAGTACTTCAAACACCCACCTTTGGGTTCGGGGAATCCTTCCAGGAAGCCTTGTCTAAAATGCTTTGCATAGTTACCAGGGAGAAAGCAGGGTACGCTGGAATCCAGGAGAGCCACAGGACATGGTATCTTCTGGGACATTTCTCTCCCTCCCTAAGCCTGGCCCTATCCTGGAATGCAAAGGAGAAGAAGAAACTGAAACATGGCAATTGTTGAGAAACAGTACAGAGAACCTTTGCAATGACATTAAAGGTTTAAATTAAAAACATATGATCTAAATTCAGCTGGCATCTGTAACATCTCAAGCGTATTCTTGGTGCCACGAGGGTTGCTAACCATAACATTAGGGAATTTGGCTCCTTATTTGGGAACAACCATCACTGCCAATGGTGGGGGGAGAGAGAGAGAGAGAGAGGAGACCAATCCTTTTGTGGTTTAAGAAAACGGAGTAGCCCAGTCATTTAGTATTTGCTACTTTTAGCCAAAAACATATAGAGACCATAGGTCCATTTAATGGAGCATCTGATTGTACTTCTAAATTTATTTGCTTTCATGGAAGTGCTAGTAAATAATGCAGAGCTTAATTGGGCAGCTTCTATAAATGTATTTGCTTTGGTTGAATTTACAACCTCTCAAGTCAGAATATCATCAAAAGCTGACGTCAAGGATTTTCACTTAAGGAAAAAAAAAAAGCTAAACTAAATTAGTTTGCACTATAATGTAACCCTTAACTGCCAGCCAGTTTTCATGAGGGATCCTGAGACCTAACGCTGACCTGTACGTCATGTGTTTTAATATATTTACTAATGAAATATCAGGAAAAGTGTTCAGAATTTACAGAAGGAATGTGGTGTCGTGTCTTCTCTAACCTGCCCTTTTCATTTAATACTAGGTTTCTAAGATTCAGCCAAGTCCTTGCACCTAGCAAATATGACACCATTGATATATCCAGTCTCTTGCCAGCAAACATTTAGGTTGTTTCCAGTTGCCGTGTTACAAACAGTAAATGCTATGATGCGCCACCGTTCTTGCTCTTATCCTCTGGTACGCTTGCTGCCGAGTTTCACCTGGGAAAATTTCGGACAGGTTGGCAACATCCTCTGTACGCATAATGTAAAGCGATTTCAAAAATAACTTCCCTTCGTTAAAGTCATACTCCCATCCTTATAGAAGAATCAGAAAGTCTTTGAAAGTAAAGAAAAAAATTCCAAACATCTCTAATATCTCCATACAAAGATAATTCCAATTTTGTTTTAATGCGTCCATACTTCTCTGTGGGTTTCTCTTTAGAGGTCCGTTATAATCCTGTTGAGATGAGTTACTCAGTTTCATCTTGAGCACTTCTGTATAGAGAACAGTGTCCTGGCTGAGCCTCGGTTTTCTTTCTTTTTTTTAAACAGTTTATTTATTTATTTGTTTCTTTGTTCATTTATTTTTAGAGAGAGGGGAAAAGAGAAAGAGAGAGAGAGAAACATCACTGTGCGGTTGCCTCTCACTAGTGCCCCCAACTGGGGACCTGACGTGCAACCTAGTCATGTGCCCTGACTGGGAATCGAACCAGCGACACTTGGCTCGCAGGCCGACGCTCAACCCACTGAGCCACAGCAGCCAGGGCTTCAGTTTTCTGAAAAGAGTCCATCTTAAACTTTCCCCCCTTTGCTGTTCTCTGCCACCCCCGAGCCCCACTGTCCCCACAGGGGCCCTCTCTGTGGCTTATCTAGGGTTCCACTGCTTTCCACCTGCATCCCTGTCTGCACCATTTCCTGCAGACCTCAGCTCCTTTCATTCTTTTGGATATTTGTTTCTCTCCAGTGCTTTGATGGTCAGTTCTGACTTTTTCACTGGACAGGGCTCTTCCTTAAAGCGCTTTGGAAACATCAGCCTATCCTGGCTCACCTCCCCCTCCCAGCAGGGGCATCCTGCTGTCTCTGGTCTCTAGCCCTTGGAACGCCCCTCCTCGGATCCTTTCTCTACCTGCCTGCACTCTCGCCCCCTACAGGATTGGCCATCCGCACTTGACCTCTGGCCAGGACCCTTCCTTGACCACACGGCTCAGATACCCAGGGGCCTCCTCAGACTTAAAATCCCTACACTGTCATGTTGATTCTCTCTCCTCAAGCCCTAAACCTGTTCCCCCACCTCAGTTAATGACAGGGTCATCCTTGCAGATGCTTTCGCCAGAGCATTGAAATCATTCTTGCTTCCTCCTTTTTATCCACATCCCCACGTCCAGTCCATCAGAATGGATATGACCCAACCACGCTGGTCACCACCAGCTGTCCCACCTGGTCTAGGCCACCGCCATCTCTGCCCGAGCTTTGTAACAGCCACTCCCACCCCCATCCTGACCACAAGATCTGTTTCCATAATACCCCCAGCGTGGTCCTTCTGAGGCCTCAGTCAGGTGCCATCCACCTCTCCGCACACCCGAATAAACCCAGACTTAGCCTTTGCCCCGCCTGCCCCTCTGATCTCAGCTCCTCCTGCCCTCCCTTTCCCTCAGTCTGCCAGCACCTGGCCTGGAGCAGGTCGGGCCTCTGCACGTGCTGTTCACACTCAAGGTCTCGTAAAACATGGTCCACTCCCTGGCTTCCTTCACGTCTCTCCTTCGCTGTCAGAGGGGCCTCTGCGCACCTGCGAGCTGGAAGAGCACCGCCCTCTGCCAGCAGCCCATCCTCTGTGCTGCTCTTGTCCTGCCACTAGGATAGCAATGCGCTACAGCGCCGCCACTTTGGCCACCTTTGGTCACTGCTGTGTCCCCAGCTTCCAAGCAAATACCTAATGCACGTCTCCCCAGTTCAAAGAACCGCACAGAGGTAGAGAGCAGTCCCTGAAAGCTTCACCTCAGAAGTATAAGAATGATCAGCTTGGGTTCTAGGTACATCCCCGGTTCGAATCCTCGCCCTGTTCCTGATCAGCTCTGTGACTCCAAGCAGCTTCTGTAGCCCAGTGTGTTCTTGAAGGTGACGCGCCCATTTCCTCTTTTATAGCAGGTACTAAAGTGAAACTCGGGTACTAAAACTTTCTGTATATAATGTCAAAAAGCAATACAATGTGTGAGTTGTGCTATAAAAGCATTTTATGATAGCAGTTTGTATTTCGGTATGTATTCATTAGCAGAAATACATACTGTAACTCCACCGGAAGCTGTTCTGAGTGGTCAGGTGCTTACACCTGTGTAGTGCATGGGACAGCCACAAATGCAGATGCAGAAGGACTCATGTGTTGTTGGCATCTCCGGTGGCACAAGTGGTGACTGGCTTTGGCGATGCGATTTCCTCAAAAAGGGGACAGCTCTTGACAGTTCTAAAGAAAACAAAGGTTCATCTTCCTTTGCTGTCCACTCATGTGCATTCCTTAAAAGTTCAACACATACCGATAGCTTGAAAAAAAAATTTTATATTTTTATATACAACAGATTGGGGGAAGGGTTCAAGGCTCATATAATCCTAACAGGTTTTCAACTCCAGGGGTGTCTAGGGGAAAATCTTGAGTGGCAAGGGACCAATCTTGGTGGGCCTGTCCTGCACATTGCCAGAGGCCAGCTTCCTGGCCCCACTCACCAAATGCTGACAGCTCCTCCCAGCCCCGGAGAGACTAGGCGTGCCCCTCTCCACCAGCAGCTGACAGCCCTCCCACACCCCAGTTCTCCTCTCTGTAAAGCCAGGGGAAACGACATGACCTAAAACATAAGGCAATGGACAGGAACGACACATGGAAGCCACGCAGGGCATTTCCTGGCATGGATAAGTCTTTGCTAGAAGTAACGAGAATTTGCCTTCCTTGAGGACCTGCTGAATGCCTTCTCTCTGTGTGTATGTGTGGTCATGACCCCAGCATGGAGTTACCAGGGTAACCCCCGTTTTACAGGTGAGGAGAGCAAACATTAGCTTGAGTCTGTAGTTGCCCAGAGGACGTCAGCTAGAGCGAGGGGGAGCCGGAATTCAACCCTAAGCCCCTGTTAGAAAGGGCTTTACCAATTTCTAAAGGTTTGCTTTCATCCATATCATCCCGTAGCATAGCAAATAACGGGCATGAAATAAATGTTTTCTTGAATGAAAAACTATTACTGTACATCAGTTTACTGAGTAGCTTATCTACTGGTAAACATGTCTGAATTTCCACTGGGCTTTTTATGGTGCATTTAAGTATATGTGCCCAATGGTTTGCTGAAGGGGTAATTAAATAAATCTATTAAAAGAGTAATTAAATAAAAAGAGCAAAATGTTTTGAAAAAAAGTTAAGAAAGATATTTTGAACTTTAGGAATGTCTAACCTGACCTTGACTGTTTGCATTTACAAAATGCAAATTTATTTTCAATGTGGTATCTGGCCTATCCCTACTTATGATTTATATATATACCCTAAATAATGTGCTCATAATGTAGTTCTGCTTACCATCATAAAATGTGGAGATAAAATAGGACCCTTGTCAAAACTTTGTCTTGCAGAGTTAACATAAAATGATTTTAAAGTGTGAGCCAGAGGTTAAGCTTGAGTCTTAAAATTCATAAACTGCATAGGCTTTCCAAGAATTTTTTTTAATATTCATTGCACAATGACTTTTAAATTTACATTGTATGATTGCTGTCTCACTCCAGCTTGGCTAAGAACTTTTAGCCTGAAAAGAGTCAAATGACTCTTCCCTAGTACATAAACCACAGTTTAGAAAATTGCAATTAGATGAGGTTGTTTTTAAGTTTTTAGCAATGTTTTCATAATTACAAAATTACAATATTGTATTGCTGTTCTCATACAAAGAAAATGTAGTGGACTTTTGAGCAAGGACTATTAGGAAGTTGATCATTGCTAAAGAACAGAACAGAGGATCCTTTTGTGGACCTTTTACATCTTTTGGGGGCAGAGAAAGAAACATTGATTATTACTGCTCTCTAAAAGTCTCAGCCTCTTACCAGCTTCAACCACAAGTGTGGTTTTAACAATTAATGCTTTGATACCAATAATATCAATAAAAGAGAACTACCCAATGTTTAAAATAATTGTGTGAATTACAAAGAACTTGGGTATCCAGTTCAAAATAAAGCTGAGTAAAGTAACCATAGAAATGAAGGAGGTGTCTCAATGGCACAAAGACCTCTTGCAATTGAAGAATTTAAGTAGAATTGTAAAGCGCAAACTAACAGTCAGCCTCACATCAACTGGGGAAGCCCTTGAAGGCACGTAATGTATTCAGGAACAGGACAGGAACGCTCCAGTCACCACCACATTCGTCCTCACTCTGGACGTCCTAGCCAATGTCATAAAACAAGAACCATTACAAAGTATAAATATTGGAAAGGAAGAGGCAGGTTTTTTCATTTTTTTTTATGTGTAGCATGATTGTATAACTCGAAAAATTCAAGACAGTTACTTTAAGTAATAAAAGTTTTGGTTGGCTAGTTGGATGCAATGTAAATATGTAAAAATGAATAGTGTTCTTTTATATCAGCAATAAAGTCTGATGCTGTAATGGGGAAAGTATCCTATTTTTGTGTGTGTCCCCAAGACTATAAATATCTAGGAATAAATGTAACAACAAATGAGCATATAGAAAGAAAGCCATAAAAGTTTATTGAAAGACACAGAACAAGACCTGAATCATTGGTGAGTCACACACCATGTCCTTGGGTGGGAGTGATCAGTGTTCAACAATCATATTCCTCTGTCAAACTAAGATGTGAA